>NC_057396.1:32331557-32631557 GCF_019320065.1 Cervus canadensis
CTCCTAGGGCCTTGACTGAGTCCTCCCAGGCCGAGGGGAAAGCAGTATGTGAAAAGTGTCCTGCGCTCAGAGGTGATCTATGTGGGGAAGCTGAGACTCTATGGCAGCCGGTTATATTTCCTACCTCTCCTGACAATTTCTTGAGAGACTTAAGGGTTGGCGAGTAACTGTTCTCCTTTTCCCCGCATAAAAATATTCTTTCAGTCTGTTTTCTTAGATTTGCTATGAGCATTTCTGAGTGTTGTATTTTTTGTGGATCCTCTTCCAATAGGGCTCAGTTAGAGGGACAAAGCACTTGTGCAGCTGCTTGTATTTTCCCTACTGGATCTTTGGACTAGAGTGTCATGTGAATTTTTTAGGATGCATCAGTAGATTTGGCAGATGTTTGAGTACTTTCCAGAGAAAAACTTCCTGAAGCAGGAAACCTTGAGCTAAAGCAGGTGGATTTTAGTTTGATTTCTGCACTTTTGGTTCATTTGGGGGTTAACTTGGGACAGAAACAAGGACTCTACTCCTGGTTCTCCCGGTTCTAGACTCCATGATGCTAGTATTCCCTAGGAAGACTTCCTGTAATCTAACACTTCTTTACTTTCTCTTAGGCGGAGACCAAGTTATGATAGTAATTGGGATAGTAGTGTCATTAACAGCATTAGCAATGGTAGTGGTAGCAATTATGTAATGCTGCTGCTGCTAAGTCACTTCAGTCGTGTCTGACTCTGTGCGACCCCATAGACGGCAGCCCACCAGGCTCCTCCGTCCCTGGGATTCTCCAGGCAAGAACACTGGAGTGGATTGCTGTTTCCTCCTCCAGTGCATACATGCATGCTAAGTTGCTTCAGTCATGGCCGACTCTGTGTGACGCTATGGACAGCAGCTCACCAGGCTCCTCTGTCCACAGGATTCTCTAGGCAAGAATACTGGAGTGGGTTGCCATTTCCTTCTCCAGCAATTATGTAATAGCTCCATCTTTTTGAGTCCTTGAAAAATGCCAGAAACTGTTTTTGTAACTATTATCTGATTTAATTCTCACAACAACTTGGTGAAGTAGGAACTGTTACTAGTTCCATTTTACCAACGAGGAATCTTGTATAATCCTGGGTATTCAGGTGGAAAAGGACAGCTGATGTTCTTCAGTACCTTTTCTTTTTTGAAATGTTATTTATTTATTTTTGGCTGTGCTGTGTCTTCATTGGTGCCACGGAGTCGTCTTTTCTTTAGTTGCAGGGACCAGGGGCTATTCTTTGTTGCAATGTCTGGGCTTTTCATTGTGGTGGCTTTTCTTGTTGCAGAGCACGGGCTCTAGGGCATGCGGGCTTCAGTAGCTGTGGCTTGTAGACTCTAGAGCACAGAGTCAGTAGTTGTGGCACATGGTTTCAGTTGCTCCATGGCATGTGGCATCTTCCTGGACCAGGGATTGAACCCGAGTCTCTTGCATTGGCAGGCAGATTCTTTACCACTGAGCCACCAGGGAAGCCCCATCCAGTACCTTTTCTTATTGATCCTTCTGACAGGCCCTAGAAGCAGCAAATCATGGATTATCCTGTTTTACAGATGATGAAATTCAAGTTCGTGAAAGTTCAGTTATTTGGCTGAAGTGTTAGAGCTGGGACTAGACTGTAGGTCTTCATGGTCACCATGGTGGTGGTGGTGGCTTCTACCCCAGATCACCAGTGGGAGCTCATGTTGATACTTGAAGCAGCCTTGTGGCATGTGTCATCACGCCGAGTCAGGCTGCCTAGGCAGGGCTCACGTGGTCACACCCCTTCTCTGTTTTGCTGGGGATTGAGGTGCCTTGGATGGGCAGTAGCCCTTGGTATCCTGTGCTGACTGGTGGTGCTGGTGCATGTCTCTGATGAGTAAGAAATGGGAGACATTAATTTTTTTCCCCTGCACTATATGGCTATTGGGACTCTTAGTTCCCCAACCAGAGATGGAACCCATGTGCCCTGCAGTGGAAGTGCGGTGTCCTAATCACTGGACCACCAGGGAATTCCCCATTAACTATTACTTAGTGAAAACAGTTTGATAGACACACCCTTTTCAAACATGAAACCCATGAGGGAAAAGTTCTAGAAGAGGCTTTGGGAGCTAGAGTATTACAGTGGGCTGGTCTTCAGGGTTTCATGGAACCCTGTAAGTTGGGTTCTCCCTACAGCAGCCTTTGAATAGATCTTAAGTCAACAAGGAGGATGAATGGCACAGAGGAGGGGTCCTGGCTCCTCGGAGACTTTCGTGCCCAGCGCAGCCCTGGGCACTGAGTAGGCATGGGTATTGAAGTAGATCAGAGGTGTAGGGGAAACTGGGCAAGTTGAAGGAACAAAGCCGTCAGAAACCACACCTGTCAAGGCTGATGCCTGGACCTCAGGCTTCTTGAAGGTTGTTGCTTGCTGTCAAGAACAGCACTCAGTGTGGGAACCGGGCCTCCTTTGGCTTCTTCACCTCGTAACCTCGTGCCGTGTGTCTGGGGAGCGGGACGTCTGTTTTGACCAGGCCTCCCATCCTCCCTGGTTACCAGGCTGCAGTGTCTGCTGTAACCTGGCTTCAGGGTCCGGGCAGGAAGCAGCTGATTGCACAAGGTCTCTTCTAGCTCGAAGGCCCTCAGTTTTAGCTTTGGAGCCTTCCAGGGCTGTCCTGTGTGGGTGCCATTCTCCTTGTGGGTGCCCGCTGGATGAAGGCCACTTTCTCTTCCCAGCCCTTTGGACTGCAACAGATCCCAGGGCAGGACTGGAAACCTGATTTGCAGGACCCTGTGCAAAATCAAAGTGTTTTAAAAACCACCCAAAAAAAAGTGCCATTAAAGGTATTAAAGTACAAAGCTCCTTTCTTTGCTTCTGCAGGCTTTCCCTCCACTTGTCATGGCATTTCTATTTGCTATCGATATTTAATGTCATTCTAAGTTTAGAAAAATAAAAAATTTAAATTCTTGGCATAAATCTTGTGGTTCCTGGCTGTATTGTGGAATATAACGTTTTCAGTGCAAACATTAGGTCTTTGACCTCACAGGCTGAGTCACCGCCCTCATGCCCCACTCCAAGACACCACAGGGCGAGAGTGCTGGGCTCAGAGCCCCTGGACAGGGGTGAGGAGCCCCAGTGCTGGGCTGAGCTGGGTGCTCCGAGGTGGCTGGGAGTGGGCAGTTACAAGCACCCAGCTTTTGGAGGCAGGGATTGGAGACCAGGCATGAACCAAGGCTTCAGGCCTCCTTCAGAAGGATTACTTCTCTAGAATAATGCTGAATATCTAGAGTGTGTGTTTTTATTCTACAAACACAGTCTGAAATTAAAAGGAGAGAGGAGGAATTGAGGAGTGAAGGTTGAACCAGGGGTGACAGAATGTCCACGTGGGGACCCCAGTCGGCTATAGGTACTAGGTATAGAAGGCTGTGAATACAGGATGGCCCAGGAAACTGCCCTCTTGAAGTTTAATTCAGCCTTCAGCCAAGGGAGAGTCTTCCAGGGCACCCCCAGGAAGAAATCTGTCCCGTCTGCCACGTATTCCTCCCCAGACAAATGTTGAACTTCATGGTGGTGAAATTTGTCTTGTAGCATGCCAGCCTGTTCATTCAGGTATTTGTCATCTTTCTCGCTGAGGTATTGCTGGGGACAGCAGTCCCAGCAACTTTATTTCAAACCAGAAAGCAATGGTTCCACAAAGAATGACTGGGAAATTAGCAGCTTACATCTATTTAGGAGGGAAATTCTGAAACCTCTTGTTGTTGAAGGTTAAGAAAAGGTTCTCCCAGCTTGCAAGCCTTGGCATAATCCCACACTTTATGTTTCATTTCCTGGTTGCTTTATCAAGGGTGAAAACTGGCTCATAGATTGAAATGTTAGGTTCTGTGTGAAAGGAACAAGAGCGTTGTTGTGTAGAGAGCTGGAGGAAGGATTAAGAGCCGTGATTTGTGCCACGGTCTCAAAACCAACCCAGAAAAGATCTGGGAAAACCTCTTTAAGACAAATGGTAGTAAGTGGCTTCTTAAGGCTCTTATTTTCAGAGAAAGGACGGGTGGGTGATTTGCGGTGCAGTGTGTGTGTGAAGAGGGTAGGTGTAGATCTCATTCTCTTGATATTTATGGGAGTAAATTTTGGGCTTCCTAAATGGAGGACCTTGGGGAAAGGAGCTTATTTAAGAAAGCAGTTCATGATATGAACTGTTTGGTGATTTAGTGAGGTGCTTACTCTGGTTTTCTGTGTCTTCAGAAAAGAGCATGGGTTTGAGTCTTTTTGCTCCATGTAAAACAACAGCATCTCTGTGAACTGGCAAGGTGTCTTAAGTAAATATTGGCAGAGGAAAAAACATGGGAAAATATGGTTTTGTTTGTCTGTTGTTTTTAAATGAGTGTCAAAACATTTACTTCCAAAACACTGAGAAGTGTTTTGGGTTAATGATTTATTGCTTATGGAGTGCTTCATGAATATTATCAGGTTGGAGGCTCACAATTATGGCATATTTAAGTGCCGAGATGTGGGCTCAGAGGAATATAAAGTGAGTTCCTAAAGTCAAGTGCTGTGTTAACTCAGCCTTTTCAGGGTTCATAGAAGCTGGTGGGCATGTTGTCTCAGCCCAGGGCTTCTCAGACCTTCAGCCACAGCTCTAATGTCAGAAGCGTGCCTGCTAAGTTGCTTCGGTTGTGTTCGACTCTTTGTGACCCTATGGACCAGCCCATCAGGCTCCTCTGTCCATGGGATTCTCCAGGCAAGAATACTGGAGTGGGTTGCAGTGTCCTCTTCCAAGGAATCTTCCTGACCCAGGGATCAAATATCTCTTATGTCTCCTGCATTGGCAGGCAGGTTCTTTACCACTAGTGCCACTTGGGAAGCCCAATGACAGAAGGGTGAAGGCCAACTCACCTGGGAGACCCGGTGGTGGATAACATCCTCAAAATGACTCTGTCCAGAAACTCAAATAGACTTTATCCTCAATTTAAGTTATTAAAACAGTCCCCTCCCACGTCTTCTGTTAAGATCAGCTCTTTTTCAGGATGCATCATGTTTGGTGTATGGCTTTGTGGTTTCCTAAACATGAACTTGTTCCTGCCGGCCTCCATAAAGACATCAGCAGCTTTTGGGACTTCAGGTCCTCTTTTGGCTGGACTGAGTTGTGCCAGGACGCCTTCCTCTCTTGAATCCGGTCTCCTCACAGTCATTGGGATGCTGGCCTGGCATCAGGGTCGGTTTTTCTTTTCATTTATTTATTTATTTTTTACTGAAGGATATTTGTTTTACAGTATTGCATTGGTTTCTACCAAACATCAAACTTTTCTTGAAGCAGAGCACAGGTGGGCAACTTTATCATGCAGAAAAATGCGTAGGAGTTGTTAGGTGGTGGTTACCTGTGTAAGGAGGCAGTGACTTAGTGCGTGGGCTCTGGAATCTGAGTCATCAGATTCCGGGTCCTCCATGTACAGCTCCCTAACCCTGGCAGGTTACTACTCCCTGTAAGCCTCACTTCCTTGCTAGTAAAATGGGGATAAATGTGAGAATTATGTGAATTAATTGATAAAAAGGTTTAGCAACTGCCTGACTCACAGTAAGTTCCAATAGATGTGAGCTTCTCTTCTGGATATCCACTCAGCTATCAGGTGAGGTAGAGACGTATGTGATTTCTGAGTCCTGATCATATTCAGCTGCTGCTGCCAGAGTCTGTTGCCCTTGAACTGGGATTGCCTGGCTTGGAAGCCAACGATAGGAGTCAGCTCAGGAATTGGTTTAGACTAATAAAAACTGCATAACCATCATGGTTATTAAAAAGATGTGCTTGCCTCAGCAGCACATGTACCAAAATTGAAATGATACAGAGAAGGTTAGCATGGCCCTACACAAGGATGACAGGCAAATTCATGAAGTGTTCCATTCATGAAGCAAATTTCTTTTAAAAAGTACTTGCTTACAATAAAATACAACTTAAAAGTAAAGAAAAAAGATGTCCTTAAAGTATTTGCTTTTACGTGTTTGACAAAAAAACTCAAAAATATCCATCTGTGTATTCAGGGGCGTAGAATACATTATTGAGAGCACATGGGGCAAAATGTTAACAGCGGGTAAGTCAGGGTAAGGGGTATATGGACATTCTTTGTACTAGACTTGCAACTTTTCAGTAGGTTTGAAATTTTTCTGAATAAAAAGTTAATTGACAAAAACACTACATAATCTTGTCCAACAACAGCTATGCTGTTCCAAGGCCATGGGTGTCTTGTCCCGGCTGTAGGGACCCGGGGACCAAGAGCCCTGGGTAATGAGGTGTGAAGACGGCTCCTGGTTTGTCTCTCTCCTGGGCATTTAGAGGGCTGCACAGATGTCCAGTCCTTAATCTGGGCAGCCGCCTGGTTATCAGCTCTGCCTGCTGAAGGACAGACATTAACTGGTGCTGCCTGGGCCACAGATGTCAACAGTAATCATCTCCATGGTGCTTGATTGTTGAAAAACACATTCTTTTTAGAAGCAGGTATTTTTATTATTTTATTGTCCTCATTTTACAGATCAGACAAGCATCTGAGGCACGCGGTGGAAGAAGGGTTAAAAGATCTTTTCAAAGCCAGAGCCTTGGTGGGGGAGTTGGGACTTGAACCAGGGTCGTTTTGGCTACAATGTGTGTACTGTTTCTACCAAGGTTCAAGGTGTCTTCTGGCTCCCATCACCTTTCCTTCTGTCCCGAATTCACTCTTTTCAGTCTATTCCCCAAAACTCGTCCCCTGTACCTTTGCTTCCCTGAGGACCCTGAGGCAGAAGTCTCCTTGGGCCTCCCTTGGAAAGTCCCCCGCAGGATACAAGAGTGATGGGCCGGGTAGATGGTTCCCAGGCAGGGCAGTGGGTTGGGTCTCTGGTCCTCTGGGGGAGTAGGTCCTCTGACCTCCCTGCAGATGTCAGCTGATCGCAGCTTAGGGGCTGATGAGCCTCTTAAGCCTGCTTAGAGCCCGGCTGTCTCTTTCAGCTTCTGCCAGAAGAGCATTTCCAACGTAACAGCCAGGGTTCTCAGGGTTTTTCAGGGGCTTTTCCTGCCAAGGCAGCGACCTCAGCCTTGTGAGGTCTGACAGCTGGAAGTTAGCACGCAGGCTCTTCAGGGGCTGCTGGCTACCTCCTGTGCTTCCTGGAACGCTGCAGTGAGGGATGGGGGGTGGGGAGAAGGTGGGGAGGTGGGCAGCGTGCTAGGGGTATGAAGCGGGCAGAGATCCCATTTCAGCCCTATGCCTGGGCCCCTGGATGCATGGCTCCTGTGTTCTCACCCCTTGGATGAAGTAAAAGATGAGACTGTCTCTTTCCCTGGAGGCATGGAAGCAGAGCAATGTTGTACTTAAATGTAGTAACCTGTGCAATAAGCCTGTCCTCTCCAAACCGAGTTCAGAGCGTGTCCAGAGAGAGCACCTTCCTGGGGGAGCGTTTAAGCAGAGGCGGGCTGGCTTTTGACCCAGGATTCATCTAGACTCTGATGAACATCCGCTGTAGGCCAGTCTCCACACGGGGTGATGTGGAGTGAGACGGAGGTCCCTGTCTCCGTCCTCCAGCGCTGCCCAGTCTGAGAGAGGAGAGGAACACTGGGCAGTTTCAGTGTGGATGACGGGGCTGGCAGCCTGAGAAGGGAGCCCTAGGGAGCATCAGGGGGTGAGTGTGAAGGCCAGCCGCTGTGGAGCAGAGCAGAGGGCAACCTGAGGTTGGGGAGGCCGGTGGAGGAAAGGCGAAGGGGCTGGGGCTGAGGGTATGTGCGTGCCTGTCTGCGCCCCTAGGAGGCTGGCACTGAGTTGAGTAGGAACTGGGCCTGGATATCACCTTTCACCAGTAGCTGGGCTTTAGGAGAGTGACATAATTGTGACATAATTGAGGGTTTTGCCTTGGGATTCCCCCAACTTCTGTGTCTGAGGGGTGGTGCTGTGTGGGAGTTACGGAATGCAAATTCTGGGGTCTGAGTGCCTGGGTTGTGATCTTAGCACTACTGCCCACTTGAGCAGGTCACTTAAAGCTCTCTGTGTCTTCAGACGTCTTTTTGTCTGTAAAACGGGGAAGATGCCTGTCCTGGTGGCTTAAACAGCGTCTGGCAGATCGTGCATGCTGTGTAACTAGCATTCCTGCTACTCCCATAAAGGGAGCCTCCTCCTATGGTGTAAATGCAGCACAGTCAGCAGATAGAGCTTGTCCCCTTGGGGAAAATCTCCTGAGATCAGGCTAACAGGAGGGAGAATTGTGCTTTCTTATCTGTAAAAGAAAGGGCACTAAATGGCTGTTGCTAAATATCAAAGAAATGATTCCTCGAAGCTCTGCGTGTGTGTGTCCAACCTGAGAGAAGGTGAACAGGTTTCTGGTCTGACACATTTTCCAAATGGACAGTTTTGATTTCCTCCCCATCCACCAGCACCGCCACGGAGAGGGCTCCCGGGTGTTGGCGTTAGTGTTTGCACTGCCTGGCTGGGTATCTAGACTCTTTGTTTTAGAAGCAGTAACCCTGGTGTCTGTATCAGAGCACTCGATGAGGGAGCAGGGAGGGTCGACCCGAAGTAGAAGCTGAGGCATATCTTCTAGGGAGTGGGCTGGGAATCTGCGTCATTATAAGCTCTGTGGGTGCTTATAGACCCTAGAAATGAAAACATCTTAGAGCTTCAGCTTCTCCGTCTGTGCAAGGATGGAAGCGCTCCGTTCCTTCCAAGTGTTACTTGAGAATGAAACGTGATGGCCTACCTGAGCCTCCTAGCGTGCTGTTTGGCACATAATGGATCTGTAGGCCTTGTGAGGCTTTTCATTTAGAGAGGACATCCATCAGGATTCATTCGATGGAGCTGTGAGAAAGGCCTTGAGCGAGTCAGTGGATATAGCTCTCCGTAATGCCTAGCCTGTGACCCTGCTTAGATCCTGGAGGGCCAGGCTCCCTGGGGCCTCTGGTTTCCTCTGTGGAGTTTGGGAGTTCCCTTCTCCCCACTGCCCAGATGATGCTGTTGGCGGCTGTTGGCAGCATTGGCGGGGTGGCTGGTCTTTTGGGGTGACCACTGAGTGGGGACTATGTCTACCTGGTGGGCGGACTAGCCATTCTACATCTCAGAACCCTACGATCACTCAGAGATCCTCTTGAGGGAGGAGGAGGGGCAGGGGTGACGGATGGGTGGTTGTGAGTGATTGACATTGCCAGCCAGAGCAGGCAAGCAGGCTGTGATTAAGTTGAGAAATGGGGATGCTTCCTCTGTGTGGGAGAAGAAATGCATCCCGGCAGACAGTTGTTTTGATGAGTCCTAGAGGAGTCTGGCGTTACAGTCTTTCCTGAGCTGGTCCTGGGGGAGGTGGGACGGGGGCAGGACTGTGACTCAGCGCCTGAATGGCTCACCAGCTCCCCGGGGACAGTGTCAGGCAGTGAGTCAGTGTTCAGCCAAATCAGAGTGGCTTTGTAGACTTGACGTTTGGCTTGACCCCCTCGACGCTGGCAGGCACACGAGGAGAGAGGGTTGACTGGAATTAGGGGTAAATTGGGGTTGTAAACTGAAGGGGTGAGGAGGGATGCAAAGTCAGGGTCCCAGGGAGGGTAAATGATTCCCTCCACTGCCCATGAAAGCCTTTGAAAAGGTTTCTTTTCTCAACACATTCTAACCTGGGGATTTTTAAAAAATAGACACATGAATGCTGTGAAGCTAAATATCTATAATCACTGTACCCATTAATCCTTTTCTAAACAGAATTGGCGGTACCTGAAATTACATCCGCTTGCTGAGGCTTCGAATAATCACATTTTTTTTTTAGCGCTAGTGTGTAGGTGGGAGCTGGGGAGAGCTCAGTTGGCCTCTGCTTCGACGTTCTCCCAGCCCTCTTCACCTGAAAATGCAGCATGTGTTGGTGGGTTTGGCACTATATCGTTTCTAAAACTTGGGCTGGGGGGCTAGTAATTCTTTGGGGGAGGGCTTTGGGAGAGGGCTTCCCAGTCTCTGAACAGGTAGATATTTAAATTAAAACCCAAAGCACACTCTTTTTATTTCATGTATTTTATTCCATGTATTTTGAAATGAGGAGCACAGTGATTTCAGGTGCAATAATAGTGTTGTGCAGTGTTCTTGTTGGGCTTTTTTTTTTTCTTTTTTTCTTTTTTTTGCTGGGCTTTTTGAAGCTGCTCCTTGGGGCAGAGAGGACCTGGTTGATGCTAGATTGCCTCCTTGAGTTCATGGAAAGGTTCGAGAATTTTTTTCTTTCAGGTCTTTGTTGGATTTTGCTTGGTTTGGGGGTACAGTAAGCTGAACGCTGGGGCAGGAGGACTGTCACACTGAGAAGCCAGTTGCTTTTGTTGAGTTCTTATTTACTTTTTCTTTTATAAATGTTTATCTAGTGCACACTGTGTGCGCTGGATATCATCACTGACTCAATGGACGTGAGTTTGAGCAAACTCTGGGAGATGGTGAAGGACAGGGAAGCCTGGCATGCTGCAGTCCATGGGCTCGCAGAGTTGGACACGACTGAGCAACTGAATGACAATGTGCACTGCTCTAGGGGCTTAACAGACGTGAGCTCATAGTCCTCATACCAACCCTATGGGGCAGGTCCTATTTCTATCCTCATTTTATAGACAAGGTGGGTTACGGAACGCATGGCGCGGGTGTTAGGTGGCAGGGGTGGGATCAGCCCCAGCTGTCCTTTGTTGGTCCTCACTGTCCCTTTGTACCTGTTTGGCCTGTCTCCACTGTGCTCCATGGTGGGTTGGGTCTGGGAGAGGAAACAGATCCTTTAAACCAAAAGCCTTTGCTTCTGACTTGCCTTCTTTTAGGGATGGACACCTCCCTCCCCTAGTCCCACCCAAAGTGGAAAGAAGATTTTGAAAGTCAGCTCCTCTTCATTGTGAAAAGGTTTGGCCTTTGGAGGAGAGTGAAAACCTCACATCTAGTTCTTTCCCGCAGCCTGCGGGTTATTGCTCGGGTCCCTGTCCTGGGATATTCCTGGTGGGAGGAAATGGAGACAGCTTGTGGACTGAAGCAGGGAGAAGGTGACGGGCTTTCCTTTTTCCATAGTTGCCTCAGGGTTTCATGAGGGGGGTGGTGATGGGACCGCTGGCCACCTGGGGGAGCGAGCAGAAATGTCCTTGACTCTTCCCAGTTAGTAAAGAATCCGTCTGCAATGCAGGAGACCCCAGTTTGATTCTTGGGTCAGGAAGATCCGCTGGAGAAGGGAAAGGCTACCCACTCCAATATTCTGGCCTGGAGAATTCCACAGACTGTATAGTCCATGGGGTTGCAAAGAGTCAGACACAACTGAGTGACTTTCACGTCACTGCAGAAGCAGAGGGGCAGGGGAACCTCAGTGGGTGCTGACCGATCCACAACCCGCCAGTGCTTGTGTGATGGCCTGGTAACTCGGCTATTTCCTGCAGACTGATACCGCACGCCACCCCCAGCCCTCCCAACCTTTCTGGAGCTGGTTGTGGCCCAGGCCTATCCCCCTCCTGCCCCTGGCTGTATCTGCCTGGGGAGGAAGTGGGGTCGGCGGAGGGACCCTGAGTGTGGAGTGCTTTCACCTGGGTTCAGCTCTCACACACGGTTCAGCTGTTCCCCTCTGGACTTCAGATAGGGCAGCCCTGGGGTTGTGGGTGAGCGCACAGGCAGCACAGCTTTGTGGCCCCATCATTTCATTTAACCTCTGAATAAAATGGGGCGATGCTGGCATCTGACTCCTGGGACTTTTGCACTGCTCACTTGAGAATGATACGTGTTAGTACTCAGTCCCCAGAACATTGTATAGTTCAATAAATTTTAGCAAGTATTTCTAAGGAATTTGTCTTTTTTCTGCAATGGCCGTGCTGGTCTAAGTGCATTTGAGTGATTCCTTGACTTACATCCTGCAAGGACTCTTGTCTTCTGATCCACACAGAGGGTACCTGTGGACATTTCCCGGCTCAGATTCTCAGTTATGAGCGTCTTCTAATAGACAGCATTGAATGTGCGTTTTGCCCAAGCAAAAAATTGCCAACTCTACCTGCTGATTCTAACCATTTGTTGTTGTTTAGTTGCTAGATTGTGTCTGACTCTTTTGCAACCCCATGAACTGTAGCCTGCCAGGCTCCTCTGTCCATGGGATTTCTCAGGCAAGAATACTGGAGCGGGTAAGAATAAGGAGCTATTTCCTTCTCCAGGAGATCTTCCCGACCCAGGGATTGAACCCACGTCTCTTGCTTGGCAGGCAGTTGACTCTTTACCACTGAGCTACCTGGGAAAGCTACACCCTAATTATGACTTTGGCTTTTGGATTTAGGCAGTTTGGGTATAGTTGCAGCAGAGATTGTTTCTGACCAGGCTCTGGCTTGCTTCCCCTGGGGAAAGGGAGAAAATAGCTCCAGTGATAACAGAGAAATGGAGAGGGGAGGTGAGATTCAGTTTAGCGTTTCTGTGTCTATTTTGTGTGTGTATACAAACCATGCTGTTTGTATTCTGGGGGCAGTAGGGGGCTCAGGGGGCTGGCCAAGTAAGATGCCCACACAGGTTCAGGCTGTAGGTGGTCAGGTGGTGTGTGATGAAGTGTCAGGTGAGTGCTGAGGGCCCACATGGAGAGGAGCATCCGGGGAAACAGTTCAGTGGTGGATGTGTCGGGGAAGGCTGAGGGGTCTTGTGTGCTGGACTGAGTGGGGACTGGAGGAGGAGCGGGTGCCTCCAGCAGGGAGCCAGCTTCCACTGTTCAAGGAGATCCCTTCATTTAGCAGACCTTCACTGAGCTCTCAGTGCGCCAAGCCCTGGCCTGGAGGCTGGGGATATCAAAATGGGTAAAGCAGAATAGAGAAAACAGCCTTGAGAGGCAGAAAGGCCCAGTGATTGGGAGCATGGTCCAGCACGAGATCGCCTGGATTTGAACCCCAGCCCTCCCTCCCACTTACTAGTTTATGGATCCTGAGCAAATTATGTAATCTGCGGCCTCAGTTTCTTCCTCTGTAAAATGGGGATACTAGTAATTGTGGTGGGGATTAAATGAATTAAGATTACTCGGAATAGTCTTGAATATATGAAGCACTCTGGAGTGTTGGCTATTATTATTGCTAGAATATGGGTTCCATGCGGGCAGGCATTTTGTCTGTTGTGTTCACTTGCTATATCACCGGCTCTCAGCAGGTATCTGGTATACCAGAAGGTCATAGGCATTAGTTGAGGAATCAGAGTGCCACTAGTGTCCTCAGGGAGCCTGAGAGCCTGTTCTCTGGTGGGGACACAGATGTGTCAACAACTGGAGGAGACTCTGCAAGTGCCTGGATAAGGGAAACATGCGGACTGGAGAGGCACAGAGAGGGGTGGCCAGGGCAGGCTTGCTGGGGGAATGGGGGAGCCTGAGCTGGACCTTGAAGAACAAGCAGGGAATTTCTAGGTAATGACAGAGTCTGGATATTCAGGGAAGAGAAAGCAGAGTGGGCAGAGCTAGCTAAGAGTGTGACATGTTCAAGGACATCAAGAGAGGAAGGAGGCTGCAGAGAGGACTGCTTTGAGGAGTTGGGGCTTCATCCTGAGGGTGGCGTGGATCTGGGCTTAAAAAGGGGTGTAAGGCCTCCCCCGACCCCCATGGTTATGGGGGAGGAAGGTGGGATATCCTGGCTGTGCTGGTCATTCTCCCAGACTCCAGTTCAGGAGTCCAAAGAGATGAGGCTGAAGGAAGCGGGTTGAAGCCTGTGAGACATCCCAGCCATCACCTGGCAGGTGAGGGCTTGGCCTCCAGAGGAAGAGAGGCTGGGAAACCTACACCACTGCCTGGCAGTGCTCCTGCCTTAAAATAGAAGGAGATGGAGATAAAGAGTGAGAGGTGGTGTGAGTGTCCAAGGGGTGACCTAGTTAAAACCCGAGCCCCTGGAAGTGCGAGAACCACTCTCCCTTCGTTCACATGCCAGGGCCTTCCACGGGGCAGCTGCCAAGGGTGGCCTTACCTTCCTTATCTTGTCCCTCCTCAGCCCTGGGCCTCGAGCAGAAGTCCTGTCACTGGGGGCCTCTGCCCCACCCCACTGACAGAGGAAGTTTGTTTCCCAGGCTGGTGTGCTGCTGATTGAGGGTATGGGGACTGAGAGGAGGAGAAATATGGGCGTGAAAAATGGGTGAATGGATTCAGGTTAATGGAACCTATGCATTTAGTAACTCCAAGAGAAGAAGACTTGGAGGAAAAACTCTTTACATTTAGGCTTTTGTTGCCCACAGTGTATCATAATTCCTCATAGACTCGATTATCCTACAGACAGTAACACCCTTAGATTCCCTGGTTCATTTCCCTCCACCTTCCTAAATCCCACCTAGAGATGGTAGAAAAGAGGAAAAACAGAGAAGGCTTTTACTTTTCTTTGCCTCTTTCTTCATTGGTCCATCCTGATTTCTCTGAGGCCTTCAGGACTTATTTCTGTGCCTAGTAATTTATGTGCTGAAGGTCCTTGCATAGGACTTTTAAACTTTAACAGAGATTGTGGGTGTGATGGAAATTGTGTGGAGATGCTGTTTGCAGGAATGTGAGGTGAAACCATCTATCCGTGACCCCTGGTGGTGTTTTCTGGGTCTGCGATCCTGAGTCAGGAGGGTGCCCCAGGACCACCACTTGGTCAGCACCTACTGTGTGCTCACTTGCCCCTCACCCGAATGGCCCTGGGAGGCCGGCGTCGTCCGCAGGGAGAACTTCCAGAGCTGAGAGAGCACGAGCCTCCGCAGGTGACCCAGGGTGCTGACTGTTTCTGGTGACCTGGAGCCTGAGGCCACATTTAAAATTGCTGGGAACAGTGAGCCTGTAGGAGTGGCTCACAGCTGTTTGAGAGCCGTTGAGGTGCTTTTCTGTGATCAACACTTTTTATGGCTTATTTGCTTTGACCCTCATGGTAGCCCTAAAAGGTGTCATTTTCCTCCATTTCATAGATGAGAACACAGGACCAGGGAGGCTCTAAGTCCAAGGTTATATACAGCCGGAAGGGCTGGTGTGTCACGATTCTTAGCCAGCTTTTGCAGAGCATGGTACCTATAATTGACTGAAACCTCACAAGAAGGACTCCCCACCCTCCCCTGGCCGGGTGGTGTGTTATGATTCTCATTTACGCTTGTGGAACTAAGATCCAGAGGTAAATGATTTACCCAGAGTCACATAGCGGAGGTGGGGTGGGGTGGGGGGTGGGAGGTAGGAGCTGGTCTTGGACCCAGACCCCAGGTGCCTCACTGGGCTTCCTTGACTTCTCCTTCCACCTTGAAAAGCCAGGAGCAGCTTGCATTTGAGTCACACAGCCCTTCAGACGCTGGGGGTGGAATGGGGTAGAGTCTGAAGGAAGGTGGGAGTAGTGGTGAGTCTTGCCAGGAGAAGCCCCTCCTGGCCTGGTGACAGCGTCCCCACCTCCCTTGGCACTCACACGGAGTCACGTGGCTTCCTGCCTGAAGCCCTGCACTGATGCATTTTCCATTCTTGTTGCCCAGGCTGGGGCTCAGTAGACCAAATTCAGTTTGTCTGTTGGTCTTCCCAGTACAAGCAGCTGGTAAAGCCCAGGACTACTTGGCAATAGACACATTTCCAGGGAACTTTAAAAAATGGAATGGCTCTACTTTGAAATATGTCAAGAATCAGACCATTCCCATGGCCTCTTACCATCCCGGTTCTCACCACCGTCATCTGCTGCCTGCATTGCCGCGTTACCCCCCTAGCTGGTCCCCGTGTCTCTCTCCCCCTCCCCGACACGGTGGGGTGCTTAGTCACTCAGTGGTGTCCGACGCTTGTGACCCCATAGACTGAAGCCCGCCAGGCTCCTCTGTGTGGAACTCTCCAGGCAAGAACACTGGAGTGGGTTGCTATTTCCTAGCCAGAGATTGTTCTTCAGCGGAAGTTGGGTCAGCTCAAACCACCTAAGGGCTCCCATCTCACACGGACCCCAGAGCCCTCACAGTAGGAGGCCCTGTGCCGCCTGCTCCCTCACCCCCACGTCACCTCATTTCCTTCTGTTCTCCCTGACGCTCTGCTCCAGCCTTGCTGTTCCTTAAACATGAGAGCACAGCCCGCCACAGAGCCTTCACACTCACTGTTCCCTCTTTCTGGAATGTTTTCCTTCAGGTATCCCCATGGCCTGCTGCTCCTGTATTGTCTTCAGGTCTTTGGTCAGGTGTCACCCTTCATGGTGGCCTTTCTTGAGTCCTCTCCTCCAGCACAATCTATTTCCTTAACCCTACTTTTTTTTGTTTTTTTAAAAGAATTCTCAACTTGATCATATTACAATTTTAATTTGTCTCCCGCTAGAATTTAATGTCCATGATGACACAGAATAGTGCCTACTTTGTTCAAGGTTATACCTCTAGTGCCTAGAATAGTGGTTGGATCAAGTAGGTATTCAGAAAATAATTTTTTTTAGCTTGTTTGAGGTATGATTGGGGGTTTCCCAGGTGGTGCTAGTGGTAAAGAACCTGCCTGCCAATGCAGGAGACGTAAGAGACACAGGTTCGATTCCTGTGTTGGGAAGATTCTCTGGAAAAGGAAATGGCAACCCACTCCAGTATTCTGGCCTGGAAAATCCCATGGACAGAGGAGCCTGGCGGGCTACAGTCCTTGGGGTCACAAAGAGTTGGACACAACTGAAGCAACTTAGCATGTATGCACAAGATATGATTGACAAATAACAATTATGTATATTTAAGATGTACTAATTGATGTTTTGATATATATATACACATTGTGAAATGGTCACCACAATCAACCTAGTTAACAGGTGCATCGCTTCACATGGTTCCTTTTTCTGTGTGGTGAAAGAAAATAATTGTTGAATGAATTTATTCAGTAGTTCAGTGAACTCTGTGATAGTCTTTCTTTGGTACTCTACCTGAGAAGCCCATCAGCTACTAAGTGATGTCTCCCCGCTTGGCCCCAAGAAGCACAGGCCTTGGCTGCTCTGCCTCAGGTGTCCCCAGTGTCTCCTTTCCAGTGTGGGGATGGCATGGTGTCCCTCTATTTTTTTGTTGGCTTCCAGTCACCCCTTGTGGAGAATTACCTGAAAATGGACGTTTTTCTATCATGCCTACCCACATTGACTACACGAAATTAAAATGGGTGAGCTTACCTGCTAACCACCATTGGTATTTAAATACCCATTGAGTTCTCAAAGCCATACAAATACTTGAAGTGGCTGGAGGAGACGGCATCCATCTCTTGAGGTTCTCTCTGCAGAATTGGAGCTGAGCCATGTCCAGGACAACAGTGTGATTCAGGGCCCAGGATATAATAGACTGGAAGGAAAGAAGCCAAGGTTGAGTGAACAAACACCTGTTGTGTGTTGCTCATGGCCAAAATGGTTATTTCAGTCTTAATCATATTCTAACCTTGAGGTTGATGATTGAGTGTCCCTGTGATGGGATAGGGAAATTAAGGCTCAGAGGTGATGTTATCAAGGCTCTTACTGACTCTAGAGCCTTGGAAATAATAACTGGACAAGGCTCTAAAAGGGAACTCACAGCAGGCTGTAGAGAACTGTTAGTATTTGGGGTCACAGGGGCCGTGTGGCATCAAGCAGTGACACAGATGGGGAGATAGGAGTGCTCTCTCAAGTGTGGCTTGGATGGTTTTGAGATAGCCTGTTGAATATGAACAGATTTTCCCCACCCCTCCCCATTACGAATTACCTGAGAATAGGGAGAAGATAGTTTTAATGAAGCCCTGGTGATATGGGGCTGGAGAAACCCTGGCACCAACCTTCCCCCACATAGGACCTATGCATCTCAGGGACCATCCCAAACAATGCTCATGTAAGTACATTCAGCTCATCCTGGTTCTAGGACGTCACCAGTCTTGGATATTTCTTGATTGGGGAAGGCAGAACTTTATTACATCATGGGGAGGAAGGAACCCACGGAGAGAATGGGGCTGTGAAATGGGCTTCCCTGTTCTAGGGGGACCAGGTAGTGCTGGCATGATTCAGAACCTCAAAGCCCTTATGAAGTGAATACTTCTTACTATCTAGTCCCTGGTGATGGGATTGGGGCCTGTCTTCTTGACATCAGTTTAATTAATTTCTTCTAATTCATTTATCAGCATTCATTTGCTCCTACTCTTTTCCAGGTGGCACCATGCCAGATTCTGTGGCTACAAAGACAAGGATGTTGTCAAGGAATTTACCATCCAGCACAGGGAGAAAGACAAACCAAAGATGATATTTAGTGTGGAGAGGCTGTGGGACAAAGAAAACAGGGTGAGGCTGGAGCGTGGTGCCTCAGGCCACAAAGCGTTGGGTTGGCAAACTTGAGTTGACTCTTATCCCAACCCAGTCAGTTACTTGACCTTGGGCAAGCTCTTGTTCTGGGATAGGTGCTTCCATACTTTATCTTATTTATTCCTAAGATCAGCCTGCCAAAGTAAAAATGTTCTCCCGTTTTGTAGAAATTTGGAGACGGTGAGTAAGTTGTCTGGGTCACTAGGTAAATAAGTGGCTGGATCAGGACTCCAACCCAGGTCTCACTCCAAAGTTCCTGCACTTTCTGTTGTATCCAGCTGATGAAAATGAGTTTCATCCATGCCCCAGCATGGCCAGGGCCCTCTGGGAGGTGCAGCACTGGGCAGAGGGGTTGAGTGACCAAGGAGTCACTCATAGGAGTCAAAGGGATGATGTGACCAGCCAAAATGCTAATTTTGTTATAGCCTGCATGGATGGACGTGTGGTGCTTATGACATGGGAGAAGGTGGTGATCTTCTGCTCAGGGGAGATCACACATGGAGGATTGGGGTCCCTTTTGGGATCACCCTTATAAGAGGGATGTGACTAGGTGAAGCCCTTCCAAGGGGGTGATTGTGTTGGGCACAGGAAACCTTGTATCCTGAAGAACATCCGTAGGAACCTGGGGTGTTTCATGTGAGCAAGAGGAGGCTCCCAGGGAAATGAGGGCTGGCTGCAAATATTTGAAGGACTGTCATGTAGAAGAGTCTTATTCTCTGGGAAAACTACAGAAAGGCTTGGCTCCAGGTTTTTAACAGAACCTTCTAACATATCTCGGGACATAGTGAGATACTGTCACCAGAGGTAATCAAGCCCGGATGGAAGCAGTGGAGAGTATGGAGTAAGTGCTGTCTATCATTCCTCTGCTCCGGAGCCCTTGCCTATGGCTGTGTCTCTGCTGTTCCAGGTGTGGGTCCTGGGAGAGGGTACAGAAAGGAAGGGTTTAGGCTTTCTCTCTCCCAAACCCAGGTCTCCTCAGCAGACTCAGGTACCTCCAGGGGTGGTGGAGCAAACACAGGGTTAGAATCAGGATTAGAAGACCGAGGTCTGAGCCTTGGCTCAGCCGCCTACAGCTGTGTGACCTTGGATAGTGCATTTGTTCTCTCTGTAAAGAGGGTCACGTCAGCCCCTCACCCATTAGCCTTTCATCAGGTAGTAAGTGACAAAATGCTTTGTCAAGGAGAGAGGGTTCAAATTCTGGTTGGTAACGGGTGCAGCTCTGACCACTAGGAGCATAATCAACTTCAAGGGGCTTGGGCGTCCTGTGTCTAGGAAACTTCACCCAGTGGTGGTAGGGGACCTGTTAGGTGCCAGTGTCTTGGAGAACTGGCTCCAGGTTTGTACACAGTCCTCTGAAATGTTTTGTGACAAAGTGAATTTCCCATCACTGGTGATAAGCAGGAGAGTCCTCTGCCTTTAAGGGCCCATGAATAAAGAGTCAGAAGGAGAGACTGGGACAGGTGTTGAAAAGAGAGGGATCCAGGAAACCTTCATGGAGAAAGTGACATTTGAGTAGGACCTAGACAAAGATTTCATTATGCGGGGAAGGCGGCAAAGGCCTGGAGGAGTCGGGGGCGTGTGTGGGGTACATATGACATGAGGGAGAGAATCAGATGCTGGGGTGGGTAGGGAGTCTCCTTATTGGGGTGGGGTGTTGCCCCCCAGCTGGAAGACTCTTCTGTTCCTGACAGGAGAGCACGAAGCTCTCTGGTGGTTGAAAGGAAGCAGGTTGACTACAGTTCGACATGGCGTGGGTCAGGAAGGGGCAGGGTGAGAAATCTGGGGGAGGCTGTCTTACATTCCCTTCATTTCTCAGGGTAAGGGCAGGCCCACATGGGAAGTGGCTTTACTGGCAGGTTTAGGGCGAGCTGAGGTTAGAACCAACGCCTGACACCTCGCCCAGGTTTTCACCTGGCCCCATGCGTGAGTCGGCCGAGATTCCATTTTTTCCTGGTTCTGCTTCTCGGCAGGCTATTCCTCTTAAGGTAAAAGAGGACAGAGCCGAGTTGTATTTACCAAAGGGGCTGGTTGGGCAGGTCTTCTTGCTGAGACCCATGTCTCAGGCCAAGGTCAGCTGCGCTGGCTCCTGGTGGGTGGAGTCAGGCCCTGGCTAGCCCCCAGCTAAAGGGCTTTTGATCGGGAATGACCACTACTGGTAGGAACTGAGGTTTTACAAGGCATTGCCCCTGAGAACAGTGGGCTGGAAAGATTACAGCGCTCACATTCTTTCTTAGGAGATTAGGGCCTTGGGAGATTATGGGATACACAGGAGGCTGTAGGAGGGCTGTAAATTTCCCATTTGGGACAATTAATCTGATGGATGGTAAAACAGCTCTCCACTTCCTCTCCCCCTCCCTGGACTGGGCTGGGCAGTCAGGCTGGCTGGAGAATGTCCCAAGAATGTACACCCTGGATTCCTGCCCTGCCTGTTTGGGCCCCTGGTTAAAACCTTCCCTGGAGGCAGAGTCGGGGCCTGTCCTTTTCCTGCCTCCCCTTTGGAACAAGGAAAAGCACACAGTAGGTGCTTTATAAAGTACTATGCAGAGCCATTACTTACTTGATTAAAGCCTGGCTGTTAGGGGCTGGTTGGACTGGGGCTATGGGTGGGGAAGCTGAGCCCCAGGGTAAGATCACCTGCCCAAGGTCACTCAGGTCATTGGTGGTAACTGGGACTCCAGCCAGGTTTCTCCACTCCTGGGCCTGGGCATCTTCTTCCCAGTTCTGTGTTCAAAGTGAAAGTGAAATAGATGATGGGCTTTTTTTCTGGTTTCTCTGCTCTGGCCAGTCACAGGGTCCCTGGTGTGGTGACTGTACAAGGTGTGACACGGTCCTGCTCCCATCTTCCCCAAGCAGTTGCAGCATTCCCAGGCTGCCCTTCCCTCACATGCTCACTGTGTTTGTGGCTCGTTTTGGCCGTCTGCCTCCCCAGCAGGGCCTGGCACCTGTGGTTGGTGCAGGTTCCCGCACAGTGCCTTGCTCCTGTGCCTCCTGAGGGCCCTGCCGTGAAGCAGCTTGAACTCCGGCGAGTGTACTTGGTTCAGCTGGTTGTCCTGTCCTCTCTTCAGGGGCCCAAAGACCTCATACTATATCGTGCCTTCAGATCAGGGCCTTCCAAGGTGTTCTTAACCTGGGGCTTCTCTCTATGTGGTCTGCATCCTATAGGGATCACAGCGATCATTTTGGCCTGAACACAACCCAACCACATCATAGTGTTTCTAGCACTTTCTTCCTTCTGTGCCTTTGCTGTTGCAGTCCCTAATGCATCCTTAAGACATTGTCTCAGGAAACCTTCCCTGACCCCCTTTCACTAAGGCTTTGTGACATCCTTTTATTGGTGCTTTCATTCATTTATTCAACAAGTATGTCATGAGAAGCTGTTATGAGCCTGCCGTGTTGTGAAGGCTGGGGAGCACAGCCATGAATGAAGCAAAGTTGTCTGTACTCGTAGAACTTACACCCAAGCATCCTCTCCTGCCGCCTTTCACCTTAGTTTACACTAAGGTTTCTCTCTCTCCACGTTAGCCTGTTAACCTGTGAGTGGGGCAGAGGCATCTGCCTTGAGAAGCTCAGGCTAGACTAAGGAACATGTAGACAGGGTGAGGAGGTGCCCAGTTGGCTGGCACCCAGGATATTTGTGGTGTAGGATGCCCAGACTCTTCTTTTGGTCAAAGAAGATGCCACCACAGAGTTAGGAGGGTGTCAGGACTTTTAAAAAAGTTTTATCTTATTGAAGTATCATTGATTTAAAATGTGTTAGTTTCTGGTACACAGCAGAGTGATTCAGTTATATGTGTGTTCTTGTTCATATTCTTTTTCCCTATGATTTGTCACAGGAGGTTAGATGTAGTTCCCTGTGCTATACAGTCGGACCTTGTTGTTTATCTATCCTATATTTAATAGTTTGCATCTGCTAATCCCAAGCTCCCAATCCACTCCCCAGCCCCCAACTCTTTCCCCACCTTGGCAACTACAAGTCTTTTCTGTTCTGTTTATTTGTTCTGTATGTCTGTGAGTCTATTTCGTAGGTAAGTTCATTTGTATTATAATTTAAATTCCATATATAAGTGATATCATATGATACGTCTTTCTCTTTTTGAGTTCACTTAGTATGTTAATCTCTAGGTCCACCTATATTGCTGTGAATGAAATTATTTAATTCTTTTATATGGCTGAGTAGTGTTCCGTTGTATGTGTATATATACATACACCACATCTTCTTATCCATACATCTGTTGATAGATATTTAGGTTGTTTCCTTCAGACAGGACTGGTCTTTAATGTCATATTGTCCCTTACTAGCTGTTTGACCTTAGACAAGTGAGTCAACTTTTCTGAGCTTCTGTTTCCACATATGTAGTAAGGGGTTAGTGAGAACACCTATCTTGTAGGGGCTTTCATTCATTCATAAGTGTCTCTCCTCCCTGTCCCCACCCCCAAAATCTCAGACCTTTATGGAAAAGTCTTGGAACCCTGATGTGGTCTCTGATGTAGTTTATCCACTCATCCATACAGGGATCCCTTTAGCAGCAGTGCTGATCAAATTGCTTCTGATGAATTCCTTTGGATAACAGGAGAGCTTGCTGCCTAACAGGGCAGCCCCTCCTGTAACTGTCACATCTTCATTGTTAGAAAGTTTCCTCCTAGGTTGAGTTGAAATCTTGTAGGCTCTGACTTCCCTCATTGCTTTTAATTCTGAAGTACAGGGAGTTAGTTATGTTCTCTCTCACCCCTTTTATCTCCTAGCCCTTCCAGTTAGGAGGACGTTTACTAATGTCCCAGGAGGCTCTTTGTAGTTCTTGCTTTGTTACTCAGAGTGATCAGCTAGCTGGGAAGGTCAAGGAGAGGTTTGCAGAGTACAGGATGCTGGGGTGGGGTCTGCAGGGTGAGGAGTCAGCAGATGAGGAAGGGGAGAAAAGCCTTGAGGCAAATGATAAGACAGTGTCTTCTAATAATATGTAGAGTCCAGGAACTCTAGGTTCACAGGAACAGTAGGTGGGGGTGGTGTGTGTGTGTGTGTGTGTGTGTGTGTGTGGTGTGTGTGTGTGTGTGTGTGTGTGTGGTGTGTGTGTGTGTGGTGTGTGTGTGTGTGTGTGTGTGGTGTGTGTATGTGTGTGTGTGTGTGTGTGTGTGGTGTGTGTGGTGTGTGTATGTGTGTGTGGGGTGTGTGTGTGTGTGTGTGTGTGTATGTGTGTGTATGTGTGTGTAGGGGGGAACCGTAAGGGAGGTGGAGCTGGAAAGTTAAGCCAAAGCATGCAGGAACACCTGTGACCTGCCAAGGGTTGTGAACCTGTGGACAGAGGGCTGCCTAGGAGAATGGGTTTTAAAAATGGGTTTGTTGGGGGGCCTAGGTAGCACAGGTTTCACATTCTCCTAGAACCAGCGAATAGATTTCTGAGCACCTCAAACTCTCCTTCTTGCTCTGTTCTGGAGTTACTGGTTAAACCTGTCCTTGGGACCTCTGTTGAGCAGAGCAGGGGTAAGTCAGCACCTTGAATGTGCCAGTCACCCTTGATAGCGTGTTTCTGAGCTCAGCGCACTGGGTGAGCCTGGCTCCAGGCCCCGGCCTCTGGGCACCCCTTCCCTGGTAGGGGTGGCGGCGGACGCGGTAACCAGGGCCGGCGGCCGGCCTCAGCTTGCCTCTGCCCCAGAACTGGCTGGACACACAGCCCTGTCTCTGCCCTGCAGGTCTCTCTTTATGCAGGGGGCCTGCATGAGTAATGCCTGGACTCTGAGCCCTTGGCCAAACGCTCCAGATTCTTTGGGCATCAGGATATTTTGAAGGGGCTGGGGCCCTCACAGGGCTGTTTATGCCCCACGCAGATAGCTGTTTGTGTCTGATTTTTATATATTCCCAAAGGTACTTTCCGAGCTTCCTGGGGGAGGCCTGTCTCTCCCAGCCTGGCCAGCTCACTAGGAACCTTCTGGCAGACATGCCTCTCACTGCTGGCATATGGAGTGTCCTCCTACCACCGTCTGTCCTTCCCCGGGGTCTTGGATGCTGAAGGGCCGAGGGTGGAGTGGGGCTTTTTGTTTTGGTTTTAAATAGGGGCGACGCGGGTAAACAGAGTGGCGTTTCTGGCGCTGTCTGAGGGCCAGGACCCCGCATTCCGGCTCCATGACGACAGCCTGTCCCGCTGCCGCGTGCTGGGCCGTGGGCAGCAGCAGCTTAGATGGAACAATGGGGCTCTGTTGCCTCGCTGCTGCTGAGCTGGGGCAGAATACATTTTAACTGAACACTTTCTACCCTGAAATCTAGGGGATCTGGTGGCCCAGTCCTCCTCATTCTTTCATTTTCCCTTTGCCGCTCAAGAGCCAACTTATTGCAGCTCCTTTTCCCCCTCTCTAATATTACCAGCCTCTTGGGGGGAAATGGTGTTTTCAGCCTGGGATGTGGTTTGCATTTGGCTGACTTGGTGATGGTGAGAGAGAGGAGTGCGGCGTAAGGGGCTGGAGGTGGCTGGGAGAAGTCCCTGTAACCCAGCTGGAGTGTCATCACAGGTGCTGTGTCTAAGAAACTCTCCCCGCCCTCAGACAGGGCTGCCTGGGACTTAGGAGGACTGGCTATAAAGTCAGGCCAGCTGGGTTGAAATCCCAGTGGTAACATTTCCCACTTGGGGCCTCAGGTTCCCCATTTGCAAAATGGGGATAAGACTAGTGGCTAACCCATAGGCTTGCCATGAGAATTAAAATAATTTGACATATATAAAATGCTAAAGGTAATACCTGGCATATAATAAACACCCCCAAAATGCATTTGTTATTATGTCATTTTAATGTTATATCCTGATCATCATCAATATTTCATTTACCCTTCAAGACTTCATCTGAGACTACAAGATGAACAGAGCAACATTCTTTCTAAAATGCAAATTTGATTTTGTCACTCCTTGGCTTAGAAAACCTAAGTGAGTTCCCATTGATCTTTCTGCACAGGAGAAAGGAACTTTTATGTATTGAAAGCCTACTGTGTGTTAAGTCCTGGGCACTGGGTGCACCTCTGCTCATTTAGATTAAGTCCAAAGTCTGTAAGACCCTTTATCAGCTGGCTCTATCTTGCCTGTTTTTTCCCCTCTACCAACCCATACCAAGCCAAAGGAAAACATAAGTCTACCTCAGAGGACAATTTTCTTCCCTGCTGTTCACAGACTTTTATCCTCCATGCCTTTGTGCATGTACTGCCTTCCACCAGGAGACACCCTGTGAGTGGTGGCTCTGGGCCTGGGGGAATAGACCGCACAGGGGAGAGTTTGGGAATTCCATAACCACCGTCCCCCAAGGACCCAGGCTGTGTGAAAGCCTACTGGCCAGGCTGGCTCTGGTTGAATCCTGGTTCCACCACTAACTCTGTGGCCCTCAACATGCCCTAATAATAGCAGCCATTTCATAGGTTTCTTGCAAGAAGTTAGTCCACATGTAGCATTAGAACAGTGTATGACTGTGAGTGTTCAACACGAGTTATATGTTTCTGCCACGGCAACTCTTTCCAAAGGTCTGATACAGTGTTTTTGTTTGGAGTCTTTCTGGTTCTAGGCTCCACACTGAACTGATTTCTTTTGGGGGTGACAGGAGTGGAAGAGGTCCAGTGGATCAGGGAGGTTTCAGCATGGGTTCCTTGCCACGCCCAGCACTTCCTGCCTTGCTCCAGTCTGTCCCCGGCAGGATCCCTTGCTTTCCAGCCACTGACTAAGCTTGTTGATGTGGCCTCTCCTTATGGTGGCAGATGGGTACCTTACAAGGTAGCCTCACATGATGTGGAGACCCCTGCTTATGGATAGACTTGCCTGCCTGTGAATGGGACACTTGATATCCAAATGAGAATCATCTGTAGACAAAAAAATTGCTCTGATTTGAGATTATCTACATAACCAGTCTCTGGTCAAGAAAGAGAGAATGAATATGGTTTTTCTTTTTTTTTTTCATCTTGATGAATTTAATTAGGGCCAAGTTCTCAGAGATTGAGTATTTTGTGAGTACCTCTCATTGAAAACAATGAAAATGATGGAAGGCCTTAGAAAGAGAAAAGAATGGAAGATTTAATTTCAGGGAGCTATGGCAATGCATGGTTTGTGTCCCTTCAGTTCTCTGTTGGACTCAGAAGTCAGGGGAGCTGGGGTTTTATCCCAGTTCTATCATGTGACCTTGTGACCTTGAGCATGTTGGATCTCCAATTTCCTGTCTCTAAAATGGGAATAACCATGTAGAATTGTTGTTGGGAATTAAAGATCACATGTTCTTGTGTTTATTCATTTAACCAACCAGCCTTTGCTAGAGCCCCTATGTTCCAGAGCCAGGCATCTAAGGATGGATAGAATATAGTCTCTTTCCTCGTGGAGCCCAGAGATGGAGGTGAAGGTGGAGGGATGTGCGAGTGGATGGACTTCAAGAACATGGTAGTCAGGCCAGTGCTTTGCTCGAATCACAACAGAAGGTATATTGGTACTCAACTCTTGGGAGGTCAGGGGAGGTTTCCCAGGTAACACCTGAGTGGGGCAGAGATAAGAAAGGTAGGGGTACAAGGCAGGGTCACCGGGTAGAGGCAGCCAAACCTTGGCATTATAGAAACATGCTGAGGGGTGGAGGTGTGGCTGTGGGCATGTGGAGGAGAGGCCACCCTGTGGGCCAGGCTGGAGGTGAGCCCAGCTTTGCCCTGAAGGTGCTGGCCTGGCGGCAGAGTGACTTGAGACAGTGGAGTGCAGAATCTGGTCAGTAGTTTACAAGTCTCATTCTGGTGTCCGTGGGTGGGGGGAGACTTAGCCAATGGCAGGGAGACCTGCTAGGGGACTCCTGGGGTGGTCTAAGTGGGAGATGATGCGGACCTGGACAGGGCACAGAGGAAGACATCAAGCAAGTTGTGTGTGTACACGTGGGAAAGGTTAAAACCCTCTATATTCATATAGGATAGTTTGTTTTAATGAGATAATCAAAAGTATAGACACCCAGCAAAGAGTTCATATTGTGGCTCTATCCTTCCAGGGCAAGAAGACAAAACTGCAGAGGTTCATGTTCCAGGATGTTCACTGCAACCTTGTATGAAACACTAGGAGATTGAAAGCAATCTGTCCATCAATTGGAAACCAGATAACTAAATTATGAAGCCATGCAATCCGAAAATGAGGCTGCAGGTCTTTCTTTCTGAAAACAGCAGGTGCATAACATATATCCAAATGGAAGAACGTAAGAACATATGCACAGCATTTAGCTTGCTACCCTTTTGCCATTTTTCTCCATGACTTGAATGCCTGTCAAGGTTGGGTTTGCTTTTTTCCCCTGTGTGTGACTTTCTGTCTTACATGACTTGATAACTGTTTTATGTCTGGGTCTCTGTGAATAAGGACTATGCCTTGTTTCTCTCAAGCAACAGGAGTAGGTGGCGGCTAATTCCTAGGAATTTAATTGAGGGATGTAAACAAAGGGCCTGTTCTCACCATTAAGTGATATTAAGCTGGAGGCTGATTCTCCTCTGTTACAAACAGAAACAGTATCTGGCCCATAAAGAAACTTTAAAACTCAAGTTGTGTTAACAAAGACCTCTTCCAGAGACCTCCCTGCTGTAGTGGGGTGGGGGTGGGGGTTGTGGGAGGAAATTCAGGCTTTGTTTCCTCTGTCTTCGGGAGCCAACTGGAGGTGAGGGGGGATGAGGTGTGCCTGCTGTCCAACCGGTTTTCATGCAGAGCATCTGAGCCAGTGTGTTTTTGCTGGGGGTGGCAGGGGGGAGGGGAAAACTTTGCCTTACATCTACTGGGTGCTAGCACCTTATGTTATCTTGTTTCACCCAGGAAATATTCCCCCTCATTTTGTAGACAAGGCTACCAAGGCTCAGAGAGGTTGAGTAACTTGCTGAGGTTGCCCAGCTAGAAACTAACAGAACCAGGATTTGACCACAGGTCTATCTGCCCTTGACCCTCTGTGCTTTGCCTTAACTTCCAGTAATCCTAGGGCAGGGACTGGGCCATGGTCTGTGCAGGTAGGCACTGTTGCCAAGTGGGTTTGGCCTTGGATGGTGAGCAGAGGGTAGAAGGCTCTGAGTTGGAGCAGTGTAACGCAGAGCCAGTCAGGTGCGTATTTCATGTCTGCTGTGT
This sequence comes from Cervus canadensis, assembly GCF_019320065.1. Taxonomy (NCBI): domain Eukaryota; kingdom Metazoa; phylum Chordata; class Mammalia; order Artiodactyla; family Cervidae; genus Cervus; species Cervus canadensis. The sequence goes on from NC_057396.1 coordinate 32,359,769, forward strand.
AGGCGGCGTGATGCTAGACACTGAGGGGATGCAGACAAGAGGTCAGGATGACACTGTCCATGTCTAGTCTGCCATCGGGTTGAAGTCACTCTTTCTTACACAGAGAGCTGCAGCAAGGGGTGGTGAGGGATAAATAGGAGCACAGAAAACAAGAGGTGGAGGAAGTCCGAAAAGGAGCAGGACTGAGTGGGCGGGGAGAGAGGGGGAGGCACGAGCAATGGTGTGAAAACGGTAGGTCTGGCCTGAAGTGGAGGTTTCTTGGAGGTGAGGAGCTGGTGGGAGCTTGGTTGGGAAGCACAGAAGGTGGTGGGTTGGGAGGCTTAGATGCTGGACTGAGGAGCATCGCCTGAGCCTTTGGGTGATAGGGAGCCAATGAAGGCTCTTGAGGTTCTAGGGTGATACACCTAGCTCTGCTGTGAAATGTGGGGTGATGAAGGCAGGGAGGAGGAGCTGCCAGTCTCTAGAATGTTTACCTGCCTGCAAGAGCAGTGGTGGAGGGGTGGGGATACCCCAGTACTGGGGTAGACTGGGGCTGTCAGGTCTGCTTTGACATGGGTATGTGATGGTCCCAACGGTAGACGGAAACAGATAGCTGTGTGCACTCTGGTCCAGGGGGTGGGAGGGTGTGTGACCACACCTTGCAGGTGCTCAGCTTGGCATGCGTGTGTGCATTCATTTAATAATTATTTATTAAATGTCTACCATGTCACTTAAGCTAGGCATATGGTAGTGAGCAAAACAGACCTGATCCACTCCTTGGGTCTGACTTTGAAAGTATATGTCATGTGAGAAAAAAAAATGATGGGGAAAAAATAACCTGAGCTACTCCAAGAAAGCAATTTGCCCTTTGGCCTGGTTGTTCCACCAGCATGAAAACATTGCTTCTCGCTGCAGAAATGAGATCCTATAGAGGAAGTTCCTGGACAGAGCTTGCCCAGAGGGGTGGGGTTTTAGCCTGCAGCTCCCCTTTCTTAGAGGTGAGTTGAGCAATGGGGTCTCCCAGAAATTGGGGGAATTCCTTGGAGCTGAACAGCACATTCCTGTCCGTCCTTCTTCCCAGCACTCCTGCCCAAACCATGCTGGCTCTTCTCTGGCTAAGCCAGTCTTTCCAGGCTGCTTTCTGCCCTTGGGTGGGAAGAGGAGGTGGAGGAGAAAAAGGGGATAGGATGAACATTCGAAGGGGAACAAGAAAAATATTTCAAACAGGACAAGCTCCAGGGAAACAACCTCCCTTCCTCTGTGGGCCAGTGAAACCCCAGATCAGAAGTTCAGAGGCTTTGGCTGGGCTCAAATCTTCCCCATTTGCCACGGTTCAGTAGCTCATTTCCAGGGCTTATTTCTGAAGGCCTCGGTGGTGGAGGCCAAGATGTCATTCACTTCTGAAGGCCAAATACCTTGCCAAAATTCCAGAGGCCTTGAGCCTGGGGCTCTGGCCAAACAGATCCTGGTGTGGTTGCAGCCTCAGGTCCTTCTTAAAGTACCTGTGCCCTGCCCCCACTAAGAACGACCCCAGGGCCCAGGGAGGCAGGTAGCAAAGCAGCCCCTGCCTGAGGTGGGGTAGGCCGGCCTACAAGCAGCTGCGCTGCGCCTGTGAACGGAATGGAGACCCACCCAACATGCTTTGCTGGTGGGAGAAGGACACAGGTTTAGTTAGAAGCTTTAACCGTGGCAAAATTGGAGTTTTACTCCAAGTATTTAAAAAATTACTTTTTGTGATGTGAAGTTATCCATTGTTCATTTGTGGAAGTTTAGACAATGCATTTGAGCAACAGGAAGAGAATAAAAATCTCTTGTAAACCTGTCACCTAAAGATAATCATTTTGTTATTTATCTATATGTGTCTATGTATACGTGTGTGTGTGTTTTAAGAAAACTAGGATAATACTATAAACTATTTTGCATTTCTTTACTTAACGATATGTTCTATGTCATTAATTAACATTTACCTCATTAGTTTTAATGGCTGTGTAGTATTTCCTTTTGATGCTTTTGAACTGTGGTGTTGGAGAAGACTCTTAAGAGTCCCTTGGACTGCAAGGAGATCCAACCAGTGCATTCTAAAGGAAATCAGTCCTGAATATTCTTTGGAAGGATCGATACTGAAGCTGAAACTCCAATACTTTGGCCACCTGATGTGAAGAACTGACTCATTGGAAAAGACCCTGATGCTGGGAAAGATGAAGGCAGGAGGAGAAGGGGACGACAGAGGATGAGATGGTTGGGTGGCATCACCAACTCTATGGACTGAATTTGAGTAAGCTCCAGGACTTGGTGATGGACAGGGAAGCCTGGCGTGCTGTAGTCCATGGGGTCGCAAAGAGTCAGACATGACTGAGCAGCTGAACTGAACTGCACTGAATATTTCCTTATACAGTGGCATTGTGATTTACTAACTAGTAAATCTACAAGACTTTGGGGGGTTGTTTTCTAAAAGGGAGTGTCAGTCCTTGTGGTAGCTGGTTATAAAATAAATACACGAATTAGAGTGTCTGAGGCTGGGTCCCTGGCATTGTTCTGTGTAAGCTCCCGGTGGTTTTAATGTACAGGCAGGGTTGAGAACCATGTGGTGAGACCATGAACACCCACTCTGGTTCTCTTACCCCAGGACTCGGAGCAGTGCAGGGCCCTGAGGAGAGGCACAAAGAGACACTTCTCCCTTTGCCAATGCTGCCACCAGCGAGTAGGGGGCTGACATGAAGGTGGTCGATCGGAGGGCTTCCTGCTGTGGCCTCTGCTGAATCTGTAAGCTGGTGACCCTTTCACTAGAATTCTGGCCCCTACATCTCCTCTTTACCTTGTGTGGCGATGGTTGCTAGTTTTAAACCTTGCAGTTGACGGCTTCATGTGACTGAAGCCCTCACCCACCCAGGGGGACGGAGGGGCTGACGAGGACTGGAAGAGAGCAGATTGGGGCCTGCTAGGTGTCTGGAGGGATTGGAGGGCGACCGTGATATTCTCTGCACATCCCTGGTGCCTTTAGACATGGGGTCACCCAGTCCTCCCAATCAGCTATAGGGCAGATGGCCCAGATAGGCTTATTCCTGTTTTATAGTTGGGGAAACGGAGGTTCTGAGAGGGTCTTTGATCCAAAGGAGTGAGTCAGGGTTGAACCTCTTTCTTTTGACTATCAGTTGCTTTTTTTTGTTTTTTTGGTAGAACCATCTGGGTCTGTAGATTTGCTAAAGACCTTGGGTTTATGTCTCTTTGGGAAACCATTTTATAGCACAGTGTATGGTTACTGGCCAGAAGTTTTCTAGTTTTTCAAGCATTTATGAAAATTAGCTGCTGAGTAACAGCACATGTGTTTTGGTATGTTACTATCCATTCATCAGAGTGTTTGGAAAACAAGGAGGGAGGCAATTTTAAAATGTAGCCATAACAGCATTTTTTTCCTGGTTTGCAGAGAAACATTTTCAACAGCCTAAGATAGTCGACAGAACTTGCATTTCGGACTGGAACCTGAGTGGCAATAGTAATAGTAGTGTGGTGGTAATAATGGCTTATGTGTATTGAGTGAACACCACACTCTGACACTTTGAACACCTAAGCTCAAAGGGTTAGTGAGGAGATTAACTCTTTCTAGTTCAGAAACCAAACCAAGGAAAAAGCCTACCACCCCTTGGTCATATTAGTTGTTGTACTGCCATACAGTGAACTGCTGTGCATCTATTTAAAATGGTGCCATAAAATATTAACCAGTGATATGGAAAGTATTCCCTGTGCCTTCATAGATAAAAAGGAAATCATGAAACAGGCCGGCATCTGGAGGCTCTCAATGAATGTTCCAATCCATGTGCATACAAAGCAGTACTGTCACCCTCCTCATTTTCCTGGTAAGGAAACTGACTTGCCTGGAGGTCACACAGAATTTTGGAACCCAGTGTGTCTGTCACCATCCTCAGATGCTTCTGTTATTTAAAAAACAGAGAAATGTTTTTATTTTAATGTTTTTATTTAAAAAACAGAGAGTAGGATATTCTGTAATCAAGCGTTAATTGCTATGTTTAGAGCAAGAAAGACAAGTGAGGCAGAGAGACCTGTTTGACAATCATGTTACTTTATTTCTATAGTTCTTTACAGTTAGTAAAGTACTTTAAAGCATATATAACTTTTTCCTGAGTTTAAAAAGAATATATATTTAGATAAACAAGGATTTACTATATAGTACAGGGAACTACTCAATATTTTATAATAACCTATCATGGAAAATAATTGAGAAAAGAGAATATATGTATAATATATATATATATTTAACTGAATCACTTTACAGTCTACCTGAAACTAACACAATATTGTAAATCAACTGTACTTCAACAACAACAACAAAATCAGAAATACATGTTTATTATAGAATTAGGAAAGTAGAGAAATGCCCAGAGAAGGAAAAATATATTTCTAGTTCTTGAGGGATAATGACTGTTAATATTTTTTCTTCCTCTCTTCTCATTGCAGAAATATTACAAGTTTTGTGAATGTGGGATCATGTTGTTAGCTATGGTTTTCATTCCTGCTTTCACTGATCTGTTGTAGACCCTTCTCCCTGTCAGTGATTGATTTTCTACAACATGATTTCCAGTGGCTGTCCAGCATCTAGCTTTTATGAGTGATTCTGAATTGTTGGACACTAGGTGGTTACTGATTTTTCTCTTTATTGTTAATATACTGTTATAAATACCCTTGTCTTTACAAACATCTGGTTGTGTCCTCAGGATAAATTCTTAGAAGGGTCATTTGTGGGTCCTAGGATATCAGCCTGTGGTAATGCACTTTTCATTTACATTTTCTCCTTTGATCCCTAAAATAGCACCCTGAAGCTGGTCTGGGAGGCATTATTATCCCCACTGTGCACAATGGAAGCTGAGGTTTTTAAAAGTTGCAGTTTGCTCAAGATAAGAAACTGCTTTGGAATGATTATGGGAACTGCTTTAATCCAGTGAGACTGAAGGAATAGAGGAGGAAACAAGTTCCGCTTCCTCAGTTTGTTGTATTATTCAGACTTCCTAGAAACTCCACTTTCCATAACTTCAGCAGATGTCTTGGGTCTGCCCTCTGGCCCATCACAGAGCACGCCTACTTCCTTTCAGTATTTGAAGAGGCCCCGATGTGGCTCTAAGCTTTCCCTTTTCCAAACTAAATCATCCTTGTTCTTTTTTTTTTTTTCCAATTTATTTATTTATTTTAATTGGAAGACAGTCATTTCACAACACTGATTTTCCACTAGCTTACTGTCTTTGATGGCTCTCTGGGCATATTCCACTTTATCAGTGTGTGTGTTAGTCAGCTCTTCAGGTTGGAAGTGACCGAAACCCAACTCAAACCAGCTTAAACAGACAAGGAAATATATTGGCTCCAATAATTGGAAACTTCAAGGGTAGACCTGACCTGGCCTCAGCATTGTTGGACCCCAGTACTCGAAGGGCATTTTGATAGCTTTCTTTTTTCTGCTTTCAATTCTGCTAACCCCGTTGTCAGAGAGATTGTCTCTCTTTCAGGATCTATAGATCACTTCTTGGAGAAGATTCTGGTTGTCCCTGCTTGGATCAGGGGCGCCCCCCTGGGAGTGGTGCCTGCTGGTTGACTGTTATAACCCAGCAGGATGGGGAGACATGGCTTTCCCCAATGAAGGGGTGCGTGTGAGCGATGCAAGCCTATTGTATTGTGGTATGTAGAATCGAACTGTGTGCCAGCTGGTGTCTGGCCAGTTCAGAAGAGTGGGATTATCATCTTTCTTTCACTTGACATTATACTTCTATTAATGTAGCCTAAAATCAACATAGGTTCCTTTTTACTCTGGAGTCATATTGTTGGGTCAGCAAGGATTACTGCTCTGCTTGTCTCTCGCCTCTTATGCTACCTCTGCTGGGAGATTTTGGACTCAATATTAGGTCTTAAAGCTTATCCTTGTAGATTTCCTATGGCTGTATATGGTCCAGAGGATCAGCCTGTTAAGATCTTTTAACCCCAGTTCCGTCATGGGTCACAGTGGTCTCCCTCCCAGCTCAGTGCTCTGTATAGTCAGGTGATAGACATTTGGTGGGGTGGGGTGGAGTTGGGGAAGGGGAAGAGAAGAGGGAATGAGATAGCACTAGGCAATTACTTGCATCAAGAGCCAGAATCTTCTCCTGCCTTCTCCTGTCTGCCCCAGACCTCTAGAGTTTCCTTTTCCTGGCCCACACGGTCAGGCTTGCTGGTTCATAGTGTGTCAGAGGTCACCAGAAAGGGCATCAGGCATCTGCTTTTCTACTGAGACCCCAAGTGAACTTAAGGTGAAGTAGGAAGGAAAGAAGACTGAGCGCCAAAAAACAGATGATTTGAATTGTGGTGTTGGAGAAGAGTCTTGAGAGTCCCTTGAACTGCAAGAAGTTCAAGCCAGTCAATCCTAAAAGAAATCAGCCCTAAGTATTCATTGGAAGGACTAATGCTGAAGCAAGACTTTAGCCACCTGATGTGAAGAGCCAACTCATTTAAGGCAGGAGGATCAGCCTGTTAAAATCTTTTAACCCCAATTCCGTCATGGGTCACAGTGGTCTCCCTCCCAGCTCAGTGCTCTGTACAGTCAGGTATAGATGTTTGGTGGGGTGGGGTGGGGTTGGGGGAGGAGAAGAGATTTAAAGATTTAAGGCAGGAGGAGAAGGGGACGACAGAGGATGAGATGGTTGGATGGCATCACGATGCAATGGACATGAACTTGGGCAAACTCTGGGAGATGGTGAGGGACAGAGAAGCCTGGCATACTGCAGTCCATGGGGGCGCAGAGTCAGATAGGACTGAGCTACTGAACAGCAACAACAGAGGAAGGATCTTGGTTAGATGTCAATCACTTCTTGTCATGGTGGGTAGGGAAGGCATTCTGGAGAAAGTGGTAGGTCTGTTTCCAGAGGCTGTCAGGCACTAGCAGGTTCCTGAGAGGTCTGCGGGGCTGTGGGGGTGGCCAGCAGGGGACTGGAAGTCCCTCTGAGCCTTGTTGGGCTTACAGGTCCAGCATGCCAGCCTCTGCATGTGGGCATTCTTGGTAGCTGGGGGGTGGCATGGGTGTGCCGGGTGGCTTTTGGCCTCCATCGCTCTATTGAAAACTCCAAACTGTGTCGCTCAGCTGCAAAAACAGTTTTCTTCCTTTGCTAGCGAGAAAGACAAAGCGGCCCTTGACAGAGGGTGGGTGGGCGTGCAGTGGTTCTGGCAGTGGGTCACACTCATCCGATGCGGCACAGGGCGAACCACCCCGGTCCAGATGGCCTGGCAGAAGCAGAGCTGGACAGCAGCATCCGGAGGAGCCCTGGGGAACAGAGGGCATGGTGGGCAGGGGTGGGGGCGCTGCTTGCCTGGGAAGGCCCTGAGATCACAGACGACGTGGGAGGAGGCCTGATCTAGGCTCTGACTCGCTTGTGAGTTGGGCAGGAAAGAGACCAGAGACTGGCCTTTCCCATGTGGTCCGGTGGGCCTGATGGAGCCTCATGTGTGCTGGGTTTGTGTGTCTTTGTGTCCAGATCTGAGTCTGAGAGCAGTTTCCCCAGTGGTTGCCCAGGAGGACAAGGAGGCAAATCTGTCTGCTGATGAGTGTTAGGGGTGCCTGAGGCCTGCTCACCTCAGGGTGGGATTGCCAGACCACTCAATACTTTGGCGGCCTGTCTTTTGACATCCAGGTGAATTCCTGTGGGTTGAGCCCAGTAGTTCTGTTTCCTCTGCCTGCACCAGATTCCCACTGGACTTGTTATTTTGGCTTGGCCTGAATGGGATTCTGTCTGCTTGCTCTCTGTCTCGGCCTCTCTTTCCCCCTCCCTTCCTTTCTCTCCTTACTTATCTGCCTCACTTTTTCCCCCTTTTCCTGCATGCCCTGAGCCCCCATTTTACCCCACGGGAGGTTGGGACTAGGTTAGACAGGGAACAACGTCTTCATGTTTAGATGCGCCCCACTTCCTGCGCAGTTGGTCCAAAGAATGACCTAGGGTCCGTTGCTGTGATTGACTGCTGAGGCGGAGGCGTTGAGGCAGCAGGCTGGCAGTGGCGAGTCTGTGTGTCAAAAGCAGATGCCTAGTTTACTGGGATCTGGAAGGCACAAGACTCATGCTTGTCTGGGTCTCGTTCTGGGCTCCTGGCCTGTCACAGCCGAGTAGCCTAGTTTGGAGAACACCTGTACATTGGAGAAGGGGATCTAGTGGAGGGAGCCGGAGCAGAGGTGATGGCAGGCTGGCCACTCCTCTCCTGGCAGGAGGGGACTTGTGTTCACAGTATGGATTGTGAAAGGTGGGCCCCGGGCATGGAGGGCTGCCTGGCCTTAAGCAGAGGTGTTTCTCTCTCCCCCCTCCTCAGTTGGAGAGAGTCATAGCATGAATGTCTCTAGTGCTTGTCCTTGATCAGTGCTGCCCAGACTTCTGATACCCAGCCAAGGGTCAACTTGAATTGTCCAGATTTTCCCTTATCTCTGCTATAGGAGAATAGAAGCCAGCCTGGGCAAATCTGTGGGAGGAAGCAGGGGTGCTAGTTGAGATCTGCCCTGATGAAATGCGCTCTAGGCTTTTCTTGGGGGTTGCTGGAGAAATTAGATTTTAATAGGAATGTTCTTTTCTAAACTTTAACTAACAAAGCCATAGAAGTGTTTGCAGTTAATAATGTACCTGGCGAGTTGTTGAGCTGAAGTTTAACAGCTGATTTAAAAACAAGGTAGGGAATTAAAAAAAATAAGACATCGAGAACATGCATGTCCTGGAATTATTTCGGTGTTTTGGTTGGAATAAATGGTTTTGTGTAGACTGGGAGGGTTTCAATGGCCCTCTTATCATTGGTGACCTTTCCAGGAGGCCCTGATGCCAGGCTCCCTGTCCCTGAAAAGTAACCTACTGTGCTGCCCATCAGTAGATGAACCAGGAAGCCATCTCACCACCATGTAAAGCCTCCGAGCTGGGGCAACTCTGCCCCTGGTGGGATAACCCAGGGAACATGGCTGGGCAGGAAACAGAGCCCCACATCACTATGTGGGCAGATGCTCCAGGCACACCACCGTGGTAAAACCCTCATGGCTGAACAGGGGTGGGGCTGACCCAAGAGATAAAGAAGGGAGTCCAGTGTCTGAGATGACAAAGTCCTTCTGAGGAGTTTCCTTTGGAAAAGAGAAGAGGTTTAAAAAAATCTCTGAATGGAAAATTTAGGGAAACTGAAACAAAGGCTCCTCTTGGATTCTGAGTGGTGTGTGTTACTGTGGGAGATGGTACCTTTTGTTAGAGGCCCTGGATCACAGGCCCGCCCTAGCTCCAGCTTCTGATTTTACAGTCACACCCTGGCTGGTGACTCCAGGTGACCCGTGCCCTGCCTTCCCTCTCTGGTGCCCTGGTGGGCTTGTGGTTCACAGTGTGGCCCACAGAAATGAGCTCGGAGCGTGGACTCTGCCTGGCTCGTTCCTGTCTCCCTCAAGGTGCCCGACCCAGTGGTCGCTCCATGGCTGTTTGTGGAATGCATGGGGTGGTTACTTAAAGCTGTGTGCAGTGTGCACACACACACATACACACATGCTCCCTCCGCCCTCTCCCTCTCTGTCCTCATCTGTCCAGCTTGAGTCTCTTTCTTTTGCCCCTTGTGTGTCCTCATTCTTACTTGTTTTATTAGGAGATCTAGTATATGTGCCAGGCAGGCATTGCACAGTGCTTTATGTCAGCTGTCTCACTGACTCCCCACAGATACCTTATGAAGTTGATGATAGTATTAGGTTGCCATTTTACAGATGAGAAAGTCAAGGATGAACTAATTTGCTACCGAAGTTAATGGTGATACCTCTGCTCACCCACAGGTATCCCTGATTCAAAAGCTGGGTTCTTAACTTCTAGCCTACAAGCCTCCTTTTTCTGAGGCTTTGAGCTGGGGTGGAGTAGAGTGCCTCAGGAAGAAAAGCTGTGGCTCTGACTCCCATCCCCTCCTCTCCCTGTCTCACTCCCCCAGCACTAGGAGCTCCCAGGAGATGAGCTGGCAGTAGGAAAGTGTCAGGCTCTGAGGGATTGGGGTGACGGGTTTTGTGAGTTTATTTCTGCTGTTGTCATTATCATTGCTGTTGGTACAATATACTGTAGAAACCAGGAAGGAAAAAAGGCAACAAAGGAAGGATTGGTCTAAGGTAGGAGTCTTCAAACTGTTTTGACCATGTGTATCCTATTAATAAAATAGCATGTACCCGAATATATGTATATACATTTATAAATCATATTCATAAGCTACTATGGTAATATACCTATAGGACATACACACACATACTTAAAAAGAATGATATAAAAATAAACATGAATAGATATTCTGGTATTTTCTTCATGAACTGCAGTGGGTCATTTGCACACCTCTGGGTTGAGTATGCCCCACTATAGAGACCCCTGGGCCCTCCCAGTTATCTGATGAATGCTCTGCTACAGTAGTCCAGTGCCCTGTGAGAGAAGGCATGTCTAGCTAGACCTTCCATTTTTAGGTGCTCTGATTTTCAGAAGCAAAGCAGGCAATCCCAGCCCTTCCAGCCTGGATGGTTTTTGCTTAGATTTTTACCAAATTTCCTCGAACTAAAGGGGGAAACTCTCCTAGCTGCTACTCCGGCTGCAGTCCTTCACTGGTATTCCTGATCCCCTCAGTCAGTCCCAACGGTTTGCAGACATCCTAGGGTACAAGAGAAAAACTATTTTCCGGGGCTTGGATACAGCCCAGGGTTTGGCAAGAATGTGGGGAAATTGAAACTCTTGTGCACTGCTGCTCGGAATGTGAATTGGTAAAACCACTGTGGACAGTAGTTGTCAGTTCCTCAGAACTCAGAACAGAGTTACTATATGATTCAGCAAGTCTATTCTGAGGTATATTGTTGTTAGTTTAGTTGCTCAGTCGTGTCCAACTCTTTGCAGCCCTGCAGACTGTAGCCCGCCAGGCTCCTCTGTCCATGGATCTCCAAGTAAGAATACTGGTGTGGGTTGCCATTTCCTTTTCCAGGGGATCTTCCCTACCCAGGGATCGAACCTGCGTCTCCTGTGTTGGCAGGCAGATTCTTTACTACTGAGCTACCAGGGAAGCATATACCCATAGGAGTTGAAAGCAGGGACTTGAATAGATATTTGTACACTAGTGTTCATTGCAACATTATTTACAGTAACCAAACGATAGAAATAACCCAAGTATCTGTCTAAACCAATGAATGGATTAATAAAGTGTGATATATATATAATGTATAACATATATAGTTATATACAACATAATTATATATTTTAATATAATTTTAATATGATTATACAAATTTATTATATATAAACTATAAATATAATTTTTATATAAAATTTATAGAATTATTTATATATATATATATATATAAAATTCAGCCATAAGAAGAAATGAAATTCTGATATATGCTACAATGTGGGTGATCCTCGAAAACATCATGCTGCCAGACACATAATGCTGCTGTCCATTTGCCCAGACACAAATGGACATATATTGTATGATTCCACTTATACAGGATACCTAGGATAGATACCGGAGAAGGCAATGGCACCCCACTCCAGTACTCTTGCCTGGAAAATCCCATGGACAGAGGAGCCTGGTGGGCTGCAGTCCATGGGGTCGCTAAGAGTCGGACACGACTGAGTGACTTCACTTTCATTTTTCACTTTCCACTTTCATGCATTGGAGAAGGAAATGGCAACCCACTCCAACGTTCTTGCCTGGAGAATCCCAGGGACGGGGGAGCCTGGTGGGCTGCCGTCTATGGAGTCGCATAGATTCGGACACGACTAAAGCGACTTAGCAGCAGCAGCAGTTGCAGCAGGATAGATACATACAAATACACAGAAGCAGAAAGCTGAGAGGTTACCAGGGGTTAGTGGAGGGGTAATGGGAAGTTATTGCTAACAAAAGATTATAATAATTTTGATTGGGGTGATGAAAATGTTTCAGAAATAAATAATGGTGATGGTTATGCAACACTGTAAATAGAATAAGAGAAAAAAACTTTAAGAAAAGAGGAAGCAAGGAAAGCAGACAGGCAGTTAATTCCCTCGTCTGAATGTGTTACAGCTGCTGATCAGATGCCAGGCTGTCCCTTTCTCTGTGGACACCTGTGGCCGTGCCCTGGCCATTCTGTCTGGCTGTACAGATAGATCTCCAGCCCCCAGGGGAATGGTCATCAAGATTTAGGCCATGAAGTGGGGCCATTTGTCCCCCTTCTTTGCCCTGTCCCCAGTCACCTGACGACAGCTCTGGTACCACAGCCCAGCACCCTGTGATCCAGGACACACCTTGCTGGGTGTTCCATTGTCAGAGCTCTCAGATTCTCAGAAGCAGGTAATGGTTTTTCTCTGAAGGCTGGAATCATGAAGTAGGACACACAGGTTTCTTTGGAGTTAAATTTAGGGCTTAGAATCCAGGGGTGGCTGAGAGAAGCTGTATTTAACAACTACCCCACCCCCCAAAAAAGAAAAACAATGTCCTAAATTAAGCAAGGTACATGGAATCTGAAGATCCCTCAACCAAACTGGAACACATACCTCTTAAAATAAAAGATGCTGAAATCTGGAAAATACCAAATATGACTGCTTGATCAGGTGCTTGCTTCTCTGCTTTTCTATTTTTGCCACCCCCATCCCCGCTCTGCAGCTGCACAGGGACAGTACACCCAGAGGACTGGGCCAAGTACAAGGCCTTGTCTTTCACGATGCGTGGTCCCTGGGGTGCGGAGTGGAGGCTGCCTGTTCTGCAGGTGGGGATGTGGAAACAGAGGGGCCTTGGCAACTGCCCCCGCGTCACAGGGGCTGCTGCTGCTCCTCATTAGCCCCCTCTCAGAATGTCCCTTGAGCCATTGGTTCTTCTGGAGGGGAAGGGGCTGCCTTTAACTCAGAAACACCCTTGGTGCCACCTCGTTCCGATGGCTCCAGCGGCCAAGTGCCACATCTTGAGCACTTGATTTTTTCTGTTGGTCCTGGGCACTGGGCAGACCAGGTACATGAGAGATTCGTAGGAAAACAGGTTCAAGGGCCATATCGAGGTGCCTGTTCCCACAGGGAGAACTTGAGTTTGCAGGCCTTACAGTTGTTTTAGGACGTGTGTACATGGAGACAATAACAATAATCAATAGTGAAAGATATTGGGCACTTACTGTATTTCAGACCTGTCTCCAGGGGTCTTTATGCAGACAACCTCACCAACCCCATGAGGTGGCTACTATGATCATGTCCAGTTCGAATGAGAAATCTTAGGCTAAGGACCACACAGCCAGCAAGAGGTAAAGATGGGGTTTGAACCCATGAAGTCTGTCTCTAGGGCCTGTGCGCCTCACTACGTGCAAGCCATCATTTGTTTCAGAGCCACAGGGCCGCCTCCTCACCTGGGACACAGGGTCAGGACTCGGGGTTTTGCTGCTCCTGCCACAGCCTCCTGTTTCAGGAAAAAGGACAGAATACAAGTTGCCCCACTCTCCCCTATTTGCTCCCCTGCTGGAGTGGGGTGATGTCAGCCCGACTTATGCGTGCAGGCTCCTGCTTTCTGGAATTTGCATTTGGTTGGGCCCACGGCAGACATATTTATCAGACGCCTACTATGTGCCAGGCCCTATGTCACGTGCTTCACTCATAGTATCTCACAACAGTCCTAGTAACAGTTAGGTACTGCTGCTCCCATTTACAGGTGAGAAAGCTGAGGCTCAGAGAGGTGAATGACTTGCCCAAGTTAAATAGCTAATTCATGGCAGAACCTCAGTTTGATCTCCAGGACCATCTGATTAAAAAAATCTGTGACCTTTCCACCCTCTTCCAGGAGGTGCAGTGGGGCTGCTGTGACTGTCCACACTCATGGCTTTGCAGAAAGCCTGGCTCTGGCTTTGAAGATGCCAGAGTAGGTCTGGGGGCCAAGGTTGAAACAGCACATGCCCTTTCTGGGAAAGACAGTGGGGATAGAGGTGGGGGTGGAGGGTCCTCTCGCCTCCCCTGGGTGTCCTGCAGATCCTGCCCTGGGAGAGACTAACAGCTAGGACGCCCCCTTTGGACATGGCCAGGGGTGGGTGCGGGGCTCAGGGCCTCTTTTCTGGGCCACTTCTCCGGTTGCCTGTAGCTGTAACTATAAACTCCCTGGATGGCGCTTTTGGCTGCTGGCTTGGAGGCCGAGGCAGGGTCAGAGCTTTTGAGGGGCCAGGACAGGTGTGAGAAGCAGGTGCTCTTCTGCCTCTGAGACTCGTCCTCCTTTGAGCTGCAGAGCCTGGCATCAGGGTCACCTGAAGGAGCTGGGGGCCTTCCCGCAGCTTTGTCTGGCTGAGCTTCTGAGATTCTGTCATCCTAGAGGAGCCTCGGGCATCCTGGTGAGTGTCGGAAACCAGCCTGGGGCATAGGTAGTTTGGAGACCTTGCTGAGGAAACTTTGCTGGATGACCTGATTTTTCTAAAACTTGAGGGCTTTGTGTTTGGGGTTTGGAAAAAGCTATAGTCAGGAAGCAGGGAGGAATATGTTTCAAAAAGCCAGGCTCTTCAGCCTGAGACCGGTCTCCCCACAAAGGCGCAACTGGCAGTGAGCTTCCTGCAGGGGTGCAGAAGAGGGGTGCTGGGTGGGTCTGTTCCGGGGAGGACAGACTGAGACCTGGGTGGCAGGGACTGAGGGGTACAAGGAAGCCGAAGTTTGAGGACAAGGTTGGGTTCAAGGGGTTGGCAGATAACTGGAGTGAGAGCTCCTTTCCTGGCCTGGGCAGCCTTCTATGAGCCTCAGTGTCCCCGTCTGTGTGTTGGGGGTGAAGTCCCCTGGAGCATCGGAGGCTTCAGCCTCGGGGTGCAGCTGTTATGCAGTCGTTGTTGTCGTTATTTATTATTTAGCACCTCTCCTGTGGCTGAACCGGGGCCTGTGAGTGGAGTACCACCTGGGCTGCGGGAACGCTTTCTCCTCTGGACCCTACGATCGCCCGATTGTCGTTAGCACTTACTGCTCACCTGGACTGCACCAGGTGCTTCCCGTGGGTTAGTCCTGGAGGAGCCTTCCTGGAATGCCCAGGGACGCTCTGCCCCCTCTTGTGGACTCCTGCAGCACTTGTTTCTGCAGTGGGGCAGTGCGTGTTCCCGTCTCCTCGCCTCCTCCCGTTCTTCCCCCTCTCCAGGGACTGGCTGATCAGCAGGCTCCTGATGCCTGGCTCCCAGGTCTCAGGAAACATTTCAGAAAACAGGCAAAGGAGGGCTTGTGTGTGGAATCTAGATCTGCAGTGGCTTCTCCTCTCTTCCCTCTTGGCTGCTCAGCTCAGGCCCTGGGTGCACGTGCCGTCTGCTCTGGGTGCTCCTTGGTGGGTGTGCCAGCTTTCTCCTAGGGCTTGAGGCTGTGATGGCTGCAGTAGTGGGCTAGAGGGGCTGCCAGTGGCTGCATTCCGGACAAAGGGGAAACAAGACTCAGCGTCCAGGAGTGAAGGTCATGGGTACTGAAAGGACGTGTGGCCCACGGTGGACAGAGGAGTCAGTTTACAGCAAGGGTTGTGGGTCAGCAGAGCCATGCAGGGGGATGGAAGTTGGGGGAAGAGGGTGTGTGTACGTGCTTGATCTGGGCAGGAGAGTATGAGCCTGGGACATGGGGTGCTCAGGAACCAGGGCCGTCACTCATCTTCTTGGCATCGATTGGTCTCTTGCGGGCAGTAGGTTTTAGCTCTAAAAATGCACCTGTGTCACCTGGCTCCTCCCCCTGGGCTTGGCCTGGGTGAGCCCCGTGTGGAGGTTCAGGCCTCTCTGGCTTCCAAGCTTCCCTCCACCCAGGAGCCACATTTTATGGGAGAGCCAGAGCCAGGAACCGCACACTGATAAGAAGTGTTTTCATTCTTGGGGGCGTTAATTAACACAGATTAGATTTCAATTGAGTGGGCCTTTTGTTGCAGGAGCCTTTCTAATCAAGGTAGTTTCAATACTGCTGCGGTTTCACTGAACCAATTCAGATTCATTACTTTGGTCTGTTACCACCCCAGGTATTCAGCCCTGATGTTATTACTTATGGGCCCACTGGGCCCAGTTTTTCAAACTTGATTTAACTACTGGCCTGGCATCTCTCTCAGATATCACCCTTATAGGGTGCTGAGCCTGGAAAAAAGATAGCCCAAGCATGTAGGCACATTATCTTGGCTCTCTGAATTTTATTAAACATTTACAAACGTGTTTTCTTCGGTTTCCTGAGGTAATCTGGCACAAATAAGATGGGCTTCGAATGTTCTTTCCAGTTGTCATGCTTATGAATAATTCCATCAGTTTTCACTTGTTTGGAGAGGGACTGGAAAGGCGTCAGACAGTGGTGGAAGGGAAGCCGGGCTGAAGGCAGGAAAGGAAGGCTGCCGTGCCTGGCGGCAGGTCACCACGTGTAAAGACAGGGAGCTTCTTGGCTCAGGCAGGGGTTTGGGGGCCCCATCCCCTTCCCTCCATCCCTCAGCTTTGACACATCCTTTTTTCAATGGACACTGCTTGTTCTTCTGGGTGAGAAACTTCATGATTATTTTTTCATTATTTTTTCTCTGGTTATTTCTGCTGTGTGATTAAGGATTTAGCAAATAAGAAAATGTTACCCTGTTCCTGCCACTCCAAGATAATGACACTTAAGATCTTATAGTTCCTTCTAGATGTGGGGAGACATTTAGAAATATTTATTGACGTCTACACTCTTCATATGGAAGTCTCTGTATCTTGCAGGATAGTTATTTCCTTTTATTGTTATAGAAACAATGCATATTTGATTGTAGAAAATCTGGAAAATACAGAGGAAAAGCAGAGGGGGAAAAATAGAAATTGCACTAATTATTTTTCCATCCAGAGAGAACCACTCTTTGTGACTGTTTACATGTATACACTGCCAGTCTTTCTTTTCTCAAGCGTATACACACGTTATCTCACACCACAGATTGGGGTCATGCGTATACAGACAGCCTTTCTTTTCCCTTTTGGCTTAAAAATATCCCATGAATGTATGTCATGACGTGAAGTTTTGCTTTGAGACATGATTTATTATTTTTTTAAATTTTTTTTTGAGACATGATTTTTTAAAAATAATTTGTTTATGTGAAGCTTATGTGGTAGAAAATTTACCATTTTAAAGTGGACAATTAAGTAATATTTAGTATGTTCACAATGTTGTACTATCCAGTTTCAAAATATTTCCATCCTCTGAAGTAAAATTCCTTACCATTAAGCAGTTTGTCCCTATTTCCCCCAGCCTCTAGCAACCAACCAATCTGCATTCTGTCTCTACAGGCTTATCTGTTCTGGATAGTTCATGTAAATGGAATAAGTGAGACATGAGTTTTAATGGCTGCATAGTATGCTTGTATGGATCTGTTTGAACAGGCCTTGGATCTTCAGCGTAAGATGTTATCATCAAGAAGCTGGGGATTCTGTCATATGAATATACTATAATTTATCTAATCTCTAACTTTTTTTTCTGGCCACTCTGGGTCTTTGTTTCGGCACCTGCACTTTCTCTAGTTGCAGTGCATGGGCTTAGTTGTCCTGTGGCATGTGGGATCTTAGTTCCTTGACCAGGGATTGAACCCCGGTCCCCTGCATTGGAAGGTGGATTCTTAACCAGTGGATCACCTGGGAAGACCCTAAGCCCTTGTATTTGGCCACTGAGGTTGTTTGCATTTTTAAAATGCCTATAAGTAAATTGCTTCCCAGGTGGTGCTGGTAGTAAAGAACCTGTCTGTCAATGCAGGAGACCTAAGAGATGAGGGTTCAGTCCCTGTGTTGGGAAGATCCCTAGGAGGAGGAAATAGCAACTGACTCCAGTATTCTTACCTGGAAAATCCCATGGACAGTTTATAGGGTCGCACAGAGCCGAACATGACTAAAGCGACTCAGCATGCACAAGTAATAATGTGTTGAACATCTTTGTACTGAAATCTTTTTTAAAAATTTCAAATTAGCAAGGACACACATTCTTGAATATCTGATGTAATTTAGTTTGCAATAAACTATCTTTTTTTTGTCTCCTCGAATGAAAGACTCCAACTTCTAACCTTTGGGCTCCCTGTTGCTTTTTTGACAGTTTTATCTCTAACATCAAAGCCATTCCTTGGCAAAGGTGACTGATGCTACTTTCAACCATGCATGGTCATAATACCTCACATTACACAGAGGTACCACTTAAGAAGGTAGCATTTAACCTGCTACTTCCATTTGGACCATCTGGGCTATTTTTGCTGAATCTTTCTGCTCTTCATGGGCAGCATAACTTTTTGGCAGAGACTGGTTAAACTGCTTTAGATTGAGTTAACAGGGCTGGCCAGTGTTTGTGGAACTTGTAGCTGCCAGAGACCTCAGGTAAAAGCTTTGCTGTCTGTTGCTTCCTGTCTCTCACCCAGGTACAGGACGTGCCCGAGTAAGACTGGCTGTGAGATGCCCCGTGTAGACAGATTGTGGATTACTGTTCAGCCAGGAGCAGAGTTCCCAGAGAGACTTCAAATCTCCTGCAAAATCCAAGACTGGCAGGATGTCCCTTTATCCCTGTCACAGGCCTGAATTAGATGATATCAAAATAGGAGCTGCCTTTGACTCTTACTGTGGCACTGTGATCATGGGGTCATTGAAGGGCTGTTGAGTGGGTCTGTGAGGAGAGAGAGACAGCAAGAATGTGCACACCGCAGAATGAGCTGATGGAAGAAACACTGAAGTGAGGTCTAAGCTTTGCTATGCTGTTAATTAGTTGTGTGACACTGGGCAGGACTCTACCCTCTAGGAATCAGGTTGTCCATACTTCAGGTAGGTGCTGACTTGCTCTGGACATTGGTGCTTCCCTTCAGAATTTCACTTGCTAGACCATCCTTGATGACTCTTCCCTCTAAGCTTAGCACACAGTGCCTGGGGCAGAGTGAGCCTCAGCGTGCACAGGTGTGAGCACACGTGCACACACACTTTCCTCTGAGCTGCTCCTTTATGATGGTAGAATGTAGCTGTTTGCTTAAGTGTATTTGTTGTCTTCTCTATTAGTCTGTAAACAGCTGACTTATTCAATCAATTTAAACATTAACTGAACCCCTACTGTGTGCCAGGAACTGTACTAGATATCAGGAAATCAAAGATAAATAAATCATGGTCTCTCAAGATGCCCCAGTCCAGTGGGGATGATAAGTGATGTGATGTGATGCGATAAGTGTCCTCATATGGATTTATATGGAATGCAACAGGAACACAGATGGGAGGGCAATCCATTCCCTGGACAGGTTCACTAGGAAGCAACATTGAAATGGGCCTCAAAGAATAGGTAAGATGTCGCCATATGGATGGGTAGGAAGAGGGCATTCTGGGAAAAACCTTTCATTCCATCTGTTTGTTCAGCAAGTCTCTCCTCCTGGCCCGCCACAGTTCAGGCACCTTGGTTTGTCAGGAGTTTAGATTTTCTTTTTTACGTTCTCCAGAGTGCCTAGCGTAGTGCTTTGTATAACAGTTGTTTAGGAAATATTTGAGAAATTAAAATTATCTGATAGATAAGAGAAGTAAAAATTACTCTGACAGGTTTGCAGAAACTGAATTTCAAATAAAAGTATGTATATAGAGATAAAGCATGAGACAACTTTAAGGTTATGTACTCAATATTTACCTCTCTTATTAGCTGTTTTTATTTTGTTCTCTTCCCAGGAAATTTATTTGGAGGATTCCTGTGACCTTTCAAGTAACTATAGCATCCTATAATTATTAGTTTTTTATTCTGTGCTCCGATAGTGTTGGAGAAGAGAACATTTATGGTGATGTTTTTATTTCATGATTATTTTGTTGTTGTTAAACAAAACACACAGGGCCAGAAGCCCTACAAATCCCTCTTAACTTGTGAAGATCCTTGTCTGTGTGTTAAGTTTGCTTCTTATCTACTGAAGCCCTGAACATCCTTCTGACTCCTCCATTCAGTTTAGTTTCCTGTGGGTCTTAGGGGTCACTTTCTGAACTTTATGTAAGTTTATGTGTAGTGAGTCAACTTTCTGATTGTGATAAAGGCTAAATTATTCTTTTATAAACCTTTGTGATTTGTCACATTCTTGTCTTTCCAGTTTCTTGAGGAGGAAGGGAAAGAAAAGCATAAATGCCCTGTCTATCGGCTTTGCATTTTCCTGCAGAGTAGGTAACAGACTCTTCAGTTGTTTGAACAACAGAAGTAGAATATACACAAACTAGAAAAACATCATCCAGGTAAATATATCTTTAGGAGGTAGCTTAAGTTGTGCCCTTAAATGCAGTACTAGTTAGCCAAACATTAAAAGTTAAGCAGTGAAGAGCTCTGATCTAAACTTTGTCAGTGTAGGCTCTTCTGTCTATTTTGGTGCAAAAATAGGTAGAGCATAAAATGAAATCTTGCATTTCAATCATGTGACCAAAGGTCTTAGTTTATTACCATTCTGAAGAGCCCTGGTCCTCACTATCTGGTCTAGCTTATTTAATTTTTAAGTTGGGATGGTGTACATAATTGCTGTTACTTTTTTTTTTTTAACTTTAGGGTGTCTTGTAGATTACAATTACTCTAGACCTCACAAGAACTTGCTGATAACTTTCTTTGATTCATATATTCTTACATGCATTTAGTCATTTAACCAGTGCAAGGTATTTGGCTGGTTACTATGAAGAAGACCAAGGTTTAAGAGTAGTCTATGAGAATGTATAATCCAGTGGGATCTGATAGTATCATCTCCATGCCTCTGCATAAGCTGTTCCCCTCTTCCTGCAGTGCCCTTTCTTTGTCCCCTCTCGTATATGTGGCAACTTAATCCTTAGCCTTCAAGCCTCCCTGTCTTATTTAAGGACAGTGGATCCCTGACCTGGGGCTGTAAATTCTTTGAGGGGAACCTCAGAATTATCACAGTAGGTCAGCAAATTCACATGGATGCTAAACATTATTTGCAGACTGAATAAACAATGTCATTTGTCAAAAATATTATTTTTCAAAGGTACATAGATGCCATTATGAAAGGTGAAATTAAAACATCTGAATTTGATTTAAATACCTTACTGAATTCATGGATGCTCTATGTCCTTTATATCTTTTACAGTAAAAAATACTAAAGGTATAACTGTTATGGGCTTCCCCGATGGCTCCATGGGTAAAGAATCCACAAGGATTCTTTACCTCAGGAGAGAGAGGAGACACAGGAGATGCAGGTTCAATCCCTGTGTCAGGAAGATTCCCTGGAGGAAGAAAAGGCAACCCCCTCCAGTATTCTTGCCTGAAAAGTTCCATGGACAGAGGAGCCTGGTGGGCTATAGTCCATGGGGTGGCAAAGAGTCAGACATGACTGAGCAGCTAAGCACATGTGATAACTATTATAATGGCGGTCTATGAATTTTTTAAAGTTAAAAACCATTATTCTTATTTGTCTTAGGGTTATGTTTAGTTGCAAATCATAGAAAACCTGACATAACAGAGACTTACTTAAAGAAGTTTATTTCTATTTCACCCAAAAGTCTGGAGATAGTCATCTCAGTTAGACTGGTCTCAAAGTCTTGTGGGCCCCAAGAACTCTAATCTTGCTCTGCTTTGCTCTGCCATCCCTAGTACATGGCTTTCATCTCAAAGCATAAGATGGCTGCTTGAACTCCAGCCATTCTGTCTGTATTCCAGACAACAGGGGATAGAATCACCTCCGTATCCACCCCAGCCCAAACACACCTGAGTTGTGTCTTTAGGAACATAAGGGGAAAACTTTTTACCAGGAATAAATAGATCCCTGAAACCTTCCCAGAGTGGGCATCTCTTCGCATCACTGGTGTAGGAACTCTTCCTCCGTTCCCTTGAGGGCTACTCTGCCTTAACCTGAGATTTCAACCTGGTACTCAGGGCGATGCCCACTGGTTCTCCATAGTCTCACCTCACAAATGCTAAGGCATGGCCTACAGGAAAAGAGGAAACCCTTCTCAGCTTTTGGAAAATCCTTAGCTCTCTGCTCTCCCTCCCTTTTCAGTGGTCCTCCTCTCCTTCCACTCACTCACTCACTCAGAGTATTTGCTGTCTGATTTTCACCCTCTGCTTTTTAAGGTCTGCTTGGCTTCCTTTTTTTTTCTTTTACAAAGGCCATTGTCAGGTCTAATTCCCCATACTTTTTAGAGAGTTTGACTTCAATGACCAGAATCTCTTTCTCAAAACCTCGTCTTGCTGATTCATTCAGGATGCTCACCTTCCCTTACCCTCTGTCTTCTGTTTGGTTGCTATCTCTCCTCTGAATTTCTGTGGCTCATGATCTCCATACTTGATGGCATTTGCTACTTTCTTTCTTGTACTTTGGTTTACTTGGGTAATTTACATTTCTCTTTTCACTCTGTGCTAGACTCTCAGGGCAAGATCTGATCCTTAATTCTCTTTTTTACTCGCCCAATTGCTGAGGACAAGCATCCAGTGGGGAGTCAGACAATGAAATAAAGGTATAATTTTGGGGGGATTTGTTGTAAGTTAACAGCTGAGTAATATTTCTCAAAGTGTTTTCCATAGACCGTTTTGTGTGTATAATGAGGTATCTGTTTAAAATCCAGGCTTTTGGGCCCTATTCAGATTTATGGAACCAGACTCACTGAGAGTATGGTTCTTCAGCCTGCATTTTTAACCCCCTCCCAAGTGAATTTATTCACATTGAAATCCGAGAACTCCTGGTTTTTGGACAGTGAGCCAATCTTAAATGCATCTCAGCCGCTAAGCGTGAAATGTCTCCTAGACTCCCCACAGGAGGAGTCAGGGCTTGGTTGGAAGGCATGGCTTTGAAACGTGGTGAATGGGAGGGGAGCACAAAGGAGGTGAGGGAGTTACACTGAACCAGGTGGGCAGATAAGGCTTGCTGAGTAAAGATGAGGAGAAGGTAAAGAGAAGAGGGCTCGGGGCAGGGGGCGCTTTCTGAGAGGAGGAACCAGTATGAGCAAGGCATGAAGGTGAGAAATCCAGAGTATGGGGATGACAGGGGGTCTGGGTTGGCTTGTTGGAAACATGTGCAGGGAAGCACAAGAAAGAGTCAGGTCATGAGGGTTTGAACGCCGTACTGAGGAGGTGACGTCCTGCCCTGAAGACAATGCTGAGGAAGTGAGAGTGTGGGCATCTGTGTGGACCAGCCACCTGCAGGGCCTGCTGTTCTCCCTGTGTGCCGAGGATATCCCTGGGGGCTGTGGAGTGAGGGAGAGATGGGGAAGGAAGAGCGAGGCTGTGGGAAACCTAGAGTTCATGATCAAGTCCTGAAACACTTCCATCCATGTTTAACGTCAAAGTGTATCTCCTTGCTTCAAATTTCTATGTTTTTTTTTTTCAATTGTCTCCACCTCCTGTGAACTTGCTAGAAGCTGGTGTGTGTGTGTGTGTGTGTGTCCTTCATCCCACCTCACAGCTCACCTGGGGTGTGTGTGTGTGTGTGTGTGTCTGTGCGAACCCTTCATCCCACCTCACAGCTCACCTGTGTGTGTGTGTGTGTGTGTGTGTGTCCTTCATCCTACCTCACAGCTCACCTGGGGCGGGTGTGTGTGTGTGTCCCCTTCATCCCACCTCACAGCTCACCCAGGGGTGTATGTGTATGTGTGTGTGTGTGTGTTGTCCCCTTCATGCCACCTCACAGCTCACCCGGGGGTGTGTGTGTGTGTGTGTGTGTGTGTGTGTGTGTGCTCGCTCTTCATCCCACCTCACAGCTCACCCGGAGCGGGGGTTGTGGGTGTGTGTGTGTCCTTCAGCCCACCTCACAGCTCACCCGGAGCGGGGGTTGTGGGTGTGTGTGTGTCCTTCAGCCCACCTCACAGCTCACCCGGGGCGGGGGTTGTGGGTGTGTGTGTGTCCTTCAGCCCACCTCACAGTTCACCTAGCCATCTGTGTGTATGTGGATTGTATATTTATATATTTGTGCAGATGTGGTTTTACAATTTTCCTTTCTTCTCATTGCTATGACTGCTGTCACCTTCCTGGTGTGAGGGAAATAGAGGGCGAGGCACTGCGATACATTCAGATGTGTTTTTACAATTCACTACTTGAGAAAACAATCTCTTCTTCAGTGGTCACAGCAGTTTACAAATGCCACAGCTCCCCAGGTCCTGTAGGGCCCTGGCATCTGTATTAGTTAAGCTCCCAGGGAAGCATGTTGATGCTGAGGTAGTTGCATTTTGGAACCTCCAGCCCAGATAACCCAGTCACTTTGCCCTTTTACCAAGGGATTAAGGGCCTTTGAATTCCTCAGCTGGGATGGGTTTTTTAACTTGAGAATGACTCCTTCTTCCTCTACTTTGATCAGCAGAGAGGAAAATATCTCATAGAGCAGAGAGGTGGCCGAGGGACTGTTCCCCTAGGTCTCCTCTGCGTGGTGGGTGTGTGTTGCCAGAGCCCGAGTCTAACAACGCTCATTAAGACCCACAGCAAGTTGGGACCTGTCAGTAATGAGTACTCTCTGCTGTTTTCTACAGAAATTTCACTTCACAACCTGATTTGCCTTCAAATACCCTGATTTGCCATTCTAATGAGGCACTGAAGTCGGGCTTTGTGGGCAGGTTTGTGGCGCCCTCTGTGCATCTTGATGCTGTGAACCTCTTGGGAGATACTTGAAGTGAAATTTCTTTGAACACATCAAAAAAGTCCAAACACACAAACAAACATCTCAGTTATTCCTAAGCCTTAAAAATATTCAGTGTTCCATTTCAAAGTTCCTGTCCGCCCTCACTTTCAGGTTGATGTAATCCTGCCTTGCGGTATGAAGTTAAGGAAGGAGGGTTTGAGGGGGGAGTGGTTTCAGGGTTTTATCCCGGCAGGTGTCCAGTCCTCTGCAGGCTGTTATTCAGTGACTCGACCGTTTGGGAGGAGCTCCTGGGAGCACACCTGGGAGCCTGAGCCTCAGACCCACTGGGCTGTGGCTTGGGTGGTGCTGGTTCCCTTTGGGTCTCAAGCAGGAGCGCGTGGCTGACACTCCCCAAGAGTGTGGGTGGTACCACAGATGGTGCCTGCTGCCCTCGTGAGGCGGGCTCTGGGAAGGGAGCAACTTCCCAACGGTGGAGGCTCTGGCTGCCCTGTGAGTGAGGAGACCAAGGAAACCACAGGGGTGGGAGGCAATCCGCCTGGTTCTTGTCTGTGGCTCAGTCATGAGCAGACTGGGGTGGGCCTTAAGGATGTTGCCTTAGAAACAAAACCAAATACACCTGTGACCTAAATGATAGCGTGAAGCAGCAATGTCCTTTGAGCCAAAGAGAGAAAGTAGAGACTTTGTAGGACTTTTCTTCGGGATCATATACCTACTGGACCCATGGTCTAGCCTTTTCCTAGGCCCAGATCCTTGATTCCTTTGAAACTATCTTTAATATGACCTTTGCTGCATTCCAGTACCAAACCTTCCTCCCTTCAGATCTTCTATATATAAAGCCAACTCCCCCCACCACCCCCCCCCATGTCCTCATCAGTCCCTCACCTCCAGAGAGTGCCAGATACTCTTGCATCAAAACTTTTATCCTGTCCCCCTGCTTAGAAACTATATGGAGCTTCCATTTATTCAGCTGATAAAGTCCAATGATCTAGATCTCCCTCTTCTCCTTTCAGGCTTGTATCTCTCCATCTATCCTACATTCACCAAGTACTGCAGGGCTTTGTGAAGTTCAAGGATACAGCGATACATATCTGTATAATGTACATAGAGGCATAATCCTTAAGGAACTCTCAGGTTGTTGGAGAAGGCAGACAGCAGTTGAGTAGAGACAAGTTTGGTGAACTGTGGGATAACAGAGGAGGAACACCTGTGTAAAAGTGAACTGAATCTGTTAATGGTCCCCCAGTGTTTGTAAGGTCAGAACACACCAGATGCTGGGAAGAAGCCTAGCGAGTTTTCATATTAGGAGGAATGAAGCTTTTGCATTATACAGACCTAAACTAAGCTTGATTAAAAGTATTAACTCTTCTGAGCCTCAACTTCCTCATCCATAAATTGAGTAAGGTATAATAACAGCACCAATCTCATAGGATTGTTGTTAAGGTTTAAATGAGATAATGTGTGTTTGTGGAACATAGTAACTGTTCAATAAATATTGGCTGTTGTGATTATTATCAGCATCAAAAATGCAAAGAAAAACATCTCCAGCAATTTGCTCAGCATGAATCCAACAAGTCTTATAAACCTATCTGCTGTAACACACCTCGGCACAAGTGAAAGGAGTAACTCCAACAATTCAATTCATCAGTAAAAGAAACCTACTGCGTAAAGAGTAACACCTTGTTTTTTCAAGAATGGGTTTTGCACACTGGGTTTTGTTTTGTTTTTAAGAGAGACATTTTAATACTTGTAAGGTGATTTGGTGGAGTCATACCCAAAGACAGGCAACAGAATTGCCTGGGAAAGGTTTCTAAAATACCGATTCTGGGATTCTGCCTTTCTCCCTACCCTAGACTGCTCCAGTATATCTGGGCAGGGCTTGGAAGTCTGCGTTTTAAATAAGTGCCTCCAGGCGCTTCTGATCTGGGGCTCAGTTAGGGACCCCAGGACAGAGCCAGGACTCTGAGGCCAGCTCTGGGCTTAGTTCTCTTGGTGCTGCCTCTGTCTCCCTGGCTGACTTCCTGTCCCTCCAGCTCTGGGAGCCCCAGGGTTGTCTGGCATGGGCATCTGATGAGATGATGAGTGACAGTACTTCTCTGTGGGCTCAGTAAAAGTCAGGGATTATCATTCCTATTTATTCATTATAACAATCCCCTTTTCTCTAATGACTGAATCAGAGTTACCCCTACAACATAGCTTTTAAGCCTGCAGTTGATTCTGATAGGATTTAATGGTAAGTAACAAGAACCTGTGCTCTGGCCTGAGAACAAATTCTTTGCTGTTAAAAAACCTCTGATTCTGAGCTTTAGTCTGTCTGTGGAGGGAAGACCATGCCAGGCATTTATGATTAGCAGTTGAAAGCTTGAGGTCTGTGCTATCCTAAAAAGGTAGCCGCTAGCCACATGTGCCTGCTTATAACAATAATGTTGTCCCTCAGTTGTTCAGTCGTGTCCGACTCTTTGCGACCCCATGGACTGCAGCACGCCAGGCTTCCCTGTCTTTCACCATCTCCCGGAGTTTGCTCAAACTCTATGTCCATTGAGTTGGTGATGCCATCTAACCATCTCATCCTCTCGCTCCCTTCTCCTCTTGCCTTCAATCGTTCCCAGCATCAGGGTATTTTCCAGTGAGTTGACCCTTCGCATCAGGTGGCCACAGAATTGGAACTTCAGCTTCAGCATCAATCCTTCCAATGAATATTCAGGACTGATTTCCTTTAGGATGGACTGGTTTGATCTCCTTGCAGTCCAAGGGTCTTTCAGGAGTCTTCTCCAGCAACACAGTTCAAAGGCATGAATTCTTTGACGCTCAGCCTTTTTTATTGTCCAGCTCTCACATCTGAACATGACTACTGGAAAAACCATAGCTTTTACTATATGGACCTCTGTCGGCAAAGTAATATCTCTGCTTTTTAATAAGCTGTCTAGGTTTGTCATTGTTTTTCTTACAAGGAGCAAGAGTCTTTTAATTTCATGGCTACAGTTGCCATCTGCAATGATTTTGGAGCCCAAGTAAATAAAGTCTGACACTGTTTCCATTGTTTCCCCATCTATTTGCCATGAAGTGATGGAACTGGATGCCATGATCTTAGTTTTTTGAATGTTGAGTTTTAAGCCAACTTTTTCACTCTCCTTTTTGACCTTCATCAAGAGGCTCTTTAATTCCTCTTCACTTTCTGCCATAAGGGTGGTGTCATCTGCATATCTGAGATTATTGACATCTCTCCCCACAATCTTGATTCTGGCTTGTGCTTCATCCAGCCCTGTGTTTCACATGGTGTACTTTGCATATAAGTTAAATAAGCAGAGTGACAATGTACAGCCTTGCATACTCCGTTCCCAATTTGGAACCAGTCTGTTGTTCCATGCCTGGTTCTAACTGTTGTTTCTTGACCTGCTTACAGGTTTTGAAGGAAGCAGGTAAGGTGGTCTGGTATTCCCATATCTTTAAGAATTTTCCAGTTTGTTGTGGTCTACACAGTAAAAAGCTTTAGCATAGTCAGTGAAGCAGAAGTAGATGTTTTTCTGGAACTCTCTAGCTTTTTCTAGATCCAGTGGATGTTTGCAATTTAATCTCTGGTTCCTCTGCCTTTTCTTTTTTTTTCCTTTGCCTTTTCTAAATCTAGCTTGTACATCTGGAAGTTCCTGGCTCACATACTGTTGAAGCCTAGCTTGAAGGATTTTGAGCATTACTTTGCTAGTGAGGGAGATGAGTGCAATTGTGCAGTAGTTTGAACATTCTTTAGCATTCTTTGGCCTTCTTTGGGATTGGAATGAGAACTGAACTTTTCCTGTCCTGTGGCCATTGTCAAGTCTTCCAAAGTTGCTGGCATATTGAGTGCAGCACATTAACAGCATCATCTTTTAGGACTTGAAATAGCTCAGCTGGAACTCCATCACCTTCACTAGCTTGTTGGTAGTGATACTTCCTAAGACCCACTTGACTTCACACTCCAGGATGTCTGGCTCTAGGTGAGTGATCACACCATCTTGGTTATCCAGGTCATTAAGATCTTTTTTGTATAGTTGTTCTGTATTTTCTTGCCACTTCTTCTTAATATCTTCTGCTTCTGTTAGGTCCACACCGTTTCTGTCCTTTATTGTGCTATTTAGGACTAGAATTTCTCCTAGTCTGGATTGAGTTATACTATGGCTTTGAAATACATAACAGGTTTAGATGACTTAATCCTTAAAAAAAAAAGGGAAATGTCAACAACTTTGATAGTGATTACATGTTTAAAATGATAGTATTTTTGATATATTTAGTTTGTACCGATTTCTTTTTAAAATTGGAGTGTAGTTGCTTTACAATGTTGTATTAGTTCTGCTGTATAGCGAAGTGAATCAGCCACATGTATACATATACCCCCTCTTCCTTGGATTTCCTTCCCATTTAGGTTCCTACAGAGCGCCGAGTAGAGCCGGGTGTGCCATAGAGTCTCTTCTCGTTGGTTATCTCTTTTATACCTAGTAGTGTATATATGTCAGTCCCAGTCTCCCAGTCCGTCCTACCTGACTCTTTTTACCCTTTTTAATGTGACTGCTAGAAAGTTTGAAATTGCATATGTGGCTCACATTATATTTCATTCAACAGTGCTGCTTTAGGTTTGAAGTCAATCTTGTGTGCCAGTTCAAAAAGTTTATGATGTTTACCCTGCAGATTCGAAAGATGGGTTTTACATTTGAGATGAACATCCAGAAGAGTTATTCTGAATCATTTAACTTGACCTTAAATGTTTGCAGTATTGTTTATTGTCACTGGTGCTTTGTTTTGAAGTGGGAATTTCATGAAATTTGGTCTGAAGGGCAAGTGCGACTTATCTATTATTTTAAAAGAAAATCTTCTAACATCTCTAGGTGGGGCAAGAAGGAAGCCTAAGTGAGAAATTGCTTTGCTCAGATTGGATTTTTACTGCAGAGCTGCCAAGCCCAGAAGACAGCAGTTTATAGTGAACACTGCAGTTCGTTTTTTAACTGTGGACATGGGATGAACCGAAATAGCAGTGGAAGCACCGCTTACCCTTTTTCCTAATCGTTTTCGACCTCTCTCTAGGCTTCCGCTTTCTCTGTCTCCCCTTGACGTTGTTTGCTGATTACAGTGTGTGAGGCCCAGTCAGGCCTTCACAGAGTGTTAAGAAAGGCAGATTTAGCTACCAAGCAGTGGCCAACTTGGAGTAGCACTGGTCACTGAATTTCTCCTTAAATGGCAGCATTCCTGGGAATTCAGACCATTTTCTTCATCAACAAAATGGTAGTGCTAAAAGCTCTTGTATCCACCTCATGGTGGGATTATGAGAAATTAAAAGGCAGGATGTCCAGGGTACACAAATGGTTGATAGTAAAAGCCCAGAAGATCAGTTTCCCCTTCCGTTAATAGTTTCTGTGGCAAATAGTCTCACTTCTATAGGCCTCAGATCTTTCTCCTGTTGAAAACTAAGGGAATATAATAGTTCAAAAGAGACACAAAGTCTGACCCCAGATTGAATTCCCATTCTGCTACTGCTAACTGTGTGACCTTGGGAAACCTACTTGACCTCTCTGTGCCTCAGTTTCCTTATCTGTAAAGTGAGGATAATACAACCTATTCTGAGGTTAATTGAATTAACACCTGGAAGGTCCTTTGAACAGTGCCTGGAAGATAGTAAATGCTGTGTGAACACTGGATTCATTCAGTCAACAATATTTTTTCAGTACCTCTTATGTGCCAGGTGCTGTTATAAGCACCAGGAAGAGCAGTGAACAAAGCAATAAAACTCGCTTTGAGAGAAGTACTTTCAGTAGAGGAATTTAAGGTATATTAATTATGATCAAAGTATGTCACTGTCTTAGGGGCCTGCATGCACAGTATTGCTTTATTTTATTTGTTGGGTTTTGACAATATAAGATCCCATTTTTTTTTTTAAGTGTTCTAACTGCTAAATAAAACAAGGCAAATACAAATCCTCGAGGTTCATTCCTAGCTTGCCTACTTCTTCACTGTGTGACCTTGGGCAAGTTTTATTAACTCTCTAAGGCTTCGTTTCCTCATGTATAAAAAAGTTAATGAATAATATCTTGCACAAAGGAGAGTATGAGCATTAAATGTTACATCAAATGAGACAATGCCTATAAAGCTCTTAGCACGTTTGACCCGTAGTAAGTGTTCTAGAAACGTTAGCTGTTACTGCCATCGCTTCTAGTTCTGGAGATTCTGGAAGTCAGTGGTTCTAAATTAAAAGTTTCCCCGGGCTGGTATAAGGGAAAACTGAAGCATGTTCTTCTGTGCTGCCCCTCTCCCTGGGGTAGGTGGATCAGCAGTGCCCCGGAAACCTTTTCTTTTTTTCCTAGAGAAAAATAAGAGATCCGGAATTTCCATAGAGGTGCCCAAAGATGGAGCGGGTTGCCTGGAGAGGTAGGAGTCCCTCATCGTTGGGGGTGTCCAAGCTAGACAGTCAGTCGGCAGGGTTATTTTAAAGGGGTTGTCCTTGGATTTGTTGTTTTGAAGACTGCTTCTGGCTCTGAGGTGATGGAGCGTTTGTTTGGTAATCAACACTGGGTCCAGCTAGGTAAGGTATTTCTAATGAGAGGTACCCAATCATCCCAACAGCTTGGGGTACCCATTTCTAAAGGGCAGCTGTGACTTGGGGAGACTCCCTCCCCCCACCCCCAGCCAGGAGGGGCATTCGGCCTGACACTGCTGCTAACGCTGCTTCTTCTGAGTGTAGATGTTTCTTAGACATGGGTGCTAGGCTTGAGCCCGAGAGAGGCGCGTCACCGCCTTAGCACCCTGTATCCAGAGAGTAGGGGTGCCCGAGTCTCAGTGTCTCAGTCCTCCTTACACTCCCTTTCCTGGGGACGGAGTAGACGGAAATGACTTCAGAGCCGAGTGGTTAGTGGAGGAGCTCACCTGTGTCTGGACCACTTGGCCGGCTCTAGCCGGAGCCACAGCCAGCTTTTAATTTTGGTCTCAATTATTCTTCCGTTTTGTTTGCTACCTTGGACTCGCCTACAGGAAGTGAAAAAGCAAAGGGACTGTGTTTTCTGGGTTCATTTGCTCTTTTCTTCTTTTTTAAATGATAAGCAGTTTATTTGCTTTAAAAGAACTATCTCCTGAGCGTCTGCTGGTACAAAGCACCTGCTAGCCACTGTTTTTCTGTTCCTTTAAAGTGCCTACTGTGTGCCAGGCACAGTGCTGAGGCCTGGAGATAGGGAGCTGAGAAAAGACACTAGTGGTCCTTCTCTTGGAAGTTACAGCCCAGCAAGGGGAGATGGGCACTGATCTAAGGCTCTGATTGTTTGTGAGGGGGAGACAACCCCGAATGTCTTCCCTATCCTCCTTGTCCCGCCCCCAGTGGCCCTGGCTTTGGTTTGGCAGGCCCGGCACATTGTCTGAGCTCCTGGCTTTCTGATTCCCTTCCTGTGATGATGCTGGATCTCATCAGATCCTGGGTGTCATTGAAACGCTGCTGGTCTTTGTCGCCTCACCCTGGTCAGTTACCTCTGCACAGGCAGCTCAGGGAAATCCCTACCCTTCACCCCTACATGTCTCCTGTGCCAGAGAAGCCTATCACCCTTCGTAATCTTTGCAGCAGACCAGGAATCCCCTGGCTTGTAATAGAAGGAAAGCTGGGAGGACGGGCAGGAGTGACATGGGGTGTGTGTTGCCAAGGCAGCTGGCCTGGGGGAACATTAGGAGAGAGAAAAGGAAGAACCAGTGTCTCTGAATGAGCTGCTTTATGAGAATGACTTTTTAAAAAGAGACTTTATTTTTTTTTGAGCAGTTTTAGGTTCACAGCAAAACTGAGCAGAAGGTACAGAGATTTCCCACATACCCCCTACCCCCACATATGCACCAGCCTCCCCCATTATCACCATTCCCCACCTGAGTGGTACATTTCTTAAAGTTGATGAAGCTGCACTGACACAGCATTATGACCGAAAGTCCATAGTTTGCATTTGGGCTTACTCTTGGGGCTGTGTGTTCTATGGGTTTGGACAAATGTTTAATGACTTTCAGAATGTATCTGCAGTGTTTTACATCCACATTTTGTGAATCCTGTATGCAGTGTTCCTTAAACTTCAGGCATCCCAAATTTCAGGCATTCCTGTTTCACCTCTGCATTTTTGCAGTAGACATATAAAATTGACTAAAACATCAATTAAGTGAATTTCAAAATATAATTTTATATTCACTTTTTAATTAACCTTCATAGCTCTTATCTACATTATTTATAACTATTGTTTTAAAGCATTTATATTTTTACAAATGTTCTTGCCACACTGCCATCTCAGGTACCCTCAAGTATTTGCTCCATTCTTAAGGAGATTCTGCCTAGGAGGTTCATGAATAATGGACTTTCAGAGGTTTTAAAATCCCTTAAAACTGGCCAAAATTGTATTTATGTCTTTTTTTCCTTGGGGAAAACAGTTCAGGTTTTCATCATGCAAAAGGGCCTGGACCAAAGAAGAACCACAATTTGCAGTTCTTGGAATTATGTCTAATTTTCATTTACAAAGATTTCATCTTCCTGGGAAGAGAAATCATTTTCTAAAAAAAAAATGGAGTTTTTAGTCATAAAACATCCTGGTTTTTTTTTAATGAAGTGCAGATAAACTGCAAATTGAAAAATGGTAATGGTCTTTCCCATATTCCCTCCTCATCTCTCTCCTGTTTTCAACCTTCAATGTGTGAACATTAATTCATCACAGGATGAGAGTGACTGCTTTCTGATCCAAAAATCGTGACATATGATCTGATAAAGAATCTGTGTGTATGTATCATGTCTTTCAGAGGTATAAAAGGAAAATTCCAGTTATACACTTAATGAAATGCCTTTATTAAACAGAAAATTGCAAAAAAAAAAATTTTTTTAAGGGAGGGGAATATCCAGGAACATCCAGAATATAGGCTCACTGAAAATATAGGTCATTGAATGTTTCAGAGGAAAATAAGCAAAAGGAAAGCTGCGTGTTAGGATAGAAATAAAACATGATAAAGTGTCTCTGCAAAAAAGCACCATCGTGCTAGATCACACAAACCACAAGGAAGGCAATGCTTGTATAAAAGTGGACCAAGCCCCATGTCTTTCTCTGCCTCTGGGGTAACACACCAGGCGGGACACAAAGGGCGCTCTGTTAATTCTTTCCAGCTCAGGCCATTAGCCTGAGAGAGTAATAATGTCTCTATGTGTGTCCTGTCACCTTTCACCAAGGATTCATGAACAATGTGGCTTAGTGGTAAAATAAAGAATCTGCCTGACAATGCAGGAGGTGCAAGAGATGTGGATTTGATCCCTGGGTGGGGAACATCCCCTGGAGTCAGAAATGGCAACCCACTCCGGTATTCTTGCCTGGAAAATTCCATGGACGGAGGAGACTGGCGGGCTACAAATCATGGAGTCCCAAAGGGTTGGACAGGACTGAGTACACTTGCACATCATGAACGATAGATACATTGATAAAACAAATAGGAATTTGAAATCCAGACTGGGGAAGATATAAGTAAGAAGAAGAAAACAAACCAAGGGGGATGGGTAGAATATAAATATGCATGCGTTAAGGGTCTTCATTATTGCTGAGCTTTACATTTGACTTGGTGCTTCCTGACAGTCAAAACAAAACTGGAACAGAGTAGGTTTTCAGGATTTTACTGTTAGAGAAGAAAAACACCCTAGTCATTAAGAGGAAGCTGAGTGCCTCCTAGTTTGTTCCTTTGAGTTTGGTATGTCGGGCCCACTGAGGGTGTGAACAGTGTCCTCCAGCTTTCTTCTTTGTCTTATTAAGTCCTCATCATCTGGCAGCCCCTCAGACTGGGTTGATTCTCTCAGTTCAGGTGGCCACGTTACAGATGGCCACGGACCTCTCCTTTGTGGTACTTACCATAGAAGTGCATTTATATCTACTCGTGAGCTTATTCTGACAGTCTGTCTTCTCCACTAGATTTTAAGTCTCACAAGGCCAGGGCCATGTTGCCTTCAGTGTTTGGCATAATCCTGGCACACTCTGAGCTCTCAGTAAATACTCGTCTGAACAAGTGAGTAAGGCAGAAGCGGCCTGGGATTTTATGTGATTCTTGTAGTGCTCTCACAGAAAACCAAGGTTCTTTCAAGGGCCCAAGCTATCTCTTGTCCAGAGAACTCGACCACATTCTCCGATAGCTCTCAGAATGTCTCCAAGTTCATTTTACTCCACCATGTCCTTCAGAGATTGTTCATGACAGCTCTATGTACCTGCTCTAAGTCCGATCCTGTAGCGGGCACTTGGTGCGTGTTGATGCTTGCCCTCCCAGACGAGGGAAACTGAGGCTCAGGGGGGGAGAGGGCTTGCCCAAGCTCACGTAGCTGGTAAGAGGGTGTAGGTCTGTCTGACCGCACGCAAGGAGGTCTGAGTGCATGCTGTTTCCTCTCTGCCTGCTGTGCTGAGCCTGAGCCACAAGTGTCCGTGTGAGTTACGGGTTCTTATCTCTTGGCGATTAGAACAGCACGGCGCGGTATTTCTGGCACAGGCATGCTGCTCTCTGACAGCTGTTACATTCCAGTCTCTCTCGAGTGGGGGAAAGAAAGCCCACACCTGGGGTTGGCCACGGCAGTCTCAGAACTCATTCGTCCTGGCTTTTGCACACGGAGAATGTGTTTATTGCTCTTGTCACGCTGTCTCCTGAACTGCAGGCACATTAACGTTGAATATTATTTTCATAAAAGTCACTAGGGAGAAAGGGAGAAAAGAGGCACAATTCTCTTGTCTCAGGGAATAACTGGATTTGCCCAGTGATTGGGAGAGTGGAGGCGGGAGGTGACAATGTGCCGGGACATACGTGTGATGATACGTTTGATTCCAGATTTGTCAGCCATGTGTTTCTAATTACTTTGTGCCTGTTGTCATTCTTTTACTAGAGACCTAGTTTTTTTAGAATGGGATTTATTATTATATTAAACTTAGTCTACTCCTTAAGACTGGCAGTCCCTGGTGGCTCAGACGGTAAAGTGTCTGTCTACAGTGCGGGAGACCTGGGTTCGGTCCCTGGGTCGAGAAGATTCCCCGGAGAAGGAAACAGCAACTCACTCCTGTATTCTTGCCTAGAAAATCCCATGGACAGAGGAACTTGGTGCAGGCTACTGTCCATGGGGTCGCAAAGAGTCGGGCACGACTGAGCGACTTCCCTTTAAGACTGGCAAACGGGAGAGTCTCGTGGCTCAGTGCCGCCACCTACTGGGTACTGCATGAAGTATCAGTCTTCAGCAAGAGGACGATAAAACATTTCAAGTTGCAACAAGGCATAATTTGATCTGCCTGTTCTTCCACAAGCTTGCAAGTCCTCAGGGTGAGCCTTGTAAGCATCTGTCATTACTGTGTGCTCTGGAGTGTCAATATACCGGTTCCATTGACTTCCGGTGATTAAAAAAAAATACCGCTTTTCCTTTGCTTCTTTGAGGATGAACCGCCTCAAAAACATTTGCTGCCTGCACATGGGGATCTGAATAATTGCTATATTCAGGTTTATGTTAGAGAGTGTTCCCGAAGAAGGCACTTAAGGGGATGCTTGTAAACGTGACGAGGCTTTTGGTTCCATCTTTGACCCACTAGTCTCAGTAAGGGTTTTGGCTCATGTCAGTGATTTAGAAAACCTAATAATTTTTATGTCTCCAAAGTTGTGTTCCCAGGCTCCTGGCTATTTCATATCCTAAAGCTTGTCTCTGCATTTAGAAGAACACAAGAGAATAGCAGTGGGCATCGACATGCCTTTACCTCTCTATACCAGAAAAGGACTGACAGATTCCAGCCTTGTTTGTGGTTTGATTTAGATTGAGTCTTATTCTGATTCCCTTCAGTGGCTTTGACATGTCTTATTTACAAGATGAAGCAGCACAGTTATTAAACTAGCATCCTGTTCCTAGTTTGAATGGTAAGAGCCACAAAATCATTCATACATATGAAGGACATAAGATTTCACCCATTTTCCTATAAATTATTGTTTAGGCAATTAGGGACAAAAATGTGAAAAATATAAGTGCTAGTTTATTACCAGACTCTTTTTTTAACAAGAGATCAAATTTTTAAGTGTTTTACATATTAATTAGGGCATTTGCTCCCCCAACCTCCAATTAATGTCCATGATAAACAACCTTTATTGATTACATAAATCTGAAAGCTTAGTATCCAGGTATGTGTGTGCTCAGCCTCTCAGTCGTGTCTGACTCTTTGCGACTCTGGATTATAACCCACTAGGCTCCTCTGTCCACGGGCAATTCCAGGCAAGAATACTGGAGTGGGTTGTATCGCTTGCTCCAGGGATCCTCCCGACCCAGGGATTGAACCCGCGTCTCCTGGATCTCCTGCATTGCCGGCGGATTCTTTACTGTCTGAGCTGCCAGAGAAGTGGGAAAACCCTAACTATGTGTCTGTTCATATATTGCTTTATCCTATTACACAGTGGATTCAAAGCAGCTTATGGGAAAGACATAAAATATGAATGAAAAATAAAACAATCAGCACCAACAAGAGTACAAATTATACTAGGAGACTAAGCCCAAGGAGACAGGAGAAGGCGAACAGTCTGGTACTGTTTCTGTTAAGCTAAAAAGCCACTGCATTTTACATGTTGATGTAGCCATTTTTTTTTTTTTTTAAGTTGCTTGGAGGCTGCTCTCAGTTTTGGAAAGCTCTGTGTAAACACGGGCAGCTTCGTGTTCCTGACATTTCAGCTGAACTTTTAAAATTGCCTTTTTTTTTTTACCTTCCAACCTCTACCTGGCTTCCAGCACCCACTTCCTCTGAGCCAAGGTGGTGTCAGTACTGAAAGTATTTTATCAAATGAGGCTGCTGTATTTCTGGAAATGGTGTAGCTGGGAGGTCAGCTGGCCATTTGGGAAGCCTGAATGTGGGAGGCTTATTTTGGAAACCCTTTCATTATTATCACACTCTGGCCCTTGTGAGCAATTCCAAGGACTTGCACCCGGATGGGCTTCGATGATAAGAGGACTGAAAAAAAAAGGAGTATTGAAGTGGAAGAGGGGGGCAGAAGTCCTTTTCTCACAAGCCGGCAGCATGCCTGATAAACTTCCTTTCACGGCTCCTGAGTCCAGCCTCTCCTTTAGGACCTCCAGCCTTGGTGTTGCCTTCCAGGGATCAGGCATGCTGGGGGTCATCTTGA
This sequence comes from Cervus canadensis, assembly GCF_019320065.1. Lineage (NCBI taxonomy): Eukaryota > Metazoa > Chordata > Mammalia > Artiodactyla > Cervidae > Cervus > Cervus canadensis. Next base: position 32,397,347 of record NC_057396.1, read on the forward strand.
GAGAATTCGGCCCAGTAGGCTCCCAGGAAGCTGGTCCAGAGCTGGGGCTGGGATACAGACTGACCTGGACCACAGAGGGCAGCTTGTGCAGGGTGCTTCCAGCCTCAGAGTAGGTTATAGTCTTGTGTTGAGATGCCGCTCTGCCCTGGCTTGTTACAACCAACCAGAGGTCCGTAGCTGGAACAGCTCCTCTTCCACGAAGCCAGGAGTCACGTGATGATGAGACCCCCTCTGATTATATCTGCAGCCCTGACCTTCCCTCTAAGCGGAGGCTTCCACAGCTCACTGCCTTCAGGACTTGTCCACTCAGAAGTCTAATAGATGCCTCAGACCAACAAGTCTAAAACTGAGTTCTTGGTTGATTTTAATGCCCTCCTCTCCTTTGGTTTTTTTTTTTCCTTCCCCAGGTGTAATCATCTCAGGAAACTGCACTGGCATCCACTCTGTTGTTCAAATAAAACACTTGGGAGTCTTTTTTTGCCTGTCTTTTTCCTACACCCCTGTCATAAATCCCATCAATGAGCGCCCTTGGTTCTGCTACCAAGACATTTTGCACAGCTGCATCCCCTCAGCGTTTTCACTGTTGCATTCTTGGTCAGCCTTCACCCTCTCTTGCCTGTTCTCCTGTGGTAGTCTCTTTAGCTAGTGTTGCTATTTCTCCCCACTTCTTTTCAATAAGAGAGGCGCTGCAGTCAGACCATCTGGGTTTGCATACAGGATCCTCCGCTTAATGTGATGAGCAAGTTACCTAATCTTTCTGTGCTTGGGTTTGGAATTTGTAAAACTGGGATAATAATAGTTTTCATGAGGATTAAAAGAGATCATGCATGTAACGTTCTTAGGACAGTTCTGAGCACATAGTTAAGCACTAAGGAAATGTTAGGGTTTTATTGTCCCCAGCCCCCCACTCATTCTCCAAATAGCAGCTACAGACGTCCTTTAAAAAGGCAACTTAGACCATGTGTCTTCCATCACAATCTTTTCTTTTAAACCCTTCTGTGTCTTCTTACTGAATTTGGAAGAGAATCTAATCTCCTACCACGTATTACATGGGCTCCATAACTTTCACTATCTGACTCCCCAGTTTCCTCCTTTACCATCCATCCTACTGGTCACTGGGCTCTAGCTTCACTGTCCTTCCTTTGCAGGAATGCATTTATTTTGCTCCCACGTTGCTGAAAGTGTTGCTCTACCAGATCTTAGTTTAAATGTTGCGTCTTAGGCCTTTCCTGATACATACTCTGAACCACCATTTCACTCTGTCACGTTACTGCTTTGTTTTCTTCATAGCAGACATCAGTCTCTGATATTATTTACTTGTTTATTATCTATATTTGGTCCCTCTGTCTCTTTTGTCACTACTGTATCTCCTGTGGGAACAGTGCCTGATTATAAATGTTGTTGGCATGAATTGCAGCTCGCTAGGCTCCTCTGCCCTCCACTTTCTCCTGGAGTTTGCTCAAATCATGTCCATTGAGTCGGTGACACTAACCATCTCATCCTCTGCCACCCTCTTCTCCTTTTGCCTTCAGTCTTTCCCAGCATCAGGGTCTTTTCCAATGAGTCGTCTCTTTGCATCAGTTGGCCAACATATTCCAGCTTCAGCAACAGTCCTTCCAATGAATATTCGGGGTTAATTTCTTTAGGATTGACCGGTTTGATCTTGCAGTCCAAGGGACGCTCAGGAGTCTTCTCCAGCACCACAGTTTGAAAGCATCAATTGGGTGCTCAGCCTTCTTTATGGTCCAGGTCTCACATCTGTACATGACTGCTGGAAAAATCATAGCTTTGACTATATGGACCTTTGTTGGCAAGGTGATGTCTCTGCTTTTTAATATGCTGTCTAGGTTTGTCATGGCTTTCCGTCCAAGGAGCAAACATCTTTAATTTCATGGTTGCAGTCAGCATCCACAGTGATTTTGGAATCCAAGAAAATGAGTTCTGTCACTGCTTCCACTTTTCCCCCTTCTATTTGTGATGAAGTGATGGGACCAGAGGCCATGATCTTAGGTTTCTGAATGTTGAGTTTTAAGCCAGCTCTTTCATTCTCCTCTTTCACTCTCATCAAGAAGCTCTTTAGTTCCTCTTCACTTTCTGCCATTAGAGGCCCTAATAAATGTTTATCTATTGACCAAGTAATGGAAACTGCCATAATTATTTAGTACTTACTATGTTCCACACACTTTCACAATTCTGTTACTTATTCCTCATAACATTATTAAGTGGATAGATATTTTAAAACCCATTTTACAGTTGAGCAAATAGAATGGCTGAGAGAAGAAAAAACTAATCTGGGGCCAACAAGCTGGCAAGTGGTTAAGCCAAGATAATTTAACTTATATCTGGCTGAGTCCATGCAGTGTTTTTGTGATAACACTAGTGAATTCATGGGGTTTGTACCCATGTATGAATGCAAAGTGAGTCTAGACAAGTGTCAAGGTTTCATTATCCTCTTCCTTTTTAAAAGATAACAGTTTTAGAGCCTTTCCTATGGGCTGGTTCCTATTTCTTTTTTCCTGATGTTTTTCATCATGCCCTAGATTTGTTTCAATTTTGTTGAGGTTTCACAAGATGTAGCAATTGGATTCATTCAGCTTAGATTATGAATTGATTCAAGTCCAGTAGGGTGATGCCTGCAAGGAGGTTAGGAGAGATGGGTGTGTTAGGTCCTCATGGCCTTGTAGCTTCAAATTTTTCAAAGTTTGGGCTCCAGACCACAAAGAGCCAAATTAACTTGGGTTGTTTGCTAATATGGAATTCTTGGGCTCACCCTAGAATTGTGGCATGAGATTCTCTAGGGGTGGACCCCTGGAATGTGCTTTTTTACAGTCAACTGAAGCTATTTTGATTAAAATGGATGTTTGATGATCACTGGTCACAGATATGTTCTAGCTAATTAGGTGTTTTGTGATTTGATTTTGTTCTTGATTTTTTTTTTAATTTGTAGAGCTACATATTTATTAATTTTTGATTTTTATCAAAACTCATTTGCATGGCTTTTATTCACTGACCATGGAGCAAGTAGGCTTTCTTCCCATTCTTAATGACTCTTCAGCTCTAAGTCCCAGACCCAAGTTGGCTACCTTGGTCATTATGTTCACCGTTTCCTGCTTAGGGAAAACAGGGCGCCTCATTTCTGTTGCTTGGCTCTGTGTGTGTGTGTCGGCGGTGGGTCGGGGGTGAGGCTCGTCTGTTCTCAAGGGGGCTATGTAGTTGTAAAAGAGCAGACCTTCTCATACGTTTGGTTCCATTAAAATTACTTTCAAAAATCAAGTTTGTTCTTATTACCTCCTTTCCAGAAACAATTCTGGAAATATCAAAATCCCCAGATCTGAAAATTTGTGCTTCCCTCCTCTCTGTTTCCTTTCTAAACAAGGTCCCATGTTGTAATAGATGCCATAACAGTGAAATTAGCTTTACTAGACTCTAGGTGGACTTAAAATGTAACCTAATGGCAGCTCTGTCTGGCTTGGAAGTCATGTGCTTCATTTTGAGCAGAGAATGCAGTTGGTTGCTGTGCCTGGTAGGGGACTTAATAATTATTGAATTAAAGTGGTCAAATAATACAAGCATCCTTCATCTTTAGATGCTGCCCTGATGGTTTCTAGCTATTGTGTTTTGAGAAACCTGTGCCTCCAGCTTGGATTTTTAATCCCACCTGCCTTCTGTCCATGACTTAAGAGTTCCTGAGTTACGCCACAAGAGAAAGTCAGCACAGCTCTATTTCCCACCTCACCTCCCTGATCTGGTTTGTGAGCACTCTGCATTCTCAGAAAGCTTGAAATAATGAGGCAAATTGCAGTCTACCACCCTTGTGCCAAAGAACTAACAACTAACCAGCTCCTTCTCCTCCCCAAAGTTCTAGATATACCTTCATTAAACAATAATGTGCTATACTGAGGTACTGCTCACTTTGTTCACTTTGTCCTAATACTTTTATAAAGAAAAAGTGAAAGTGTTAGTCGCTCACACATGTCTGACTCTTTGCAACCCCATGGACTATAGCCCACCAGGCTCCTCTGTCCATGGAATTCTTCAGGCAAGAATACTGGAGTGGGTAACCATTCCCTTCTCCAGGGGATCTTCCCGACCCAGGGATTGAACCCAGGTTTCCTCCTGTGTTGCAGGCAGATTCTTTACCGTCTGAGCCACCAGGGATATTTACCCCTTAAAAGAAAAGTAGAGCCTTTATTAGGCTGTTTAACAGCAGGGAAACTGAGGCACAGATTATTCATCTAGTTACTGGTTCAGCCTGGTCTGATTTATGGCCTGTGGCACCAGCAGATATGGAAAAAGCAGGCTGAATAGTTTTTGGTCCTCAGGACCAAGGGTATATGCTTTATATGTTCTCAGCTTATTAAGAACGTAGAATATTTGGTAGAGAGTTTTATGGGTAGGAGATCCGTTAGCGAATGGTCATGGCTGCTTCATTTTGGACCCTTTAATCTAAGCTTTAAGCATTATTATAAGCACAGCCCAGGAGGTAAATGTAAAAATAATTTTCCTGCCAGTTTTTCCTGCATGGTATCCTAGCGACGATGTACTGTCTGTCCTTGGGTGCTGGGGCACCAACTGGGGCAGTATCAGAGAATGCAGAGAGAAGCGTATGAAAGGCCTGGTCAGAGTCACCCCTTTTAAAGTCAAGGCATAGTTTCTTTTTATCTTTTGGAGGATTTTTAACCCCTTTATTTTTAAGGAGTAGTTTATTTTCTGATTATCTTGGTAATATATCTTTATTGTCAGACCAGTTGGAAAACATAGAAAGTCCCAAGGAACGATAAAAGCTCTAATTCCAGTATTGTTAACATTTTGGTAATTGTCTTTAAAAAAATTCTTTTTTTTTTTTAAATTTGGCTGTGCTGGGTCTTAGTTGTGGCACACAGGATCTTTAGTTGTAGCATGCAGGATCTAGTTCCCTGACCAGGGGTTGAACCTGGGCTCCCTGCATTGGGAGCTCCAAGTCTTAGCCACTGGACCACTAGGGTAGTCCTGGTAAATATATTCTGGTAGTTTTTTCCTCTGAACTCCAAAACAGTGGTTGGATTCTTAACTCAGCATTTAAGGGGAAAAAAATCTCATGAAGTGAAGGTTACCCTAAGCCACATGGACAGTAATTTTTATGCACTCTAAAGCTGGGAAACCATTGAACTAGACTCAAAGAAAGAACAACAGAAAAATCTATATGAAAAGTCGGGGAAAAACCTTTCTACCTTTAAGATTACTATCAAATCCCTGATGATTAGTGGATGGCAGTAGAGAATTGAACTATATTCTTAGCTGCCTGTAAGACTTATTCTGTTCTGTTTTAATATTAAGTTTCTTTAACTTTCATATGGGTTAGTAGATTTACTTGTGAGAATGACATGTGATAGAGCCATCACATTTTGGTCTAAGAGGTGGGTTTGAATCATCCAGTAAGAAAAATGAGCACAGTACCATTCTACCATAGGAGCTTACCACCCCCCTCAAACCTACACACACACACACACACACACACACACGCACACACAATTGGGATCATTTGTCTTGTAATCTTCATCTCATTTTATTCAATAGTAAATATTCTGTATATCAGTTTTAAAGTTGCATATATTCAATTACAAAGATATACCACAGCTTATTAACCAATCATTTGCTGTTATAAATCTGTGTTCATTCATAATTATGTCTTGAGGATACATTCTTAGATGTGGAATTGATGTTTCAAAGGATATGTACACTTTTATGGCTTTTAAATCATATAGCTAATTTGTCCCCAGGAACATTATGTGTTTCTTTCAAAGTGTCTATTTCCCAGCATCACTGGAAATTATTATTCAAAAGAGTCTTTTACAGCATGCCTTTTGGATGACCCATGGCTTCTGTTCATTGCCTGGCCAATTTATCCTGGAAAGAATAAAAGAAATGAGTGTAGAGATGATAAATGCTTGTGGCCAGGTTCATGTTGAAGGAATGGGGACAGATGACAGGAATAGGGTGAGCTTGGAGATCATTTCTTTACTCCTGCTTCCAAGTTATCTACAGCAGAGATCTTTTAGTGGTGAATACTTAAAGGGCATGTAGAGCTTTAAAAGCACATTCAATGATAATTTTTTAATTTGGAAAATGATTTGATGTCATCATAGACGCTACAGAATAGGAATGGCATTTGTATGCTTATCCAAAAGGGAGTACGGGTTTTAAAAAAAAAATGTAGAAACGCTATTCTAATCTAAGCCCTCATTTGAGATAAAGAAACTGAAACCGGAGAGTGGAAGGCATTTCTTTAGAGGCATAGCCATATAGCAAACTGATGATGGAGTTGGTTCCCAACTACCTGTTCAGAGCTCAGTGATGACGTGGACCAGCCTAGTTCGGGGGAGATGAGAAAGCAGACATAAGGGCCTCTTTGGACGGTGGGCCAGGCTCTTCTAGGGCCTGTGAGCTGCCTCTTGCCCCTCCTGGACAAAGGTCTAGGTGTCTTGGGCATAGCAGTTCACCTCTGCTTGATTCTTCTCACCTGTCAATGGGAGCAGGCCTACACTTTAATAACCAGGGTTTTTGCCTGAACTTTCCCTCCCCTGGATAACTTGTGTTCAGCAGTTCAAAAGTCACTTCTTCGGGGAAGCCTTTCCTGACTGCTAAGATAGTTTAGGGTCCCTGTGTGCAATCTTATAGCACCTCTTACCTTTAATACCCTTTCAACAGTTATAATTACCTTGCTTTGTTTTTAATATCTCTCTCTGCGACTAGACTATCTGCTTTATGAGTGTAGGACTCTGAGTGTAGGAATACTGTTTATCTTCTGTTGCTCCTGGCATATACTAAGCCTTAATAAATGCTTGAATGTTTGACTATTTGGATGGATGCTAATTAGTGAATTAGAAGTGTGTGTGGGCTGCTGGGTGGTGCTGTCTCTGATTGCCTGCAGAACCAGGAGAGCTGTTCCTTATGGCCAAGGGCACTGGGAGAAGAGAGAGGGAAAGGAGACCCAGTTGAGGCTGCTGGTGTAGCGAAAAGCCGGAGGGTATGGTCTGCATCCCTGGGTGCGCCATAGCGGCCTCCTAGGTGAAGGGGTCAGCAACCACATCCAACTAAGCATTCATTCCTGGCCTGGCAGAATCAACCCGGTAATTTAGTGGAGGTGGTTAGAGAGGAGCCTCCTTGAGTCATTCAGGGGAAGAGAATTCAAGGTCAGGACTCTCCTTGGCGGGGAGAGGACAGCAACCCAGGTCACCTGCGACCCGGTCTTCACAGTCGATGGGCACTTGCAGCAGCGGCTGTAAGGTCTGCTGGTGGCTGGCTGGGCGCCAGAGCAGCGCTGCTGGTCCGCGGCAGGTCCTGCCCCCTCCGCCGGTTTCCCTCCCCCTCCTCCGCCTCCCAGCCCACTCCCGCTTGCAGCATCCTCTGCAAGGAGAGGAATGTGCCGCGCTCGGACGCGCGGTCCTGGCCGAGCCGCGGCACCCCGGGGCGCGCTCTGGACCTCCGGGGTCCGCCGTCTGGCGCTGCGCCACGTGCTTTGATCTGCGCTGATGTCAAGTGGGTGTGGGCTCTCAGGGAAGGCCGGCCGAGGACGAGGAGGGCGCGAGATGCGCCGCGGGCGCGCTGAGGCCCCAGCGCGCTCTGCCGCCCAGCGCCGCTGACCGGTGACCGGCCCCGGCTCGCGGACCGGGCTCATGGAGCCGCGGCGCTGCCCGGCCGGGGACGCGTGCCCCGCCGCCCTTGGGGGCTGGCGGGGGCCGCCGCGGGGGGCCTGCAGGTGTGTCTGCGCGCGCCGGAACTTTCGGAGGGCTGCGGGCTGTTTGGGGGCGGGCAGGGCGCAGGGTGCGCAGGCTGCTTTTAGAGGTGCTTTGTGTCTGGGCGCTGGCGTGACGGGAGCCGGTGGGTGCCCGGCCGGCCATCCGCGTGGGAGCCGCAGCTCGCGCCGGAGTTTCAAGGAGAGAATTCATTGAGCCGGCGACCGGCTTTGGGTTACTCATCGGGAAGGGCGCCGAGGGAGCAGCCTTGTTGTTTTGAGAATTGGTCTCCAAGTACAGCCTGCATTCATGGTAACAGGATTATCTCTCAGCAGACAGCGCGGCTTCCCGAGATCTGCTGTGGTTGGGGGCACCGGTCGGTCGGGGTGAGGGGGAGGGGAGGTGGGCACAAGCGACCCGACCACCCACTCCGCCCCCACGCCTTCCCTCCGAGAGCCGGCTTAGGGCGAGGCGAGGGGTCAGCCTCTCGCCGCCGTTGACAGGTCTAGTTTCAGACACACCTTCCCGGAGGAATGCGGAGGCTTTGTTCCAGGGCCCGTCCCAGCCCCGAGCCCAGAAGCCCGCGGGCACGGGGCCGGGACTCCAGGGCCATTACTCATCTTTTCTGGCAACGCCGGCGAGCTCCCGGGTAGGCAAGTTAATTATTAACGTGTCTAGGCTGGAGGGAGGGAATCTGGAAATGAGATTGGTGGGCTGCGGGTTTTTCTCCCCCCCCCCCTTTTTTTTTTTTTTTTTGGCGCTGGCCATCAAGGTTGAAGCCCAGGGTATTGCAGCCTGTTTTCTGAGAAGGTTGCTGGCCTTCCCCCAGTGACCGGCACTCCCGCGAAAGGGCTCCCCGTTCTCCCCATTCTCCCCATTTGTGGGACAGCCGCCACCTTTCCCCCGAGGGCACAAAGGGAGCAACTCTTGTTTTTTATCTACTTTGGAACCGGCCCGTACCTCTCCTCCTCTGCCTTCTCTAAACAACCCCAGTCCCCACCCCCTGCCTCAGGGAGCTTCCAGGCCCAGGTGTCTGAGACCCGAGCCCGCCGCCGGCCGTCCGAAGCGTCCGGTGAAGCGCCGCCCTGCCCCACCTCGGTGCGTGCAAACCTCCGCCCCGCTCAACAAGTGCCCTGGGGTGTGTTTTCCGGCCCCGGCTCTGTAGGACTGTGGGCGGAGGCAAAAGTGTGCGCCGTGGTCACCTGACCCGCCTCTCCCGGTTCCCTCCGCTCGCCGGGGAAGGAGGAGGTCCAGGTGGGGCCGAGCTGAGGGCGGAGCTCCTTGCCCAGGTTTCACTTTCCCTCCCGCAGCCGGGGAGAAGGTGGATTCTGAGGCGGGTAGTCTCACCAGGTGTGCCCTGTGTGCTGTTGAATGAAAATGAGAGGGCTCAGGTCTAAATGGAGGGCGGCGGACAGGACTGGGCTTGGCGGATGGGGCTGGCTGGAGGCCTGAGATTTTGCCTCGGCCGGGGCCTGAGGGAATTGTCACATTCAGCCCTCCTGGAGGCATTGTGCCTTAGAGACCTGGTTCACTGCTATCTTTGTCAGTTTAGGATAGAGGACTCAGCCTCGTAAGCTGAGGGTTGGCAGATGTATGATGAGAAGATGAGCACCTCTTGGAAGTTGACACTCTTGAGGGTGGAAGAGGGGGCTGGGCTTATGCGGGGGAGGAGTGCAGGGAGGGGGATTTTAGCTCTGACTGTGGGCTTCCCAGGTGGTGCTAGTGGTTAAGAACCTGCCTGTCAGTGCAGGAGACAAAAGAGACCTGAGTTCGATCCCTGGGTCGGGAAGATCCCCTGGGAGAGGGCATGGCAATCCACTCCAGTGTTCTTGCCTGGAGAATCCCCGTGGACAGAGGAGCCTGGCGGGCTACAGTCCATGGGGTCGCGAAGAGTCGGACCTGACTGAAGCAGCTTCACATACACGCACATAGGCTGTGAGTTGTTCTGTAAGAGAGGTGGTTGTTGCACCCCACATCCCTCTGTTGTTTTCTGTCCTTTTGCCTCAGTGGCTTGGCTTACTGGGTTCTTCCTGGCTCCGGTCTCCAGGGCTGGACTGTTCTGATGGCTGCCCAGGGACACAGAAGTCCCCATCTCACCCCAGCCTTCTGGGGAGGAAATGAGTGAGGGAAGGTGTGGCTTCGGAGAGCCTGCTGATCCTGACACCCTGGGTTACTGGGGAGTCTGTGCCGCCTGTCTTCCCACGGGGTTTGCGGTAGGTACTCAGCACACCCCTCCCCCAACACACTCGCTTTTAGAGTGGCACCTTCTCCAGCAGTATCCTGAGCTGCTGGGATCTGCTGGCCTGCTGGCACTCTCTGAGTTGAGGACTTGGAGATGGTCCTGATTAAGAACAATTTTTTTTTTTTTAATTATGGGAAGTCTGCCTCAGGCTGCCATCTAATGTCTGCTCACTTTGCAGCCTGCTGGTCACAGCTGAATATTCATTAATAATGGCCTGGCCACTGCCTAGGGAAGCTACTTAAGGTGATTCTGTAAAGAGTGGGTGGGTCTCTGGGGGCACCAAGAGAACAGGCCGTCATCAGGGATTGTGACCTTGTGGAGAAAGTGAGGCGATTGTTAGTCTGTGGGATTGTGGGGTGAACGGGGGGGTAGGGGGGATCCGGGTCACTCAGAGTGGCCGGGTCAAAGGATTGAGCAGGGATGGTTTGGAGATTCCCCCAGTGTGTCCTGATCCTACTGTCTGTGCTGGGCACAGCGGGCTGTGCTGAGTGGGTTCAGCATCAGCTGAGGCCTCTGTCCTGAGACCTGACCGCCCCTGCTACCTGGGAAAACGGTCCGCCTCTCTCTGGTGGCTCGGCAGGTAAAGAATCCGCCTGCAATGTGGGAGACCTGGGTTTGATCCCTGGGTTGGGAAGATCCCCCAGAGAAGGGAACGGCTACCCACTTCAGTATTCTGGCCTGGAGAATTCCCTGGACTGTATAGTCCATGGGGTTGCAAAGAGTCAGGCCACTGAGAGACTTTCACTTTCTCTCTGTACACCAGCTCCTGGACTTCTCTTCCTTCCCTTTAACAGCAGCGCTGGGTTTAATGATGGTGGTTACTGTGTTCTTCAGCTCCAGCTCTGGCAGGGAGCTTCATCCTGGGATGGGCAGCTGGAGAAAGTTCCCAGGCTAAGAGAGAGGTGCTTCTGAAGGTTTGTTTTGAATCACATAAGATCAAGAGGAGAAACAGAATGGACACCCTGGCAGCCTTTGCAGTCATGGTTTGTAAAATACATAATTCCTCCCTAGGTTTTTTTTTTTTCATAATTCCTCCCTAGGTTTTATATTGTCTCTGTGAAGAGAAAAGAGGCTAGTTATTCTAGGCTTATGCCCTGTGGGTCTCCAGGTGAGGGGAAGGAGAATGATGAGTTAATTGAGGCAATCGGTTTGTGGCATTTTCTCTGCCACCTTGGCTTCAAACTCAGCCTTTGCTATTTTCTTGCTTCACGTTTGTGGGGCTGAGTCTCTCAGTTTTTCTTCACCCCCTCCCTCAAGCAGGATAATTATGAGGATTATACATGATGTTTGCAAAGGATTGAACACAGTGCTTATTCACTGGTAGCTTAAAAAAAAAAATTAAAGGTAACTAGAGGATCTTTGGAGCAGTAGCTGAGAGAGTTTGTTTTTTCATAGACGATAAGAACATTAGAAATACCATTTTGTGCCCTCCCCAGAGGCCAGACCTGGGCTCATAGGGGGTCAGGTATGAGAATTGTCCTGGAAAATTTCTTCTGATCTTCACATTAAGATTGTTTTCTAGTTTCAGATTTTCAGAGGCCTTGGATCTCCCATGAAATCCCTAACTGCAGGCATAGAGCATAGTTGAGCTGGAAAGGTAGCATCCCTCAAACTTTTGCTAATGCAGCCATCTCTGGTCCAGCCTTGACTGTGGATTGTTAGTCCTAAGAACCACCAGACACCTGGCACTTTTTAGTCTGTGTAATTCTGCACAAGTACTTTTATCTCTTTGAGCCAGTGTTTTGTGAGCATAATAAAACCTGCCTCACACAGTTCTTGTGGTTAAATTCAATAGTAAACACAAAACTCATGTAGCATGCTGGTGATTACTGATAGCTTGTGTATGTGTGCTCAGTTGTGGTTTAGTTGTGTCCAACTCTTTGCAACCCCAGGGACTGTAGCCCGCCGGGCTCCTCTGTCCATGGAATTACTAATGTACCAGACTTAGACTGTTCTAAGTGTTTTCATATATTATCTCACTTAATTCTCACAACAATTTATGGTGCAGTTAATTACTGGCCACATCTCATTGATGAAAAAGTTTATTATTAGGAATTAAAATTGTTTTCATTGTGGGGCTGACCCTCTGTGGAAGTCGTGCATCTGAAGATCTCTGCCTCCCAGAGTAGGAGTAATCTGAAGTTTGTGCAGATACATCTGCATATGCCTTTCTTTCATCCACCTGTTCTAACATCGCCAGCTAACTCTGGATATGTTTGTAAAATGACTAAAAAAGGTCCTTATTGGTCATTTTGGTTTTTCAGTGCTACTCTGTTGTCCACTCTGCCTTACCCCCATAGGCTCGATGGGGCTTGTAGACTCAGTACCTTCTTGGCTATTACATTTAAGTGTCATTTGTGTGGGACTGTAACCCTCCTGTGCTCACTCACTTAATGGTGCCTTTTAAGAAGGAGGTTGTTGGTGGATCAAAGATAGTTGATATTAGGATAGTAATGGAAGGTACATAAAAGGGATTGTACATGAGCTTGCCTCAATGGTTGGCAACACTTAGAAACTGAGGATCAGTTTGTACCTCCTTCTGACGTGAGTGTAATTCATATAAATAAACTAAATAAATGTTTATGGATTTAAAAAAGAAAAAAGGTTGCTAGGTTGATTTGACTTTAGGCGAAGAATATTTGTTTGGTTTAGAGCCAACCACTAGGCTTAAAGTTTTCAAGATCCTATCTTTCTAACGGTTCTGGTTAGCTGTTTTGCTTCCTTGCCTCTGCTCCATACCATATGCCAACAGGCACTCAGGTCTGAAGTTTCAAATGTGTTAAGGAAAAAAAAAAGGAGGGGGAGAAAGAAACAAAATACCCTGTGAAAATAAGGACTCAATGGCTGGTGGTATTTCAAACACGGATGGTGCTCATTAAGAGAGAGTTATGATCACAGCCTCAAATTCTTTCTGATTACTTTTGTAGAACATTTATAGGAGAAGAAAAAGGCTGCAAGTTTGTGGGTCATTCTTTTCATGACAGGAATAACATTTATGGGGAGTGTGACACAAAGGAATACAGGTCTGGTTAGGAATAAAAAAAGAAAAGCAACTGGTGGGCTTCGGCCATGCTCAGAAGATTCCAGAGCTCTTGTTAGCAGAGATTTTTCACAGTACCGACCTCGGTGCCCTAGTTCCCACAGCAGCCTGGTGATGTTGTCAAGGTGATATTGTTCCTGTCATTTTACTGGAAAATGGAGTGACTTGCCTGAGGTCAGGTACCCAGATATGTAACGCTGGAGACAGGACCCCGGGCCTCTGACTTTCTGTCTCAAAAGCAAGCAATCTCATTACTCTTGTGACTATTTAGTATTTCCTATTATGGATACATGATGGAAAACATAGAATATTATAAAGGAAGATCAAATCAGGGAGTCATGGCCCAGGCTCCAGAGACAACCATTGTGTACATTTTGGTCAATTTCTAAAGAGACTTTTGTTTTAGGAAGAGGGAATGTTTGTTTTTGTCAGAGAAGAATTGCTTGTCATATGTCTCTGGGCATCTCCAGTTTCCTGTCTTGGAGCAGGCACTCCTTCTGTAAGCTTTGATTCCCTACACATTCAGGCCAAGTTCTTTATTTTATGTGACACACAGTACTAGGCACGGTGGGGGAGAGAAAGATGAGCAAAGCATTGCTGCCTTTATAATTAAGCAGGAGAGATAGATGTGTACTCAGCCAGTTAGTCCAGGTATAACCATAATAGCAAACAGTGACTGCATCCAGCGCTGGCATGGGTACTTTAGACGATGTATTCACACTTAATCCCCAGGCAACTTTGTGAAGGAGGTAGTTCCTGTTTCGCTGTTGTAGAAAGCCTATGAGGTTAAATGACCCGCCTAAAATGATAAAACTGACAACCATCCAAGTTGAGATTCAAATCTAGATTGTCCCATTATAAGACCAAGTGCCCTCTCTTTTGAAAATCCCTTAAAAGAGAAGCACAAAGTCAGAATCTTTTGAGATGAGGGAAGGTGTGGCACATACCCCTTTGTCATTCTCTGTCATCCTTTTATTCCTTCTGGCATCTTTGAAGATGAATGATTCTAATTATTTTGCGTGATATTCATTACCTTTTTCAAAAGTTTCCTGCTTGGATTCTTTTGCTTATTTGGACCACTTGATAATAAATCTCATAATCTCAGAATGGGAAAGAAATAGAAAAGTTGTCCAAACCGTTCTCTTTATTTTGTCATTTTGGAGAAACTGAATGTCAGAGAAGGGACCTAAAATGGGCATACCTAATAGTTGTTGGTTGAGTTAGGACTGGAAATCAGATTTTTTCACCAAGGTTTTCCCAAATGTAACAGGATATGGGCTAAAACCAGGGTGAATATTTTAAATTTTAATAGTTTTATACATGGGTATAGGATAAACTCATCATTTGGCAGCTACTGTTGCTTAGGATGTGTCTAAAAGTCTGCACTGTCTATTTAAAGAAAAAAGTGGAAGTACAGGTTGGACAGGGAGGAGGCAGAATAATAGAGGTGGTGTGTGGGCCACGTGTGGATGACATTAGGGACACAGTGCAGATACACCATGCTGTATTCTCTGAGAAGATTTGCTTGCCCTACCTACTTGATTCTTTGAGGAGCAGAAAGAAGTGGGGCAGAGCCTTGTGGAATCATTACTTGCTAGACATTTACCTGTGGGTCGGTATTAATGGGTTCACTGTATGTATATTGTATATTGAGAAAGCTCAGAGAGGTTGATTAACAAGTCCGTGGTCACACAGAGAGCGAGGGTCCAGACCCAGCTGGCGCTCCTTCCCTGGGCCCTGCTTGCTGCCGGCCACATTCCACAAGGTGGGTGCGCCCTACGCTCAGTCTGCGCTGGTTATCCAAGATTCTGACACCACCTTCCTCAGGTACCAGGCTCAAGTGGAAATGATTGTGATTGGGTTGCTAGGTTGCTGCTCTAGCCTGCTAGCTTGATTTTGATAGAATTTCAAAGAATGTGCTGTATTTTTAATATGTGGTATTTATCAAATCTGACTCATGCTGGTAAGTGATAAAATCCTTATCCTGCTGCCTTTTGGCTTCTGTACACATTGTGATGACGCCGTTTGGTTTGTGAGCTCCAGGAAGACATCGGCTGTGCCTATCAGTCTATCTAAAGGGCAATTATGAAATGATCTTTGAGGCTGATTCATTTATCCATACTTTCAGAGTTCAGAGAATCAGCCAGTAGATTTTTACCTAGGATGGAGGTGGGTGGGCTGCTCGCACCATAGCTATTGAAACTAAGAGTTGTAGGTTATGGAGAGAAGACCCCCTTTGGGAGATTTTGGCTAGAGCAGGGGCTCCAGGCTTTGCGTTCTTCCTAAACCAGTTGAGAACCTTCTAAACCTTCAGTTTAGGATCACATGGAGCAGGGTTTATTGTAGGAAGCTGTCAGTCACTGCCAATTTGCTATGCAGTTAAAAGCTGTGATAGTGAGATAGGCTGAATGATGGTTCCCTCCCCAAAAAGTGTCCATGTTCTGATGCCCGGAACTGGTCAGCAATACCTTTTGTGGTAAAAAGGATTTTGCAGGTGTAAGTGAGTGAGGATTGAGATGATTATGTTGGATTATCTGGGTGATTATCTGGGCTTCCCAGGTGGTGCAAGTGGTAAAGAACCTGCCTCCCAATGCAGGAGACATAAGAGATGCAGGTTTGATCCCTGTGTTGGGAAGATCCCCTGGAGGAGGGTGTGGCAGCCCACTCCAGTATTCTTGCCTGGAGGATCCCTTGGACAGAGGAGCCTGGCAGGCTACAGTCCAAAGGGTCGTAAAGAGTCAGACACGACTGAAGCGACTTAGCACGCACATCTGGATGAGCCCAGTGTAATCAGACAGGTCCTTAAAGGAGAGTCAGGGTGAAAAGTAGGAACTGTGATGATAGTGGAGAATGGAGTGATGCGGGCCTATGGGGAAGAAATGTAGAAGCTGAAAAAAGCAAGGGATGGACTCTCCAAAAGGAATGCAGCTCTGTTGACACTTTGACTTTAGCCCACTGAAACTGACTTCTTACCTTCCCAACGGTAAGATGGTAAATGTGTGTGGTCTTAAGCCACTAAATTTTTGGTAATTTGTTATATCACAAATATAGTACAAATCAATACAGATGAGTACTGAAGATCAAACGATGAGCCTAGCACAGTTCTCGCCTGCCTTCGGTGGCTCTCAGTCCAGTGGGGGACAGAGGCGAGTACAGAGCCAATTGTGGTAATAGCAGTGAGTGTCTTTATATGGCTGTGAGTTCAGGAATCTATGGGAGATAAGAGAATTCAGCCTGGTAAAAGACTGCTTGGATGAGCTGGCCTCAAAGGTGCTGCTGAAGGAGGGTTGGAGTTAGGGGATGAAGGAGGCCAGGGAAGAGCTTTTATGGAGAAAGAAGAGCACATTCAAGGTCATCTCAATAAGATCTAAAAACTAGGTGGGGGCTACTGGCCGGGCCTTGCAAGGCAGAAAGCCAGTTTAAGTTGGTGCAGATCTTCATGGCACTGTTTTCAGACTAAAGCCTTGCATAGTGGGAGCTAAGATGGAAAAGTCCTGGTGTTACTTATGCCTTCAGGGTTGTGTGGTGACGAACCTGACACCATCTGGGGCACCTGCTAGGTCTTTGGCATGGATTTTCCCGTTTAATTCAGACAACAACTGTGAGAGGTAGGGACTGTTATTTTCTTCATGTTATGACTGAGGACAATTGAGATTAAGTAATGAGTCCAGAACCACATAGCTTGTAAGTAATGGGGCTGAGATTTGAATCCAAGCCTTTAGGTTTTGGAGCCCGCATGCTTAGTATTCTCCTGTATGAAAGAAAGATCACTGGGCCAGCAATCAGAGGACCTGAGTTCTAGTGCTAGCGTGCTTCTTCCTCCTCAGTATTCCCATCTGTAAAAGGGTGTAGGAGGTCTGCCTTCCTCACAGATGTGAACCTAAAGGAGATCCTGGAGGAATGTGTTTATGCTGTGAACCTCTCTCCTCTCATCAGAGTCTCTGACACCTCCAGAAAGGTCTTTGTTTGTTAGTGAGCCCCATCTTGCAGTGCTGATCATCCTTAAGGGTCACGAGGCAGGTCGGGGAATTTGGCCATAGCAGATCATTGACATGTCCATATGGGGCTAGAGTGGTTGCATCTGTGGGTGGTGGTAGAGATAGAAAGTGGGCAAGAGACGGGGAGTGGCCTGTCTCAAAGTAACGAGAGTGGGAATATAAGTCTGGAAGGAAGAAGTGTAGTCTGCATTGTGTTCCCTGCAAAGATACTAATGCTAGAGGTGACTGAGGGGGAAACTTCCCTGACTTGGAAGTGGGGTGAGGAGCATGCAGTGATTTGAGGCAAGTTGACGTGAGTTCTGGAGCCTCAGTCTCTTCATGTGTAAAATAGGACTAATGATTCAACTTTGCAAAGTCTGTGAAAGCCTCCTGCGCAGTTCCTGGCATATAGCAGACATTTCAGTGAATAGGGACCGTCTCTAAAGCTGGCAGTTCGAGACTTCTCAAGGTTAATCCAATACATTCCAGTTCTTTGCAGGATTCCACCTTTCTCCCTGGCCTTTCAGGCTCACTTAGGCACGTTGTAATTGGATGTGAAGGGAGGTCTGGCCATGGAATGAGAGACCCGTGACTCTTTGGGAAAGGCCCTGTGCTTCCCAGAGGGAAATGGTGACGAGTGGTTTTCAGGTAGCTGCAGTGGGTCTGCTGAGCCATTTTGGAAGCAAGAATATGTTCATGTTGCCAAGTACAAGATTGAGTGTCACTGTTTTGCTTTCTGGGAATAATGGCCATGCTGGTGAAGTAGATTTATGGCGCTGAGGTATGTTAAGGAATGAACTTTTTTTTATTTTAAATGTCTGCATTTTCTTATTAAGGTGGTGGTTATTTTAGAATATTTGGAAAATATTTTAAAAAATAAAGACATTCACTTCCACGCCCAGAGATGATCACTGCTAACATTTTAGTGTATTTCCCTCCATTCTATTTGAAGTCTACATAAACTTTTTGTAGAAAATACTGAGCTTAATATGCTTTATTCACCTAACACTATATCATGTGCATTTCCCCGATTATTACATAGTCCTTAGAAGCACCTTTATTTGCAACATAGCAGTCTGTTTGGTACATGTACCTTCATTTTCTTTATCATTCCCCATTCAGTAACTGGGCATTTAGATTGTGACTACTGAAATATATAAATACGTATTTTCCCCTAAAATATGTAAAAAATATTTGGCTAGGTTTTTTTTTTTTTTTTTAACTGCTTTCTTAGATTCCTAGAACTAGAATTCCTAGACCAAAGAATAAGTGCTTTTAAAAGTGCATACTGATGGGGATTATCAGACTAGTTCTGTATATATTGTATTTAAAGCAAAAGTGTCATGGCATGTTAGGCTGTTGTGGGACAACTGGGTAAGGTTCCTGCTTCTGACCATTGTGCTCAGGAGGCCTCCTCGCTGCTCGCTTCGCTTCCTGGCAGACAGTACAATCAGCCCCTTGTGCCTCCCCAGTGAAATTTAAGTAATGGGTCAGCTTTTCCAGTGCTTCCCTCCATGTCAGGAAGTTCATCTGTGAATCTAACCTAAATCTTGCCTGCTGCATTTTAAATCCTCCCCCACTGCTGGGTCGCCTCAGTGGACTGGAGCAGAGAGGAGCAGAGCTGCGCTCCTTCTGCAGGCGGCCCACTTGCCTCTCTCCCGGCCTGACCACCGCGGCTCCAGCCACCAGCCTTATGTTACCCTGGAGGAAACTTGAGGGTCTCTGGCTACTGCTGTCGCAACTAGGAGGGCGGTCCCCGCATCGAGTTGCTGCCGATAACGCCAGGTAGGGTTTCTAAACCTGAGCGTGCCCACGGCACGGATGCCAGCATCCCAGTCCCTCCTATGCCCTCTGCAGAACTCATGGGGGTTAATTAGCATTCAGAGTGGTGCTCTCCTATTGACACTGCGGGTCTATCAGACTCATTCTCTGGGAAAAAAAGAAATGTGGCTGGAGCAGGGATTAATTGTGTTTCAGTCCCAAGTGCACTGGCCAAGTGGTGACTGTGCAGTGAAGGAGGATGGCCAGGCAGGGAGGGGCATTCGAGTGCTTTCTGGTGATGGCAGAGCCCACTGTCAGTGTGAAAAGGGGAGGGTCCCACCCTGGGCCTCCCACCTTTGGCATCAAGTAGCTGCTGTGCCCTCTGCCTGAAGAGCCTTGGCCACCTTTCTTAGCCAGCGTCCTTTGTTGAGAGCTGACAGCTTTATTACGGGGCAGTAGTTGTTAATTTGGAAGGGAAATGAATATAGCTGCAACTTCACGGGCAGAGGTAGGCCCCTTGTGTCCGTCACTGAGGCGTTTTAGAGCTGACTGGCAGCAGGCCAGCAGAGTGGACCGAGTCCTTTGGGAGACAGACTGGGGATTGAGTCCTACAGCACCATGCGAGTATCCCCGCATGGCTGGAGCCTGAAGGGTCCCGGGGGCCCGGCCCAGGCTGGCTGACCCCCTCCAGCTCCTGGCTGTCCCCTGCATGTCAGCACCAGGAGATCCTGCCTCACTATGCACCGCTCCATCTTCCAGCTTTACCTTCTCAGAAGCTCTGCGGTCTTAAGACGAGGTGCTTTGTTTCGTATTTGCTGTTCCTTCCTTCAGTGCCCGGTACAGTGCTCCTGCTTTATTGAAATAAGCATTCATGAAGCAAAACCCAGTGGTTTTATGCACTCAGTAAAGAAGCCAGTTCTCTAGTTTCATCCCCCATTTGAAAATTCCATGTCAGATGGTTTTTCTTCTTTTGAAGAGGGTTAGCTTTTTTTTCTTTCCTGCCTCACCTTACTGTGTTCCCATGTTCACTTTGTGGTTGAGTGTCCCTGGGACTGTGACCTTGACAAGCTGGAGCCCAGTGTCCCCACTGTGGGGCCTTAGCCTAGTGAATGCTGTCCCTGGCTGCCTGTGAGAATCCCTCGGAGAGCTTTTCAAAAATACTGATGCCTGGGACCCAAAGCCAGAGATTCTGATTTATTTAGTCTCAGCTGGGGCCCCGGCACCGTCACATTCCACAGGTGGTTCTAGTGTTCAGTAATTTTCCCAGAATAAGGAGTAGGACGTCCATCCCTGCTGTCCTGTCAGTAGTTTCCCTTTATGGGAGGATCTGTATTAGAAGCCTGTGATGTCTGCAGCTCACATCCTTTATGGAAGCAGAAAGGATGACAGGAGAAATGAGAGGATTGTGTCAGGCCTTTTGTGGGTGGTGCTGGCTTGATGGGGGCCCCTGTGGATGTACCTAGCATCGCTTTCTGTTACCCAGCTGTGCTCTGGCTATCACTCTGCCTGGTATACCACAGGGGACCTGGGCAGGGTGAGGATGTTTTAGTTAGGGTGAAAGTTAAAAAGGAACAAGAAGGCAGTGAGCCTGCTTATAGTTGGTTCATTAACCAGTGCCCAGATTCACTTTTTTCTCAAATATTTGGAGCATGGGTCACAGGAGGGGCGGATGGGGAACAGAGCTGAAAGAATGGCAGAGGGTGGTGCTTAGTTTCAGGCTTGAGGACAAACAGGTCAAAGCAGTGGGTGTCTGTGCTGTACGATCAGCCCTTCGTGGCTCTCGGTTACTCGTTGTAGGCTAGGACCCCTGAGGTGTCACTTCTGCAGATTTCCTTTTGAATGTTCTAGACACCTCTTACCAGAAGAAATAATAGGAAACTGAATTCTTACCATGAGTGAATGAATCCCTTCCTTAAATGTGTTTGGGTTTACCTGTGGGTTCCTTTACGTGATTTGAGGATGGTTATGCTCCTGTTGACTTGTGCGTTTGACTTGATGTCCTCTGTTCTATACCTTCCCTTACCCTCTTTAGGGTGTTTGTGGTTGGGGCTTTGTCCCATGAGCATGCTCTCAGACTGAGGGGCTGTTTTTGAGGCTTCCTCTGCTCCTTGGCTTCTGTCTCACGGTTTGGGTACCTCCAGGCCCTCTCAGCCTTAGAGAAGTTGGAACTCCCTTAAGACAGCCCCCTGTAGTTTTATCAGAGGTGAGGTGGCCTCTTGATTAACCCCTGGGGTGCTGATGGCACTGTTCCTCAAACTCACAGATCCTGCTTAGAAAAAGCTACACACTTTTAATTAATTAATTTATTTATTTTTTAAAAAAATCTTTATTTGGTTGAACTGGGTCTTAGTTGCAGCACACGGGATCTTCGATCTTTGCTGTGTAGTTGCAACATGTGAACTCTTAATGGTGGCATGTGGGATCGAGTTCCCTGACTGGAGATTGAACCTAGGCTCTCTGTATTGGGAGCCTGGAATCTAAACCACTGGACCACCAGGGGAAGTCCCTTTAATTTATTTTTAGTTTTCTCATGCTATTCAAACTGCAGTTTTGCTGGCCTTCTATAACAGATTCCCCTGGGGTGCCTGTAAAAAATACAGAATCTCTGGGACTGGAACTTAGGAATTTTCAGTTTAGCCAGAATCCCAGGCCATTATCAGGTACAGAAATGTTTGACAGTCACTTTTTAAAGTCACCCCCTTTGTTTTACAGGGGAAATACAACACAGAGTGGTTAAGTGACTTGCCCAGGATCACGCATTGAGTTCACGCTGGAGCCAAGCCTGTAATAACCTAAGCCAAGTCCAGAATGTTAATAGTACCTCATAATTGTGTAGAGCTTTGTTCTGTTTTGAACCAGATTATTACTTATTTTGCTGTGGGTAGCTGTCCTGTGCACTGTAGGATGTTTAGCAGCATTTCTTGCTTCTACCCTCTGGATTCCAGTAGTATCCCCCCATTGTGACAATCAAAAATGTCTCCAAGCGTTATCACATGTCCTTGGGGGACGAAATCACCCCAGCTGAGAACCACAGCTTTAGCTGCAAAAGCTGTATGTCAGGGATGTTCCCTAATATCATCCTACGACGTTTATTTTTATATCTAGGAATTCACTTAAAATTTGCATAGCTGGCTTCTACCCGACTTGGCTCCTGTGCTGGATTACACACATTAATGAAGTCATGATGAATATAAGCTCTCTCCTCCTCTGTTTTGGCCTGCAGAGGAAATGCATAAATAAACTTGGAAGGACCACTGAATTTGGATTCTAGTCTATGGTTTGCCTGCCAGCCCTCCACTTCCTAGTTGTGGGATCTTGGGCAAGTCTCTTGCTTTCTTGAGCCCCTTTCCTCATCTGATTGTGATAGAAATGAATGTTTGTTTTGAATGAGAATTAAGTGACACCTTGAATGTGGAAATGTTTATAAAACATTCGTATATTAAGTGGTGATGATAAGATTCAGGTCTAATTACCAGCACTTGAGGCCTTCTCAAATTCAAAAGTGCAGAACTCAGCACCGCAATTCTAGACTTGTATTTGGCCAAGTATATTACCCTTGTCGTCTTTCTGCCCATAAAGTTAATCTTCCCCTCTCTCACTTTAAATTTCATCTCCTCCTTCTTAGTGGCCATAGCAATACCTCTTTGGGGTCATTGTCTCTGCAAGATTGGTTGTTTATTACCTATGACTAGCAAGAGCCAGGTTCTTTTTATGATGAGGTTTCAGAAGGGCTGTCAAATATTTTATGAAAATAAAAACCAATGCCACCTTCCCTTCCCTCTTTGCCAGCACGCAGAGAAGTGCTTGATAATTGATACTTGAGGCCTAAATGCGGGCATGGAAGCCAGCATCAATCTGTAAAGAGGTGCATGCAAATGAACTTGGAGATTAAGGGTCCCCAAGCTGTTTGGCACAGCAAAACTCAGCTAGTCCAGCACTTTATTTTGCAGAAAAGGAAACTGAGCCCAGAGTGGGAACTTGTCTGAGGTTTCACAGGCGCAGAGTAAGACTGTGGCCTGGGCTTTCCAGGTGCTGGCGAGGCTCCTGACACATGTTCATGCGTGTCCAGGCTGCTGATGGGATGGTATGAGGGGAGCTGGCCCCATTCTGTATCCAGGGTGCCGTGGCTGCCCCCTGTTTAACATCAGGTATTGCTTAATAGGTCTGAGATCATCTGTCTTTGCTCAGTTTTTTATGGATGGAACTTTCCCAGAATTCACAGAGTACACGGCATGATTTCCACTGATTATTACAGCAGGATATCCTGAGGCAGAAAGGTACCAGTTTCATTAAAAACAATGAACACCATTTAAAGTGGTTATACATTTTCTTCCATTATGATCTGCTTCTGTATCATCATCACCGCTGATACTAATTGTTAGTATTATTAATACTTACTGCCCTTTATTAAGTGTCTACTGTATGCCAGTGCATGTGATGTGTTTACCATGCCCATCTCGATCAATCCACCCAAAAACTCTACTGAGAGGATACTGTACCTATGTGTGTTATAAAGGGGAAACAGGGTAAGAAACTTAGCTCAAGCTCACAGAGTGGGAGGGTGAGCTGAGATTCAAACCCTTCCAATTGATGAAACCAGAATAGGCTTTTTCCTGATCTGTCCCTGACTCCCTTGGGGGCAGTTACTGTGAACCCCACCAGCCCACTCCTCTCTAGCCAAAGCGGATGCTTAAGGACGTGCTGTTTGTTAGATGGCCAGTTTGAACCTCTGGAGCTGTCCTTACTGGGCGGCTCTCAGCTCTCAGCCTGCCCTCGAACATTCCCTCCCTCTCAGGCGGTGCCGAGAGACGGAGAGACTGAAAGAGAAGAGCTGTCCCCAGCTCAGGACCTCAGAGGCCAGCTGGCTAGGGAGGCACAGTATTAGAGACCAAGGCCTAGATTTTGGCTGATGGATCGCTTAACCCTCTGGAGCCTCATCTCTCCCAGCTATAAAGTGGAGGCAATTCCTGTTTCACATTTTTTTTTTTTTTTTTGGAGAGTGTGAGATGAAGTACTTCATATTAAAGATGTTTATAAACTCTGGATTTATGTGGGATTGTGAGCCTAACGATTACTCAGTGCCTAGTGCGTCACCATCACCGTGCCGGAGGAGGATAGAGTGGGAGCCTGGGGGAGAATGTTCAAGGGAGTGAAATGTAGGGACACTTCGGGCAAGAAGCAGCAAACCGATCTTCCTTTTCCACTCGTTTCAAAGGTCGTCTCACCCAGCCTTCCACCTCCGCGCAGTGTCAGTGCACCTTGTGTGGATGTTTCTGCTTCCTTACCTGCACTGGAGGAAGTAGTCACAGGCATTGATGGGGGAGTGGGGGTTTCTGCAGGGTTCCCCCCACTGATACTCACCAGAGGGCCCCATCCTGCTCTTCCCTGGGACAAAGGAGGCTGCTGAGGGGAAATTGGGTTGTTTAAAGGGAAATTGCTAATAGGTACTTTGGATTATGGTGACTTGAGGAGTGCAGAGAATTAAAAAAAAATTCTTTCATCATGAAGGTAGTATAAATATTTTATATCAAAAATTGGATAATAGGGAAGAAAGAGCACTGATATTCATTTCATCATAATGTATTTCTTCTGGATTTTGGGGGAAGGTGGGGGATAATAATTTTCATTTATTTTAATAGATATACATAATGGCACACTTTTGATAGGGTACAAAGCAGTGAAAAATAAGTCTTTTTATAGAACATGTTTTTAGTCATTTCTTGCATATGATTTTGACCCTTTCAGTTAACATTAGTTGATCTTCATTTGTCTAAACAATGTCTTATTCTTTCCCATTTTAAAAGTTTTGCAGGCAATATATGTAAAAATATACTTAAAATTTTTATTCTTACATAAAATGGACAGCAAAATACCAAATTAGTAACAGTGGTGACATGTTACAAGTGACTTTCATTTTTATTTTTTAAAAAAAATTTGTAAAAATTTATTTTATTAAAGTATAGCTGGGAATTCCCTGGCAGTCCAGTGATTAGGACTCCATGCTCTCATTGCAGAGGGCCTAGGTTCAATCCCTGGTTGGGGAACTAAAAATCCCACAAACTGCCCATGGTGTGGCCAAAAAAAAATGAAGTATAGATAGTTGATGTAATTGCTATGTTAATTTCTACTTCACAGCAAAGTGATTCTCACACACACTTTTTTTTCATATTCTTTTCCATTATGGTTTATCATAGGATATTGAATATAGTTCCCTATGGTATACAGTAGGGCCTTGTTGTTTATTCACTCTATATGTAATAGTTTGTATCTGATAATCCCAAAATCTCAGTCCATCTCTCCCCCTTGGCAACCACAGGTCTGTTCTCTATGTCTGTGAGTTCATTTCTGTTTCATAGATAAGTTCATTTGTGTCATATTTTAAATTCTGTGGAAAAGTGGTATCATATGGTGTTTGTCTTTCCCTGTCTGATTTACTTCACTTAATCTCTAAGTCTGTGCATGTTGTTGCAAATGGCATTGTTTCATTCCTTTGTATAGCTGAGTAATATTCTGTTTTATATATGTACCACATCTTCTTTATCCATCTGTCAATGGACAATTAGATTGTTTCCGTGTCTTTAGAGGCTATTGTGAATAGCGCTGATATAAACATTGGAGTGCATATATTTTTTTTGAATCATAGTTTTGTCTGAATATGTTTTATTTTTTATGCTTTTATTTCTAAATTTTCTGCAATGAGCAGAAATATTCAGAGAAGTATACAAGGAGATACTGTCCATAATCTTAGAATTAACACTTTGGTCTATTTTTATTGAGTATTTATTATTTGCATTTTATTTTATTTTTTTTTTATTTGCACTTTATAAACATAGTTGAAATTATCTTTTATATCAGGAGTGGGTCTTGCTTGGTTTTCATTTAACATAAGCATTTATTAAGCTTGATTCTTCATAAACTTTGTTTTTAATGACTGTAGAATGTTCTGTCAAGTAGAAACACTATTTTAATCATTCCCTTATGATTGGACAGTTAGGTAACTTCCAGTTTTTACTGTTAAAATAATACCACAATGAACAACTTAGTGAACACAGCACTTAGAAGTGTCAGCCCTGAAAAAATCAGTCCAGAGTTTAGAGAAACTGTCTTGCCAATGGATGGGTATGCGGCAGGCATTCAGCAGTTGCTTGTGCTTAGTGAATGAGGGGACTGGAGTGAAGGAGTATTCTATCAATGAGTTCAATAAATGATAACATGGAAGAACAAAGAATGTTTTACAGCAGTGAAGGCCTGTCAAGGGGGACCCCAGGATGAACTGCAAAATCTAAGCCTGTCGTATCCTGATAGCTGCCAAGTTTTTGAGAGGGTTCTGCAATTTCGGCCATGAAGGTATTGGGGGAAAATAATGATTTGCAAAATTGTGCAGTAGGAATGTATAGCTTGCTCTGCCTTTGTGCCACGTTGACAGATCAAGTGACACTGATGCTTTTCTAGTCCCTGGAGGAAGGGAACATGGCAAGAAGGATGAAAACCTAAAGGTGGTTTCTTGTCGGACTGTGTGCCGCCCAAATGGCCGCTGAAACCAAATCAATTTGTGGAAGGCTGTGATGATTTTCTTGACTTGAGTCTCTCTTTCAGAATTGGATAGGAGAATAGAATGTCTCTAAAAAGTGTCTCTCTTTATTTGTGCCTGGAGCGCTCTGTAATTTGGGCCTTATCAGAACAGCCTGTCTGTTTTGAATTTGAAACCATTTACTCCCCTTTTCTTTACACTGTGAGCTATTTATATGCCAAAAAGCACAAGTGGAAGCCTTTTCACCTTCTCACTCACGACTTCAAGAAATAAATAAAGAAAAGCAGCTTTCTCTAGACTCTCTAATCCCTGAGCGTTGGCAACAAAGAAATGAAAAATACTCAAATGTAGATGTCTGTGTGGTGGCGATGGGCAGTGAGAAGCTTGGCTGCTGGGTCCTATTGTGCTATTTCTTGGCCTTTCTGAGGATTCTCTGGGGAAGGGAGTCCTTGTTCACGTGGCAGAGCATACATCCCATACATGTTCGGTTTGTCCATTTATTAATTCTGTTCATTCCTTCACTCATTAATTCTATTTGGTTCACTTTAGTTATTGATCACGTAATGTATGTCATGCGGTTTCAAAGCCGTAGTGACACAGCCGTGACTAAGACTTCCTTCCTGCTTCATTCAAGGTTCAGTGGCAGTAATGAGAAACCAGCTATTCTAAACAGACATGGATTGAATACAGTGGATTAGGTGCTTACATCATTGTTGGAAAGGTGGAGGAGGGAGATCTAAGCTGACATGTGGCAGTGACTCCTAAAACAAGACTCTGAAGATGGTTCATTAGTGACTTTTCTTTTTCCTTTTACTTCCTCTTTTGAACTCTTATCCCCTGCCCCCAGTTTATCTGTCACAGCTTTTAGACTTTTCCTTTCTGGGATTAATGGATTATAAAGTGTTAATGATTGAATGTGTTGTTATTAATAATAGCTGTCACTTGAGAGTCCCTTGGACAGCACGGAGATCAAACCAGTCAATCCTAAAGGAAATCAACCCTGAATATCCACTGGAAGGACTGATGCTGAAACTGAAGCTCCAATACTTTGGCCATCTGATGCAAAGAGCCTACTTGTTGGAAAAAAACTCTAGTGCTGGGAAAGATTAAGGGCAGGAGGAGAAGGGAGGGTGAGATGGTTGGTTGGCATCACCAACTCAATAAGCATGAGTTTGAGCAAAATCCAGGAGATGTGAAGGACAGGGAAGCCTGGTATGCTGCATTCTGTAGGGTTGCAAAGAGTCAGAGGCGACTTAGTGACTAAACAACAACAAGCTGCCCTTTTACTAAGTACCCAGCTGTGTGTTAAGATCTTTATATGCCTTCTCTCAATTCTCACATCCTCTGTTACATACTTAATAGTATTATCTCCATATTACAGATAAGGGACCTGAAGTAAATAAAAATTAAGTGACTTACCCAAGATAATTCAGTGAATTAAGTACACATGAATTCAGGCAGTATCCCTGATGAGGTACTTGCAGTTTAAAATAAAAGCTGGGCCAAAGAAGATATACAGGTGGACAGTAAAGTGAAAGTGAAGTCTCTCAGTCATGTTGGACTCTTCGTGACCCTGTGGACTGCAGCCCGCCAGGCTCCTCCATCCATGGGATTTTCCAGGCAAGAATACTGGAATAAGTTGCCATTTCCTTCTCCACAGTTGGCCGGTAAGCCCATGAAAAACTGTTCAACATCACTAGCCAGCAAGGAAATGCAAATCATAATCATAATGAGATGCTACTTCATACACAATAGGATGTCTGTATGCAAAAAGATATATATATGTATTTTATGTCTGATCTTATTTATTTGTTACTCTTAGAACATCTCAAGTGTTGGTAAGGAGGTGGAGAAATTGGAACACTAATACAGTGCTGGTAAGAATGTGCAACCACATATGAAAACCAGTTTGCAGGTCCTCAAAAGTTTAAACATAGAGTCACCTATGACTCTACTCTTAGAGGTGTATACTCAAGAGAAATGAAAACATATATCTGCATAAAGGCTCAGGCAAAGATGTTCATAGAAGCATTATTCACAGCATTCCCAAAGTGGAAATAACCCAAATGTCCACCAACCAATGAAGAGAGAAATAAATATGAAGAGAAATACACTGCATGTATATCTATGCGGTGGAATATTATTTTGCAGTAAAAAAGGTGAAGTATTGATATCTGCTACAAGGACAAACCTTGAAAACATTATGTTAAATGAAAGAAATCAGGGAATTTCCTGGAGGTCCAGTGGTTAAAACTCCATCCTTCCACTCAGATCCCTGGCGAACTAAGATTTTGCAAGCCGTGCAGCACAGCCAATAAAAAGAAAAACAGAAGCCAGTCACAAAAAATGACATACTGTGTTACTCCATTTATATGAAATGTCTAAAATAGGGAATTCTGTAGTGGTAGAAAGTAGATTGGCCTTCCCTGGTGGCTCAGTGGCAAAGAATCTGCCTGTAATGCAGGAGACCCAGGTTCAGTCCCTCGGTTGGAAGATCCCCTAGAGAAGGGCATGGCAGCCCACTCCAGTACCCTTGCCTGGAGAATTCCATGGACAGAGGAGCCCGGCCGGGTACAATCCATAGGGTCACAGAGAGTTGGACACAGCGGAAGTGACTAAGCAGTGGCAGAAAATAGATTAGTGATTGCCTAGGCTGGGAGGGATGATGGCTAAAGGGTATGGAATTTCTTTTTAAGGGGGTAAGTGTTCTAAAATTGAGTGGGATTATGGTTGCACTACTCTGACTCTACTAAAAGCCATTTCACTGTACACTTTATTTTTAAATTTAAAAAAAAATTTTGGCTGCACCATGTTTCATGCAGGATATTAGTTCCTTGACCAGGGATCAAACCTGAGCCCCCTGCAGTTGAAGCGTGGAGCCCTAGCCACAGGACTGCCAAAGAATTCTCTCATTGTACACTTTAAATGGCTGAGTTGTTTGACAGGTTTACAACTCACTAAGTTGTTGTTTAGTCACTAAGTTGTAGCCGACTCTTGTGACCCTGTGGACTGTAATCCACCAGGCTCCTGTCCATGGGATTTCCCAGGCAAGAATACTGGAGTTGTCATTTCCTTCTCCAGGGGATTTTCTCAACCCAGGAATCTAATCCACATCTCCTGCATTGGCACAAAGATATTTTAACCACTGAGCCACCAGGGAAGCCCCATTAAGTTGTTACTAAACCAAAAAGAGTGAGAAGAAAAGCCGGGAAGGACAATTCTTACCCAAAGAAATGAATTATTAATGGTAGAATTTAGGAAATAGTAGATAAATCCCATACAATTCTCTTACATTTTTGGCTTGTATTAATTTGTCCTCACTAGGATGGATTTAATTTAGCTCAAAATTAAATATTTAATTCCCAGTTGATTGTCTGGTTGGTGGATCTAGAGGTGGCTTTCTCAGGTGTCTACTTTTCTGGGTTTTCCAGTTTTTCTCTGAGGCATATGTATTGCTTTTTATAAGTAGGGAACCAAAAATAAAGAATGTCATAAACTATGTATTCCATTGGGTTGTGCAAAAAGAACATCATGACTTCTACATGTTGTGCTGCTTGAACTAGTTTGAGACTTTTATAGAATCCTATCCTAGAAAAGACAGTTTTGGGGGGAAAAAGTGAGAGGTAACACAAGTGTGTGCCCTGAATTGAGCTGGTGTCAGAATCCAGTCACTTCTCGAAGCCTCCTGCCTTTTATCCTCTCATTTCTTATTTGCTCTTGTGTCTAAGAACCACCAAGTTGTTAATGATCGCAATGTTGTATACAGTTTTGTGCACAACTCTACTTGTTGTGAAAGGGAAAGATGATCAGGAACATGAGGTAGGGGTGGTGGTGATGGGAGGTCAAATTGAAAGGAAGAAATGTAGTGGGGTCTGTGCCCTTAGGTAATTTGTTCCATTGCCGATGCCAGCATTTCATAGTCTACTTGCAACCCAGTAAAATACCTCATGAAAGTTACAAGGCCTTCACAGACGGGAAATTCACCGTAGCCCCCATCTTTCTACCTGAGGTAAGACCATGCGTATGTTTTGTTTTGCTTTTTAACAGGATTTATGGATCAGTGAAGGAAAATGTATTGAGATCCAACTGTATGTTTGAGGGCAGAATTTGCTGTCAAGAAATCAGAGTAAAGCTGAGGATTTACAACCCATGAGAGGCTTAAATGGAGAGTTCTTTTCCCATTGCAAGTTGAGTAGGCAACTTGGGGCATGACCTGTATTTCTCAGGCTAGAAGTGGCGAGCTCTGGGCCCTGAGGCCTTCTCATTTACTGTGTGCATGTGTGTTTGTAAGTAGGGTCTGGCTACCTTCCAGGTAAAAGGGCTAAATGAGGAGTAAGATTGGGGGGAGCAGGTCTCCTAGCTTCCTGGCCCCCACCTCATCCCAGAGAGCCTGCCAGCACGCTTCTGAACACCCCTGGGACCCTGGCGCTCTCTTTTCCTGCTGACACCTGGGACCTTTAAGAGCAGGCCTGGAATAGCTCACAAGCATGGTAGAAAGAGCGATCTCAGAGAGCAAAGTTTGGGTCCTCACTCTACCACTTACAAGAGCTCTCTACTTTTGGGCAAATCATTTATCCTTCTTAAGGTTTTCCTAATCTTTAATAGAAATAATGCTGCTACCCTCCATGCTCATGGTGAACCCAGGCACGCCTTGGAGATATTGTGGGTTCAATTCCAGATCACTGCAATAAAGCGAATATTGTGATAAAGAGAATCTTGTGAATTTTTTGGCTTCCTAGTACATATGAAAGCTGTGTTTATATTGTAGTCTGTTAAGTGTGTGATAGCATTATGTCTTAAAAAAGGTACATGTGTGTTAGTCACTCAACTGCATCTGACTTTTAGTAATCGCATGGACTGTAGCTCGCCAGGCTCCTTTGTCCTTGGAATTCTTCAGGCAAGAGTACTGGAGTGGGTTGCCATTCCCTGCTCCAGGGGACCTTCCCGACCCAGGGATCAAACCCAGGTCTCCTGTATCGTGGGCAGATTCTTTACAGGCTGAGTCACTAGGGAAGTCATATACCTTAATTTAAACATAATGCTGTTGGAAAAATGGCACCAATGGATTTGTTCAATGCAGGTTTGCCACAAACCTTCAATTTGTAGAAAGATACAATATCTGTGATGTGCAGTGAAACAAGGTGTGCCTGTATTAAATGAAAATCATACAGAAAATACATAGCACGGTGCCTGAGACACACTTCTTCTGCTTCCCCTTTCCCTCACCTGATTCTTAGACTAGGTTGGCAGAGAAAGTAACCACCTCTGAAGGCCACCTGTTGGTATTATTAAAATATTTTTCCCCACCTACCTATTTTTTGTGTTAAATTTTAGTCTTTATTGAATGCATTTCTCCAAAATAAAAACCCACGGAAGCGAAAAATTGATTACTCTAGAGTAAGAAGTCCAATAGAACTTTCTATGATAATGAAGTGTACTTGGCTATTCTCGGCCTTGGGCTTCCCTTGTAGCTCAGCTGGTAAGGAATCTGTCTGCAATGCAGGAGTCCCTGGTTTGATTCCTGGGTGGAGAAGTTTCCCTGGAGAAGGGATAGGCTACCCTCTCCAGTATCCTTGGGCTTCCCTGGTGGCTCAGATGGTAAAGAATCCACCTGCAGTGTGGGAGACCTGGGTTTGATCCCTGGGTGGGAAGATCCCCTGGAGAAGGGCATGGCAACACACACTCTAGTATTCTTGCCTGGAGAATCCCCATGGACGGAGGGGCCTGGTGGGCTACAGTCCATGATGTTGCAAAGAGCTGGACATGACTGAGCGACTAAGCACAGCAAAGCATTCTTGTCCTTTTACTCTTCCACTCAGATTTTAAGATCAGTTTGTGAAGATCTATGAAAAACCTGTGAAAGATCGATTGGTTTCACATTGAATTTATAGGTTAGTTTAAGGAAGAAGCAACATCTTTATGACATTGGGGTTCTCTAGCTCTCCTTTCATTTAGGCCTTTTAACATTTTTTCAGTAAACCCATATTATTCTCCATGAGAATCCTATCAGAGGTTCATAGACCAAAGACTATTGGATGGGTGGCCATGAGAACAGTGAATGAGAGCAGAATCTAGAGGCAAGGGAGTCAGTGAAGAGGTGAGACAAGATGAAAGCTTGGATTTAGGACTGTGAGAAGGGAGAGGAGCCAAGATACACCAGAGACATCTCCTAGGAAGGATGGACAGGGCCTAATCAATTCTTTCAGGGCAAAATAAGGCAGAAGAATAATACACGTGCTGCCATTTATTGATATCTCACTGAGTACCAAGCAAAGTGCTGGCATGTTACCGTCGTCATTACTTCTCACAGTGCTCCAGAGTAGATATTGTTACTGCCATCCTCCAGGTGAGGAAACTAAACCTCAGAAAGTTTAAGTAACTAACCCAAGGTCACCCAGGGGAACCAAGCTAGAGTTCACATCTCGATCTGCTGCCCAGAGGCCACTGAACACTTGTCTAAGCTTGGGGTTTTTTCAGAATTTATTGAAAGTACTTCATGAAAATATGCTAGACCTTTTGAATTTTATGACGGAAATAAAAGTGATGAAAATCCTCTTTGCAATCATGGTCAGAAAATCAAATTGGAATGTTTACATAGTTTTATAATGTTTGATAAAAGATCTAGACAAGCTGGAATTTATGAGATTCCAGACCTATAAAATATGAGTTGTAGAGAGGACAGGCAAAGTAATGCCTTTGCCAGCAAAGGTTGCATTGCTTTGCCAACAAAGGTCCGTCTAGTCAAGGCTATGGTTTTTCCAGTAGTCGTGTATGGATGTGAGAGTTGGACTATAAAGAAAGCTGAGCACTGAAGAATTGATGCTTTTGAACTGTGGTGTTGAAGAAGACTCTTGAGAGTCCCTTGGACTGCACAGAGATCCAATCAGTCTATCCTAAAGGACATCAGTCCTGAGTGTTCATTGGAAGTACTGATGCTGAAGCTGAAACTCCAATACCTGGAATTTGGCCACCTGATGCAAAGAACTGACTCATTAGAAAAGATTCTGATGCTGGGAAAGATTAAATGTGGGAGGAGAAGGGGACAACAGAGGATGAGATGGTTGGATGGCATCACTGACTGAATGGACATGAGTTAGGGTAAACTCCAGGAGTTGGTAATGGACAGGGAGGCCTGGTGTGCTGTGGTCCATGGGGTTGCAGAGAATCAGACATGACTGAGCGACTGAACTGAACTGAACTGAGAGGACAGGAGGACAGCTTTGGGGATGGAGATCATGTGATTCTGTGTAAAGCAGAAGGAATTTTGAGTTCTGGAAGTGTTCTTGGTCATGTATTTCTGGGTAAAAGTGTGTTGATGTTTTTTGTCCATTGGTCAGAAGAAAAAAAAAGAATGGCCTTAATTAAAACTTCTATTGTCTTTGCCACAGAGGAAGGAAGCCTTTTGGAGGTTGTCATGGTGACGTCTGAGTGACACTGCTGAAGTGGGTAGAGATTGCCATCCAGAGCCCTGAAATGT
Organism: Cervus canadensis; assembly: GCF_019320065.1. Taxonomy (NCBI): domain Eukaryota; kingdom Metazoa; phylum Chordata; class Mammalia; order Artiodactyla; family Cervidae; genus Cervus; species Cervus canadensis. The sequence continues at coordinate 32,431,090 of NC_057396.1, forward strand.
GCGTTTATCATTTCCCCTGTCCCCCTGAGAGGCCTACGGAGCCAAACTGCACAGCTCCTTAATCACCTTAAATTTGAGTTTGAGCCAGTGTGCATGCGTGCACGTGTGCGAAGGAATGAGCTCTGTTTGTAGCCATGGTTAGAGTCTTAAAGTCTGAAACCCAATTTCTAATTACTTTGTGCTCCTGAAGCAAAATGGCATATGTGAGGTGCTCGTGAAAGCTCTCAGAAAGCAATTAGGAGGTACAACCTTTCACATGGCACAGCGGGACAGCTGGGGAGGCCTCCTCCCCGTCCCAGCCCTCCTGCCCCACTCCTGACACTCAGAAATCTTGCCTGACACACCTTCTCCATGGGCAGTCCATTGAACGAGGCTTGCACTTAATGCATGACAATTTTAAATGCTGCCACTTACACCCATTCTCCGCCTTCTGCACCTAACTGCACATGGGCACTGTCAGTCAGCATGCAGGCAGAGTGGCTGTTTCTGACAATAAAACCAGGCTCTTTTGCTGGCTTTGGGGTTTCTGCACGGTGTGATATGGGTGTGGGAAGGGGAAGCAGGGAAGAATGATGTTGTGCAGTCGAGTAATATGGATGGATTTTCCAGAGCTCAGTCTGCAGGTGTGAAAAAGACAGGCTTATGACACCACCCGCCCCCAACTGGGTATCTCTTCCATAATCTTTCATGTAGAGTGGTATTGTGACAAAGAGCAAAGAATTTGCCCTCAGAGAACCTGGTTTATTTTTGGCTCCACCTCTTTGCTAGTCCTGTGAAGCTGGGCAAGAAGTTAACTTTGGGTTCCTCTTCCATAAAGCTATAACAATGATGCTAACTCCCTCTCCAGGCATTGTACTGCATGAGGTGTTGCTTTGTCAGCTGTAAGTGCTGTTTAAGCTGTAAATTCTAATTCATTAAGCTCATATTGTACACTTGGCTCTGTGTTGAGGCGAGAACAATAATCAGAATAAGATGGAAGGGAGTTCCCTGGTGGCCCACTGGTTGAGACTCAGTGCTTTCATTGCCGTGGCCCAGGTTCAATCCCTGATCGAGGAACTAAGATCCTGTAAGCTGCATGGTACGACCGAAAAAAAAAAGAATAAGCTGAAAATGTACTTAATTCTGCCTGATGTCAGGCTTCTAGGTGGAGATGATCCTTGCATTGAGTCTTAAAGGATGGGTATGAGTTAGCCAGAGAGACAGGAGACAACCTTCAAGAAAAAAGGCAGTGTACACAATGACACAGAGGCATCACTGGGGAGCAGTGAGCCGTGATCCAGGGAACAAATAATGATGGGTGTTTATCCAGAAGGTGAGGGGAGCTGATGGGTTATTATTTGAAGGCAAGGAGTGACAACAACTTATAGGTTTAGAAAGACTACTGGTAGTTGTGTGGAGACTGTTGAAAGTGAATTGGGGATAGGTGGGTGAGTACAGATAGGATAATGACCTTAGAGGCCACTCCTGTCATCCAGTGAGAGTGGCCCTGGGGATGAAGAAGGTGGGCTGGCCTGCTGAAATCGAAAGTGGAGTTGAGTCTGTGACTGAGATGGAATGAGGGAAAGTGGTAGGATGATTCCAACAATTCTAAATGGTATTACTGTTGACATTGTGAAATTTTCATTGTGCAGGACAGCATCGTTAAGCCTCTTGGGTCCCCTGCCCACTAAATGCTCCCTGGTGGTTGGGGCAACAAAAATGTTACTGTAATTTTTCCAGATGCCCTTGGTTAGTAACCGTGAAATGGTAGTTTCACCAACATGGGGAATAAAAGAGGAGAAATAGGGTGGGAAGAGTCCCCTTGTGGACTATGTTGATTTTATATTTGATTGACCTCTTGGTAGAAGTGCAGGCAGTTAAACCTAGGGATCCAGAGCAGAAGAGAGTGGACACTGGAAATACTGCTTCAGGAGACATACCCATGGCAGCGAAGAAGCTTTCCAGGGAGGATATTTAGCATGGGGCAGGGGCAGGGGCAGGGGAGGCGGGTGGATGGCAGAACTTTGGGGACCATCGTGTATCCTGTTTGATCATGTGTGTTGGGGAGGACACGTAGTATCTCAGGGCCTACAGGGGAGAGGAAACTGAAGCTCAACAAGAGCAAATGACACTTGCAAGTTTGTCTTTTAATCAGTTTGGCAGATTCCCCCATTGACCAACCAGCATTCAGATAAGGCTGGATTTGCCCCTTGGGCTCTTTGATGTCTTTCTTTGTGACCAGTTGGACTAAGTGTCTCAGTGACAGGGCTATTATTATCCCTGCCTCTCCTTGGGTTTAGAAGTCTTTGTGCATTAGTAAGGAGGCTTTTCACAATTTGCTTTTTTCCCTGCAATGGCAGATTTTTCCTTGGCGCCTTCTGTGTTCTTGGTTCACTGATTAATAGACACTTGAGGAATTGCAGGGAGGCATTTAACATGCATCAGATACCATCACTAGCAGAGAAAATGATTCACTGAGCTCTCTCTCTGCTGTCTGCGTCTCTCCCTGCCAGCATAGCTTGACGTTGGGGAATTGAGTCTGAATCTGGAAAAACACAGTTTAAATGTGTGATTCAGAGTCAGTGACGTGTGTGCATGCATGCCCAATCACTCAGTCTTGTCCGACTCTCTGCAGCCCTATGGACTGTAGCCCTCTATCCATGGAATTTCACAGGCAAGAATACTGGAGTGGGTTGCCATTTCCTCCTCCAGGAGATCTTCCCAACCCAGGGATGGAACTCAGGTCTTCTGCATCTGCTTCACTGGCAGGCAGATTCTTTACCACTGTGCCACCTGTGATGTGCAGCTGTCTCCAAAGCGGGGGTCTTGGAGAGGTGGATAGTGAGGGGTCTAAGAGGTTTGGTGTTCCCATTTCCTTTACATTACCTTCTTCAAAGGCAGGAATCATTCCAGGTTAGAGATAAGTTCTAGGCTCTAACCTTCAGGCCTTTAACCAGTACCCATGCTAGGAGGATTGGGACTTCAGACTGGGAGGTGGACTTTGTTTTCAGTGTGAAGATGCTAGTAAGAATGGCTTCTAGTAAGCCCTTGTTGTTGTGCAGTCACCCAGTCGTGTTTGACTCTTTGCCACCCCTTGGACTGAAACATGCCAGGGCTCCCTGTCCCTCACCGTCTCCTGGAGTTTTCCCAAGTTCATATCCATTGCATCAGTGATGCCATCCAGACATCTCATCCTCCGACACCCTCTTCTCCTGTGCTCAATCTTTCCCAGCATCAGGACTTTTCCAATGAGTCGTCTGTTTGCATCAGATGACCAAAATACTGGCCTTTTATATGTTCATGAGTTCTCACAGTGAATATACTGGGGTGGTTTGCCATTCCCTTCTCCAGTGGATCACATTTTGTCAGAACTCTCTGCTATGACCCATTTGTCTTGGGTGGCTGGCCCTGTATGGCATGGCTCATAGCTTCATTGAGTTACACAAGCTCCTTTGCCACTAAAAGGCAGTGATTGTACAAGGTACAAGGTTCAGTTCAGTTCAGTCGCTCAGTCGTGTCCAACTCTTTGTGACCCCATGAATCGCAGCATGCCAGGCCTCCCTGTCCATCACACACTCCCGGAGTTTACTCAAACACATGTCCATCGAGTCGGTGATGCCATCCAGCCATCTCATCCTCTGTTGTCCCCTTCTCCTCCTGCCCCCAATCCCTCCCAGCATCAGGTCTTTTCCAATGAGTCAACTCTTCGCATGAGGTGGCCAAAGTATTGGAGTTTCAGCTTCAGCATCAGTCCTTCCAATGAACACCCATGACTGATCTCCTTTAGGATGGACTGGTTGGATCTCCTTGCAGTCCAAGGGACTCTCAAGAGTCTTCTCCAACACCACTGTTCAAAAGCATCAATTTTTCGGCACTCAGCTTTCTTCACAGTCCAACTCTCACATCCATACATGACCACTGGAAAAACCATAGCCTTGTTTTCGTCTTTCCTTGGAAATATAAGGAGCCAGTTTGGACATGATGTTTTCATGTAGAGTAATCCATCCTTTGACTCCAGAGTCCACTTCAGACAGTTAGACCCCCCCCCCCCCCCCCCCCCCCCGCCGACCCCCGTCATCCATGTCTCCAGAGTTGGAATCCAAGTACCTAGGTTTGAATCCTGCCTCGGCCCCTACCTGGCTGTGTAATCTTGCGCAAACCCCTTAATTTTTCTCATCCTCAGTTTCCATATCTATAAAATGGACATAATAATACCTGACTTTTAGGATTGTATTAAGGTGTGAGAGAGTGCCTGCAGAGTGCCTGGAATATGATATTGATATGATATATGATTTACCTACTGCACTAACTGTTACAGATCTCTGTCTCACCTTGTGTGGTTCTTTATTCACAGCCCTCTGACCCCTGCACACACATTTTGGGCTATCTGCAGAAATCTGACACTTCAGCATGGTGGGCTCTCTAGGGATATGGGGAGCTAGTGAGTTTTCTTTAGGGAGAGGGGACCTCGATAAGACCATCTCTGCTATTTACCTCCTTGATGCCAGTCATCATTTAGCAGGTCTTTCACAGAATCTACACTGCAGTGTGGGACGGGAAATGGAACCCAGTTCTGGCTCTAAACCCATACTCTTCCACTGACTTTGATGTCTCGCCACTGACTCCTCCCTTCTTGAGGCCTGCTTTGCCCTGCCTCCCTGCCCCACCCTTCCCCTCCCCGCCCCAAGAAAATAAAAACTAGAGTAGAACCAGAAAACCCTGTCAGGATATTCTGTCTGGGCTTCGTGTTTCGCTTACTGGAAGGTCTGGGTACTCTGGGTCCTGTGGGTTATATGCCTTCTTCCTGCTGGGCTCCTGACCCGAGGTTCCCTTCCTGAATGGGCATCCCTAGGAAACTGAGAAGGAAATGGGTTTGGGTGGGGGCTTTCCGAAATCATCCCATTTTGCCCTTGTCTAGAAGTGAGATAGGCAGCAAGAGCCCCTCCCTGGCCGGATTTCTGAAATCCTTGCCCCTGCCTCCGCCCCCCATCTCAGCACTGAGAGTGGGATGGTCCCCCTCTCCTGGGCCATGGAGGGATGCTGGGCCAGTTGCCCTGTGTGATTAGGGCTCTGGAGTCCCTTGGCTGTGTCAGTACCATTGCTGGAAGACCCCAGAGGGAAGCTGGGAAATAGGCGGCCTTAGGAGGTCCCGGGCAGGCCTGTGAGGAAGCAGCTGTGGAGGATGGACCGGTGTCCTAACCTGATGCAGGACGACCCTGCGGAGGCTGTGTGGGCAGAGCAGCGGCAGGAGGCTCCTCCCCCTGGAATGTGGCTGGATGACTTTCCCTCTCACACCCTACGGACAGCTTCCAAACAGAGACCCTGCACTTTAAATCCTCATGGATATCCCAGGGCCCTGGTGCAGGGACTTTAGATCTCTGGGCTCATACGTTACAGGACAGCCCTGGTTTCTGGAGTGAAGTGCTACATGTCAGGGTATACGCTGGCCATTCTACACTGTATACCTGCATGTGAGCTCATACATGAACTCATGCATGTGTCCCTGTTCATGGTTTCCTCCTTCCCTCACTGCCCTGGCCACCAGGCAGCAGGCAGAACAACTTTGCTTGCCATGTCCACTTTGCTGTGAGTACCAGAGAGTTACCTCCTTTCCTGTCACCGCTTTCTCAGCCTCACCAGTGTGGAAGGTGACATGGGGTAAGGGAATCTAGTCGAGTAGCATCAGGTGTCAAGGGATGGAAGGGCTCCCTGGGCTCATCATCTCCAACCTATTCCCATTTTACAGACAAGAGAACTGAGGCCCAGAGAGGGAAAGCCACCTGCCTGCATTCCCCTTTCCCTGGTATTGTTGTTTACCTTGAACAAATTAAATGCCTGACGTGGGGTGCAGAAAAGACATCGTGATGTAGGAAAAGAGTTTGGCTTCTGGACCTGGATTCTAGTGGAAATCCTAAATCCTGAAACGTGTGGTCTTGGACAAATGAATTAACTGCTTGTAACCTTTTTCCTAAGATGATAATACCTTGCGGTGTTAAAGTGACCGTTAGAGGTAATATATGCAGGCATTTCAGGCAGTTACTCATCATGGAAGGTGTTCAGAAAGAGGTGACTGTTACTTTGAATATAGCCCCAGTGGTTTGTTACTAGATCCTGGCTGCATTGAACTGTGAAAGCTGTGTATCTAAAAGAAAAGGCTTGACATAGGTATTGTCAATCTTAGTGTAAGCTTCCTGTGAAAAGGGTCTAAGGAACCTAAGCCAGCCTCCACTATAGGGCTGTGAACACCTGCTCCTGCGGCCAGGTTCCTGGGAGATGGGCATAGGTTCTCAGTCATAGCTCTGTACAAGGCCTTGTTGCTTTGTATTCCCACCAAAATATCTCTTCATGCTCAGGATCTCATCATCCTACCCATGTATTTCAGAAATCTCTTGACTCACATAATTGCTAAATGGTGTGTTTCATGAATTAATAGATTCACAGAGCTAGAGAGGAGCATAAGGTCATCTTGGCAGATTGCAGGCCTGGGGTTTGTGTCTTTTCCTTACCAACATGTTGCCAAATGGTTTTCTGGCCTGGGCTTGAAAACGCCCACCAACAGGAGGCAGCCAGCCAGTCTGATGTTCAGAGGCCACGCTGTAATGTTGTGGACACGCGATTCCCTGAAAAATCTGCAGTGACTCCATCTTGGACCTCGGGGGACAAATCAAATCACTCTTTCTCATGATAGCCTTTCAGAGGTGATGACAACTGTTGTGTGCGCTGAGTCTTCCTAGGTCTTAAAACTCCAGCTCCTTCAGTGGCTTTGACTCTTCACAGCCCTGGCTTCTCTCTCCTGGACATGCTCCAGCTTTCCACTCTGGCCTGTAGGTGTGGTTACCAGAAGTGAACACAATATTCGGATCAGTTCAAAACAGAACTTTTTTTTTAAACCTCCCTTTTCTTAGACCCTGCACCACTATTGAGTGAGTCCCAAGGCCCTAGTGGCTTTGTGACAGCTTTTCCACACTAATTGGGTTTGTGGTAAATCAACACCACTAAACTAAAACAGATTTTGTATTATTTCCTAGAGCTGCCATAACAAGTTACTATAAACCTGGTGGCGTAAAACAACAGAAAGTTATCCTCTTATAGTTCTGGAGGCCCAGAGTCTGAAATCACAGCGTCTGCAGCCTTGGTTCCTTTGGAGGCTCTGTGGGGGACTCCATTCCATGCCTCTTTCTCTGCTTCTGGGGGTTGTTGGGAATTCTTGGCATTCCTTGACTTGTCAATGCATCACTTCAATCTTGGTCTCTGTCTTCACATGACTGTCCCCTCCCACATGTGTTTTATATGCCTCTTGGAATGGCAACCCAATCCAGTACTCTTGTCTGGAGAATCCCATGGACAGAGGAAACCAGAAGACTACAGTCCATGGGATCACAAAGGGTCAGACACGACTGAGTAACTCACGCTTCCCTGAATCCAGAGCAGTGGCACTGGATTTCTATGCAAGGTTTTTTTGACTGGACATGAGGATTCCCAGCTCTCTAAAATATATTTTTCATGTTTTTTGGTAGTAATTAGTCACTGAAAGATGGATTTTTTTTTTTAAAGCAGGAAATAATTTTAAAACAATGTGATGATGATTTTCCCCCCCCATAATCCTTGTTTTCAGGAACCTAGTGGTATGTTCTGGTTAGTGATAACTATGACCTTAAGCAATTCTCTAACCTACTCTGACCTCAGTTTCCTCATCTGTGAAACAAAGATTGGATGAGGTTAGCTGTATGTCATTTTCAACTCTGAAATTCTTAATACAGTGGTTTCTGGAAAGCAAGGCTTCCTGTTGATGATAAAAGGTCTCAAGTTGGCTTACTAAACTGAGAATTCACAGCTCTTGATGAAAACAGATTATCATTTATGAATCTGAAAATCCGAAAAACTCTGTCCTTTTGTTCACCTTTGACAGGATATGGAGTCTAAGCTATGACACATCCCCTCCTTCTTCTTGATTACTCACGAAGTGTAAGATCCTACAGGGTTGCATTTAGTTAGCTCTTAAATATTTATTACATGAAAGAAACAATATACTTATGTCACATATTATTATTGGGAGCAAATAATGCGGTATCATTCACGTCTGATCATCTAGTAATTGTGGGCCTTTTAAGATTCCTTCTGGGACTTCCCCGGTGGTCCTGTGGTTAAGAATCTGCTTTCCAATGAGGGAATACGGTTTTGATCCCTGGTCAGGGAACTAAGATCCCACATTGCTCAGAGCAATTAAGCTAGAGAGCCACAGCAGAAGATCCTGCGTACTGCAACTAAGACTCGATGCACCCAAATAAATTAATAAATATTTTTAAAAAGATTCCCCCTGAGTGTGCCTCTCAGAAGCAATTATTTTTATTTATATTCCAGTTGTACTGAGATATAATTGACATATAGCACTCTATAACTTTAAGGTGTGCAGCATAATGACTTGACTTACATTCATCATGAAATGATTATCACAGTAAGTTTAGTGAACATCCGTCATCTTGTCTAGATACAAATGAGAGAAACAGAAAAAAAATTACAACGAGAGCTGTTAGGATTTACTCTTAACAAGTTTCATATATAACATATGGCAGTGCTAATTATATTTATCAAGTTGGGCTCTAAAATCACTGCGGATGGTGACTGTAGCCATGAAGTTAGAAGACGATTGCTTCTTGGCAGGAAAGCTATGACAAACCTAGACAATGTGTTAAAAAGTGGAGACATTACTTAGGTGACAGAGGTATGTATAGTCCAGGCTATGGTCTTTCCAGTAGTCACGTACAGATATGAGACCTGGACAATAAAGAAGGCAGAGCACCAAAGAATTGATGCTTTCGAACTGTGGTGCTGGAGAAGACTCTTGAGAATCCCTTGGAAAGCAGGGAGATCAAACTAGTCAACCTTAAATGAAATCAACCGTGAATACTCTTTGGAAGAAATGATGCTGAAGCTGAAGTTCCAGTACTTTGGCCACCTGATACTAACAGCTGACTCGGAAAAGACCCTGATGTTGGGAAAGATTGAAGGCAGAAGGAGAAGAAGGCAACAGAGGATCAGATGGTGGGATGGCATTACCGATTCAATGGACATGAACTTAGGCAAACTCTGGGAGATAGTGAGGAACAGGGAGGCCTGGTGTGCTGCAGTCGGTGGGGTCACGAAGAGCCGGACATGACTTGGCAACTGAACAACAAAAACATTATATCTTTAGTACTTACTTGCCTTATAACTGGAAGTTTGTAGTACCTTTATCCAATTCCCCCTCCCTCATCTCACCCAGCCTCTACCTTTACCATCCCCACCCTCACCTCTGGTAACGGCAAATCTGATCTATTTTTCTGTGGGTTTGTTTTTATGTTTTGTTTGTTTTTGAAGTATAATTGACCTACAGTACTATGTTTGTTCCTCTTACACAAAGTACTGATTTTTTTCTATCTCAAAATGATCACCAGGATAAGTGTAATTACAGTATGTCACCATATAAAGGAATTAGTTACTTATTGACTGCATTTCCCATGCTGTACATTTCATTCCCATGACTCATTCATTTTGCAAGTGGAAGTTCGTATCTCTTAATCTCCCTTACCTATTTCTTTCCTCACCCCGACCCAGAAGCAGTTTCTTCTGACCTTGCCGTGTGGCTTGTGGGATCTTAGTTCCTCAACCAGGGGTTGAGCCTGTGACTTCTGCATTGAAAGCATGGAGTCTTAGCCACTGGACCACCAGGGAAGTCCCAAGCAGTTACCTTTAAAAGACGGTGGCAATGTTTCAAAGTTGCTTTCTGGAGCAGTTCCCTTGTCTGTGATGCAGATGGCTATGAGGCCTGGACTTCAGGGCCTATGCTTGAAACTCCACGGAAACATGCATTTTTCATGTTTCACAGATCAAGGTCTGTGGTCTCATTCCAGGTGCACATGCTCAGATGCTTTTCTGTTTCAGGATCCCCTTCCTGCCATCAGTAGCCCCTGTGAATATCCATAGGGGGCTGCAGTCTCTGGCGCCTCTCTTCTTTTGAGTTCTTTAGGGACAGACTGTTGGCAGTGCCTCTCTGGATTTTTCAGTCTATGCAGAAAGTCTGCCGACTGTCATGGGCTTCACCTTTTCAGGAGACGGGTCAGAGAAGGCTAAGGGCACGTCTACTTACTGTTATTGTTGGGAAGATTTTTCTAAGTTTTTTGGTAAGAGGGAAATTTTCTGGCTTACTTTTGCCATCTTCTTTTAGTTCTTATGTAAGAAATCTTTATTCTTTACAACAGACCTCCTTCCTAAGAGGAAGAGCTTCTCTAGAATCAGTGGTGGTGTTACGAGATTGGGGTCGCAAACTCAAATGTCTGTAGAGGCTTAGTGGATAACGGAAAAGCTGACTGTATGTATGCTCTCCAATTTGTTTTAGTTTTACTCTGTCCACTTGGTTTATCTTTGTCTCCCTAATTCTGGTTGAGATACAGGCATGAAGAAACCTCTGTCCTGTAGGGAAGTGAGAAATGCAGGTATGATGTCAAATAGCACTAAGTGTACACCCTCAACATCGGGAAGCAGTAGGGAGTGGTGGGGACTGCAGTGAACCAGAAGGGCCATCCCACCTCTCATGGGGTCCTAGTGTTGGCATAGATTTTGATTTACCAGGATGAGCTGAGTTTTTTATATGAAAATTTCCTGTTGTTAAACTTGGGCTCAATTTAAAATATCTGTGTTGTTGCTCAGTCGCTCAGTGGTGTCCGACTCTTTGCAACCCCTAGGACTGCAACATGCCAGGTTTCCCTGTCCTTCACCATCTCCTGAAGCTTGTTCAAATTCATGTCTATTGAGTCAGTGATTGCATTCAACCATCTTGTCCTCTGTTGTCCCCTTCTCCTCCTCCTTTCTGTCTTTCCCAGCATCAGGGTCTGTGTGGTTCAACTGAAATGAATTTGGGGGGACAGATTGGTTTGCAGGTAAGCAATCTGAACTCTCTCATACATGTTAGGACAGTTGGGCCTATGGGGTGGGCTTCTGGGTCATCTCTCAGGTTGGTCTGGTAGGGGGTCCTAGTGGAGCTGTGTGTGGAGGGGGCTGCTTATGTTCATCCTTGCATGTGGATATGAAGGAATAGAAGATACATAGCATAAAAAAGCAAGTTATAAAGAAAGCTTTATTCCATTTATGTAACTTCTTTTTAAAATGATGTGTATATATATTTTTAAATGCATGAGAATTTCGTAAAGGCAAAAAACAAAAAGAACACATAAGAAACTGGTAAAGGTGTTGCCTCTGAGATTGACACTGACACTGAATTCAAGGCAAGAAAGGGGTCCTCTGCTTTCTGGTTTATACTTGTCTGTGACTCGGAATACAGTTGACCCTCTGTATCCATGAATGCAGAACCCACAGATAAGGAGGGCTGACCGTACTATGCCCTTTTATACAAGGGACATGGTCATCTGTGGATTTTGGTATTGGGGAGGGTCTAACATGCCAAGGGACGACTGTACTTAATTTTTGTAAGGTAAAATGAAAAGAGTTTTTGGGAAGTATAATTGCTATATAACGAGTGTAAAGCTTCGTGCTGAGAGTACAAGGAGGGAGAAGGCTGAGTGGTCTGGAGTTATCAGGAAGGACCACTGGGAAGAGAAGGGACCTTGAAGGTTGGGCAGAAACTCATTGAGGGGGAAGACTACAGGAGCCAAAGCCCAGGGATGGGGTGACTTGGGGACTGGTGAACAGTTGAATTTGGTAGGAGCCAAGGGTCTAGGGAAGTAGAGAAGGCTTTAGCGGATGATGAGCCATGGAGAGGGTGTGTACCAGGAGGTAATGGAATGAGAGCCGTGTTCCAGCATGATCCATCTGGCAGCAAAGATGAGGGAGTTTGGAGGCAGGACTCCAGGGTGGGAGCCGCTCATGTGGCCTCATCCAGCTCCCAGCTAGCTGTCACTGATCCTTGCCTGTGTGTTGCCTTGTGAGTGAACAAGGGTTATGGCTACATACCTGGTGAGTAAGCTCTCGGGAGTGTGGGCTTTGGAGGTTGGCCAGCCTCTGCTGGTGCTTGAAGTGGTTCTTGCGCCTCTGCTGACAGTATGTCTCCCCAGACGTTTTAGAGATTCTGTGACGCAACTCGCCATAGACTGAAGTGTAAACCACTAAGAACAAGCCCATACTTTGGAGTCAGGCGATATGGGCTTGAAATCTGACTTTGTCATTTACTGGCTATATGACCTTGGGGTGGCACTTGACCCCCTTGGGCCTCAATATTCACTTTTGAAAAATGGGGATAAAATGATTCACCTCCTAGAGTTGTTATACCCAGCAGATTGACAGTTGGCAATTAGGTGTACTTTGCTGTACTTTACATTGCGGTACTCACTCTGATCTGTAGTTATAAATGTTTATATTATTTATGGTTAATATTATAAAGTACACATTGTATCTATTTATGACCATATCCGTTTGTTCTTTTGAACTGTAAGCTCCTGTTCAGTGAGGATAATTATGTTCTACTCACTGTCTTATCCCGAAACACTCACCGCTGAACACATACTAGGGCTAAATAAATGTTGGATGGATTGAGTTTGTGTTTTTAATCCTACTCCAGCTTTAACAAGCAGTTGACTTGTGATCAGTTAGGATATATCGGTAGTTGAGAGCATGTCTCCTTTGTGGTTAAAACAAGATTTATCAGTTCAAATGCGCTTGTTAGGATAATGCATCAGGATGGCTTGTGAGTCCTTCATTCTTTCATTCTACGGTGGCAGATCTGTTTTGTGGGGCTTGATGTTTATAAAACTGGGGAGGTCTTCTTTAAGAATACATACAGTTGTAGAAAGCATGTACACACGTTGGTAGGCCACTTTCTAAGGCCTCGGAAGGGGCTGGTGATAGTGAGGGGTCCTAACACTCGAGATTCCTTAGTTTCACAGTGATTCATCTCTGCATTTAAAGATTTATAGAATACATTCCCTACAGGCAGTGGTGGGAGTTATGAAGGATATAGAAATTTTTAAAGGGAAAAAATGATTCTAATGGATACAGATTTTAGTAAAATTGTCAGACCAAGTAGACTCGGAACAAAACCCCTTGCGTTTTTCTTCAGCCAGCAAATATTTATTGAGCACCTACTATGTGCCAGGCACCATGTAGGCATCAGAACATAGCTGTGAAGACAGAAGTCTTGCCCCATGGAGCTCATATTTCAACTTCATCATAACTTGTGACCTACCTAGGGGCAATGGGGAGCCACAGTGTTGCTCTCAGGCCGTGGGGATAAAGGCACATTGATGCCTTAGTTTGCCTGGCCTTTCTCCTCTCCAAGCCTGCTCTGGGAATGAGAGCAACATGGTTAAATTGATGCAGAGAAGACCGTAGCCATCCTAAGCAGTGATGAAAGAATCACAGATTGTTACCACTGGGAGTGAGTATGACGGTTGGTAACTGCTCAGGCTCTTCCCGACTGTGACCATGAGAGATAGCGATGAAGGATCCCTCATTTCTCTGCCAAAGGCTCTCTGCTTCGGGGCTGATTTCAGCCCCATTGTGGCAGAGCAGAACTGAGTGAGCAATTCATTCTGATTCCAGGGCTCACAAGCGGAGGTATTTCTTATGTCCTCCTACCAGAGGGGCAGCCAACCCCATGGTCTCAAAGAACAGAGCTGGGCCCTGGAGACACAGAGTGCCTGCCTCATTGTTTACCCCAGCCAGTGCTCGGCTTGGCCACAGTGGGGCGGTGACTCACAGCTGGAACTGTGCTCCTGCATCGCTGCCAGATTGCAGGTTGTGTGTGTGTGGAGGGTGGGGATGGGGGGTAGGGAGGAGGATGAATGAGTAGGAGCCAGTGGCTGCTGGATTTGTAACACCTGGGGAGGCAGCTGCTCCAGATCCAAAACTGAAATAGAGCCGGCAGGCTGCAAGCCTCCCTCCCAGTCTGACTTGAACTGGGAACGCTGGGAAGACACAGCATGGAGCTCCAGCAGAGAGCAAGCGTGTCTGCTGCCTTTGCCATGGAGAACGACGACCCAAGAGCAGGTTAGTTCTGTATTGGTTTCTAGGATTCAGTTTACCATGATGTATTCTGATTTGTGAAAGTCAAGTCATGAGTGAGAGAAAGGGAGTTTTCGATGGAGTTATTGGGAGCACCTGCAGTTAAAAAAAAAATCCAGTTTAATTGGGAATAAACAGGACAAAAGTATCATTAACTACACCTCCGTGCTGTCATTACGAAAGATATTCTGTTGGCAAGTGAGACTGGGGAGGACAGCTGTTCTGCCTCCTTCCTTTGTGTTTTCAATTATGTGCAGTGTTGTTACATTTCAGTCTGGCTCCCGCAATAGTCTGAGATGAGCCTCAGCGTCTTAAGATGTTACAGCTGGAGGATCTCTAAAACATCACCTGGTCTAGCCTTCTCGTTTTACACTTGAGAAGTCTGACTTATTGAAGAGCATTAAATAGAAGCATAAAACTGGATGTTCTTTAAGGTAGAAAATGTTTCTGTGCAGTTTTGAAACTTCTGTAGAGTGTGTGTCCCTGGCTCAGACAGCCTGCTGGGGAGGCTGTTTTGTCTTAGGCTGCGCTTTCTGAGCTATGAGGGCTTCCCTGGTGCCTCAGACGGTAAAGAATCTGCCTGCAGTGTAGCAGACCCTGGTTCGATCCCTGGGTCAGGAAGATCTCCCTGGAGAAGGGAATGGCAACCCACCCCAGTATTCTTACCTGTAGAATTCCATGGACAGAGGAGCCTCGTGGGCTACAGTCCGTGGGGTTGCAAAGAGTCAGACATGACTGAGCGACTGACACGTTCACTTTTTTTCTGAGCCGTAGGGCTCAACCAGTGAGGGACAGAAGTGTGGCTCAAGGAATGTGCTTATTGATCTTAAACTACTTGGCTTGGTGAGCGAGTTTAAATTTAAACAGGAGGCTGAGTGTTTTGCCTTAACTCAAAGGGAAAAAAATGTGTTCTTTAGCCAGGCTCATAATATTGAAGCTTGTAACATAGAAAAAGACAAAACAACTGTGTTAGAGTGGAGATTTAGAGCTAGCAAAAAAAGTATGACAGGAACTGAAGGTTGAGTGTCTGCTGTGGGGCAGGCACGTCATCAGTGCTCTTTGTAAGAGTCTCGCAGAATTGGAGTTGGCTCCTCTTTTTACAGATAAAGAAAGCAACACACTCGGAAAGGTCATTAACTCCCTCAAGGTCGTGCACCTCCAGTGTGCGGCAGAGCTGGGCTTTGAACTCCAGCCTGTCCGACTCTGAGTAACCTGGGGTTCATGCTTTGGAGGCCTCGGGTGGCTTCTCCAGGTAGAGGGTCTAGCCCCGTCATTGGACAGATGAGGAAACTAAAACCCAGCAAGGTTGTGTGTTTGCTCAGGGGCGTAAAACTAGTTTGTAGTAACAGAACTGGTCTCCCCACTCCCATTACAATGCTTCTCTGCCAAGTTCCTTTAAAAAAAAAAAAAGGTAGGAGAGGGAGGCAATCTGGGTTTGATTTCCTCATTTCATCAGGAGTTGGGCTTTAGTCTTTTCATGGTTATTGAAGTCCTGTGGAGCCACAATTAAAACTTCCTATGAAACCAGCAGTCCTAAGTATTGGAGCCCCATGTGGGAGCTCGGGGAGCAGAGAGGTTTGCAGTGTGGGTTACTGGGTCAGAAGAGGTAATTTATGAATTGAATTGGCCACTGAAAGCATCTGAAAACACTTGGAAAGCCTAATGAAATACAGAACTTTTCAAATTTTGCCGGAAGACTTCAATCTGTTAAATTCAGTGTTTGGGAAGGAGACACCTCCCTCTTGCAAGATTTGAGAGCTTTCCGTTCACTCCATTAATTTTGTGACTCCCTTGAGCCCAGCTCTGTCTGCACTAGGCTCAGCCCCCTTTGGCACTTTTAGGTGAGGAGAGCAGGTCCTGACTATCCCTCAGGGTGTTGGGTCTGAGGGTTGGCTGAATTTCATGTTTCTGCCTGGCTGGGTGTGAGTCAAGCATGGATGTCGTGGGGATGGGGAAGGCCCTTCCTTGGTCTGCGCCAGGCTCCCCAGGGCTGGTGGATTCTCCTAGCCTGGGTGTAGGATCTTTATCAGGGCCTGGGGGCCCTGGCCTCCCCCACTCTCTCTGGGGCATGTGTGATACGTTGGGCTGCTGAAATCGGAAAGTGAGATGGGTTCTGCATAGCCTCTCCCTGAAGGTGCTGTGAGTTTGTGCTCAGGCTGGTGAGATAAAGGAGTTCAAGTGCCTGCTCCATGGCATTGCTGTTGTGTGCTGTGGGATATACATTAGAAATCAGTGAAGGACTGCTCCCAGCCCTGCGGTTAACTTAGGATCTTACTGGAGCTAGGAGAGAGGGGGAGGAGAGCAAACACAGATGAAACAGTAGAAAGCAATGTGAGAGTGTATAATCATTACCAAATTGCAGGTTTCACACCAAATACTCTCCCAGTTCACAAGAAGGAGATACAGGTGATGTTTGTATTGTCCTCCTCTGTGTTTTTAATCACCTAGTAATTGTCTCCGGGGTGTTTGCATTCCATGCTTTGGTTCTCTCTGCTGAGTGTGCTTCCTTCTCCTTTGCAGGGGTGGTAGAGGGGGTTGCAGGGGAGTGTTAATTTCTCCAAATTACATTGTAACACAGTTGGGAGGGAGCCAGGGATGAAGCGATCTTAGCATGTTGGTCTCTGATGCATCCTTCCTCGGGTGGTACGAGCAGAAGCCACTGCCTTTGGATGGCTTATGACCCTTCAAGTTCTTGTCATTTTGTGACCCGAGTCCAGACTTCTATAAGGTTAGCTAGCCTATTTGGAGGCATGACCTCACTTTAAAGTAGGAGTCTCCTCAGTCATTATTTCTCATTCATTCATTTGGCACATATAACAGAGCCGGACTCTGTTACGGGCTGATAATAGCAGGAAAAAGACAGGCAAGGTCCTTGCTCTCCTGGAATACACCATTAGTCAGGGATACTGATGATCATCAGTAAGAAAAATAACAGTTAGTAATAATTAAAATAGGGTGATGTGATATGACTGGGAGCTACTACTTCAGTGGGTGGTTGGGAAGGGCTCTGAGATGATAATTCTGCTGAATGGCAAGGAACCAGTTAAGTACAGGGGAAAGAGCATCCAGTACAAAGGTTGTTAAGTAGGAAAGAGCTTGATGTTTAGGGAACAGAAAGGAGATGAGTGTGGCTGGAGCAGGATAAGGAAGAAGGAGACTGGTGCAGGAAGAGGATGGGGCGGGGCAGGGGCCAAATCACCTGGGATCTTGGAAGCCCAGGTAAGGAGCTTGAATTTTAACTCTATGGGTGATGTGGAGCTGTTGTACCGTTTAAAGGGGAAGCGCGTGTTATCTGACATTTTAAAAGATCCATCAGGCTTTCGCTGAGGACGATGGATGGTATAGAGGCCAGGGTGGAAGCAGGAAAAGCAGTTGGGTGGCTGCTGTGATGACTAGGGTATGCCTATAGACGTGGAAGGAAGTGTATGGATTCAGAGTGTGTTTTTTAGATGGAGGCAGCAGGACTTGCTAATATATGATATGTGGAGGTTAAGGTAAAAGAGTGGAGGATGACTCCTAGGTTGTTGAAGAGTGATGCAGTTAATGGACGGAGGGAAACCTGGAGGGAGGATTATTGGGTTGGGTGGGAGTGAGGTGAGGAGATTCATTCTGGTTTTGCCCTGTTCCAATTTAGATGCCTGTTAGTTACCGCTATCGTCAAGACACAGCCAGGTTCAGTGGACATTAATTGAGTACCTTCTGTATGCCAGGCATTGTGTGATGCCCTTTCATATATCCTCACAACAATCTTTCCTTCTGTGTAAATGGAAGAACTGAGGCTCAGAGACTTCCGTGGTGGCTTGTTCTGGTGTACATCCAGATCTTCTGACCCCAGGACTCTGGACTGACGTGGTGCCCAGGGTGGATATTGAAGGAGGTTGGTTAGTACTGTGTTGACGGCACTCACTTGGAGAGAGGATGGGGACCATCTGTTGGCTTGTCGAGGCCTGCTTCCCGTGTTTCTGGAAGAAGGGCCTGTCAGAGTCATGCTGGTGTGCAGAGAGCTGCTTGACATTTTCAAAACAGCGCAAGCTCCAAAGACTACATCAGTAACCTCCTAAGCCCCCCTTAGGAAATGCCACATGAATAGCAGTGACACTTTGTACGAAATGAGCAATTCTGTAAAAGTGTTAGGTAAAAGAGAACAAAAGTTGCCTGAGAAGTGTTGAGGGTGTAGAGATGCCATCGGGACTCCTGGCCGCTCAGTCTTTACTCTGCAGCCCAGATGGGAGCTGAAGGCAGGAGGCAGTTTCTTAACGTTTTTGGAGTTTGGGTTATCAATTCGGGGACCTAACTAAGAGCACTATTTTGTGACCCGGCGCCTTGGTTTCCTGGAGACACTGGGATTTAGAACAAAGATAGTAAGGGCCTTAACAAGCCTGGAGGCAGTGCTGACCGTGGCTTGAGGTCTGCAGGGTGACCCTTTTACAGTAATCTGGGAGCTGTGCTGAGGAGCCAGAAGGTCCAGAGTGCGAGCTGCTGCCAAGCATACCAATGAGAACAGCCTTGATAGAGTCCCTCCGTGGGCTCTGAGGCCGGATACTTTCCTTATATTTTAAGCTGTTTCTTCTCCTCTTTACAGCAGGGGCCAGATAAGAGCTGGTGCTGACAGAGCAGATCTGTCACACTCTCAGCATACCAATACCACCACTGGCAGAAAAGTAGATTTGCCAGGCTGGTCCGACCCCCACTCTTGAGCACCATTCACGTAAACTCCAGAATTTCTCCCCATGCCGAAAAGGACAGCTGTGCTAAATTGGAACCTTTATGTTTAACCAGCCAGAGTCACTGTTGTATGAATGGAAGATTAAACTTGCAAAAACATTGCAAGAAGCTGTAGGACTCATTTACCTTTTACTCGCCCTGTCTGCGGTGGGCTCTTCCTTCTGCTGAGCTCAAATCAGTCTGCAGTTCTCCCTGGTCCTCACTCTGTTCTCTTATCAAGTCTCCTGCGTTAACTGTCAGACTTATTTAGGGCCTAGCGCAAGTCCTTCCAGCCCAGGGCTTGTGAAGACCTGCTTGTTTACGTGGATGGTTACCCATGGCCCGCCTGTATGGGGATTGTCCTTCCCTGCCACCTTCCACCCGTGTTCCCTGGTCCTCTCGCAGGCAACACTGGCTGCTATTCAACCTGGACAGCTGTTCCTGGGAGGAACAGTGGGGATCTAAGAATAAAGGCTAGGCTGTTTTCTGTATCACTTGCCGAGTAACTTTCTGAAGAGCAACAGAAGCCCTTGTATGGAGGGAAGAGAGTTTCTGGGCTTCATTGAAACCAGCCACCTGGCTCCTGGCGGGGCCGTCTCCATCACTGCCGGGGAGCAAGGTGGCAATTCAGGTTTAAGAACAGGTATTTCAGGGGATTTGTCTGTGCCTGCTGTGTCTTAAGACAAGGTGATAGGACATGAGATTCGTCATGGGTTTTAGAAAATAAAAAATCATGAAATGGAGCAAGCTTGGAGATTTGGCTGAGGGGTCAAGGACAGTAGATAAAACCAGAGGACCTTGCAGTCTCCAAATGAGTGTGGGGATCCAGTGTTCAGTAGGTAACCTCCATTTCGTGAGGGTGAGCCTGGTATAAAGACATCAGAAGGGCGGTAGTTGCAGGAACACAGGAGTTGACTGTTGAGGGCACGTCATTTACCCTTTCTGGGCCTTTCCTTACCTGTGGTTTGCTCTGATGAAACACAGCCTGCCCTGTTGGGTGTTCAGGCAGATTAAATGAAATAGTCCAAGGACCTAACTCTTCTTTGCTCAAAAAGTGCTGAACCAGAAGCTCTGCTATAAGCAAGCTGGGCAGGTTTAATCAGAAATCATCAAATTTTAAGACCTTAGTATTCAGGAGGCAGTACTTTGATTCATCTGTTTTCTCAAATGTATTGAATCCTTTTTTTTAAAAATAATTTAGTGATCCAGTAATGCCCCATAACCCAGATCTTCATTTCCTTATGCATAATATAGAAATAAAAATATCTGTGCTGTCTACCTCAGTGGGTACTTGGGAGGGTTAAATATGATGATGAATGTGACCACACTTAGAACTTCATGTAAGTGCAGGAAATGGTGGTGATGGTGCAGTGGTTGATAATTATTTTTGGCAAAAAGGGCAGCATCCGTATTAGGGAAGAAAGGGTGGGGAGCTGCCTCTAAGGTCTGATCAAATGACAGCTATATTTTTGTCCACTTTAAAAAACTATCTTTCTTCTTATGTTAGAATGTGAAAATCTTCATAGTGCCCACACCTTCCAGCTCAGGCTTCGTTTACCCAAGACTCTGGGCCTATTTAAGCTTGTACACGTTGAACGTGGGGAGCCTAGCTAGGAGCTGGTATTCTAGTTGTCCAGTGTTCGTGAAGTCTTTGCTGAATGCTGCTCCAGGCACAGAGAAGGTTTGCTCTTTGCCTCCCTCTGCCAGGCTGACCTTGTGATAGGACCAAAGGCTGATTGGGGGTGCCTTTGGGGTGCCTGAGTGCCACACAGGTGTTCTCATTCAGAAGCTTGGCCCCGGGCTGAGGGGAAGGAAGGAGGTGGAGAGGGAGAGGGAATAACAGTAGATGCTGCTATTTTTCACATGCTGTGTTTTTAGGGACTTCTGATCATGGCTAGGAGGCTGCCAGCCCCGTGGACTTCTGAGGGAAGGGGACAGCAGGTTATTATGCAAAGAACATCAAATTTAGATATAGAACACCTGGATTCATGTCCCAGTCTTATTGCTTATTGACGAAGTTATCTTGAGCAAGTCACTTAACTTCTCTGAGCCATTTCCTCATTGCAGGAGTTGCAGGAGTTGAGGAGTTCCTCCTCAAGCAGGAGTTGATGGTACTAATAGCTAAGTTATGTAAGAAAAGACTTTTTTAGAGGTAATAGTGGATAGGAGTTATTGTTATTCCCATTATGAGCAGAACAGTGTTTTTACTCCAGGAAGAAATGAGGCAGGTTTAAGTTAGAGTTTGTGTTTTCAAATTCCCTGGTGTTTTCCAGATGTCTTGTGTTTAGGGACTTCTTTAGGGTGAATGGAGATGACTAAAAGAAACTGGTATAAATCAAGCCTAGCCCATGAACGCAATACAAAGATTTCTGAAATAGATGTCAAGGGGGCTTGCTTCTCACCCTTATTTAGATGCTCATGTCTTAACTCTGCTTTTTTTGGGAAGAACAGCTTGCTGCCAGCCAGATGAGGTCATGGGATTCCAAGGGCTTTGCCTGGAACCAGGAGCTGAGAATTTGGAGGCTGGCGGTGGCTGGGAGGGTTGAGAGGGTGCCAGGAGGTAGTGTACGGCTGCAGGGCCAGGGAACAGCCTGGCCTGATGGCTCTGCCTGCCTCACATCTGGCTCATTAGGACTCCGGCTGCTCAGACCTCAGTGCCAGCCTTACCCAGACACCCCGCGGACACCCCAGCGCAGGATGCCCTGACGGCCCCAGGCAGAGTAAGACGGACTTGGGTTTAAAGACTTTTTTTTTCTCTTTTAACCTTTATGCTGTGCTCATTTAAACCTACTAGTGTCTGGGGTGAGTCAGGGCTCAATTTGGAGATGGGACTGATATCTTAACACTATCGAACTAAGATGATATATTGACTCTGACAGTAAAAGCATTTTAACCGTCTGTATTAGGAGCCTTAAAAAAATGACCATGCCCTTTGATTTAGTAATTTTATTTCTGGGACTTTAACCCAAGGAAATAATTTGAATTGCAGATGAAGCCCATATATGCAAAGATATATTGACTATAATAATGGGGAGTGGGATAGGGAAAGCACCTAAAATGTCCAGTATTAGAAGAAAGTAAATCTTTCTAGAATGTAAGCATCACAGTGTAAGGACTTTTTTGTTCACTTTGTATCTCTAGGACCTAAGACAGTACCTGGCACACAGATGGCCAGTAAACATTTTTTTGAACAATTATATGAAAAAAATTTTTACACTTACATGATAAGACTATCACCTATTTCAAATGAAGACATCTTAATGATATAGGAAATTTTCTGTGTTAATTGGATGTGAAGAAAGCAGGATACAGATTTCTAAATACAGTAAAATCACATTAAAAAAAATAAAATGATTTAAAGGAAAAAAGAAAAGCTAGGAAAGAGAAGATACCCAGATATATGTCTGGGTAGTGAGATCACAGGTGACTTTTTTTTCTTTCTATAGTTTCTAAAATGTCTAAAATAACTATGCTTTTGCAACTGAAAAAAACATTTTAACATAAATCATATTCTTTAAAGAAAAAAAGGTTAGATTAGTTTATTCATGGAGCAGAACAGCAGGCTCTAAAGCCAACTCCCCCTTCCTTTCAAAGAAGCAGGCAGCCTTTATGAATACACAAAACACCTACACACTCTGGTTGTGTCTGTCAACTCGGCGTGGAAGCTGATCCCTCCTCACATCAAAAGGGTGATAGAAACTGCACAGTGTTGAAATTGTACAGGTCATGTTGCAGAGACATGCCCATACATTTATATCCCATCACTGAAGTGAAGACATTCTGTAGTAGGGAGAAGAATTTTAAGAAGATAGATTTTTCTGGGTGGGTGTTAATTCTTAGAATTCTTGCCCTGGTTCGTGGGTTTTGGAAGCTGTTGAAAGTGCCGTCTGCTTTCCTTCATTCTTGTTCTCAGCTCGTGCCGTCTTAAAGTAACTTTTCACTGAGCGAGTCAGTTTGTAGGAGTAAGCGCTTCATGGACTGTTTCTAAGATCCAGGGTTGTCTTGGGGACAAGACTTGCCTAGAATTGAAACCCCCGTATGTCTTTAGTGGGCTTTGGCACCTGAGCTGGAGGTTTTTGATTTTTAAATGCAGCTGGGTTTTTACAGAGTGTCTTTCCAAGGCAAGGCCGGCGGTCTCACCTGGGAGGAGTCTGCGATGAGCAGGGGTCTTCAGACATCACTGACCTGTTGTTGTGTCTGGGAGCCTTTCCACTCACATGACTTCTCATTCATTATCTCTCTTTCTTTCTTTTTAGCCATAACCAGCAGACCACAGCCTTCAGGCATCCTGTGAGTGGGCAGTTTTCTCCAGAAAATAGTGAATTTATTCTTCAAGAAGAAGAGTAAGTACATTTATGTATTCTCCTTTTTCAGGCACAGCTTGGGAATTTAAAGGCATTTGCTCAAAACAAAGCTTGTTGGGCTATTTTCTCTCTCAGACATAGGGGCTTGGAGTGGATTATTTGGTTCAAGGTGAAACTCAAGAATTTTGTTTTTTAATCTCTAGACTTCTCTCAGCGGGTAGATGTGGAAGGGGGGAGATGATAGGGGGTGTGCTGTGATGAGTATTGTCAGAGCCACTTCAAAGTTCCCTTTCCCCTCAAGTATCACCTTACACACTAGTTATGCTCTGAGAGGACCCTCTCTCCTGTTGTTGAAAGTACTGTAAGTATAGTCTCCCAAGGAAGCCTAGTATAGGAGCCCAAAGCCAGGGCTTAGAAGAGAGGAGGGCTGGTGGCACCCTTTGTCCCTGAACATTTTGAGTCCTTTGTGCTTGCTTTTCCTAACACAGGAACTTCTCACTCCTCAGTCCCAATTCAGCAGGGCTTCTGAGTGCTCAGAGGCAGGTTCTACCACCCAGGGCTTGTCTGCTCTAAAATGCATGTATAGCCGATGCACACATTTTGGGGATGTGTTCTCCCAAAATTGAAGGCAGAGAAATATGTGCAAGTGTCTGTGTTTCATTCTGATCATTTGAGACAGCTCTATTTGAAGAAAACAGTTCTGTCTGAGAAACTAAGAGAGACATTGGCTTTAAGGGTTTTTGTTTTCCTATATATATATACACATGCTTGCTAAGTCACTTCAGTCACATCTGACTGTGCAACCCTGTGGAATATAGCCTGCCAAGCCCCTCTGTCCATTGGATTCTCCAGGCAAGAATACTGGAGTGGGTTGCCACCCACTCCTCCGGGGGATCTTCCCAACCCAGGGATAGACCTTGTGTGTCTTATATCTCCGGCTTTGGCAGGTGGGTTGTTTACCCCTAGTGCCACCCGGGAAGCCCATATATAGGTACAGATACAAACCGCACAGTCGTATCCGACTCTTTGCAACCCATGGACTGTAGCCCACCAGGCTCCTCCGTCCATGGGATTATCCAGGCAAGAATAATGGAGTGGGGTGCCATTTCCTTCTCCAGGGGATCTTCCCAACCCAGGAACCGAGCCCAGGTATCCCGCATTGCAGGCAGACACTTTAACCTCTGAGCCACGAGGGAAGCCCAAGCCCATATATATGTATATATATATTTGGCCACACTATATATGTATATATATATTTGGCCACACCACACGGCTTGTGGGATCTTAGTTCCCTGACCAGGGATTGAACCGGAGCCCTTGGCAGTTAAAATGCAGAGTCTTTACCCCTGGACCTGGAGGGAATTCCCAAGGGTATTCTTTTCTCCCCTTCAAATCAATTTTCTTGTGTTTTGTCACTTAGATATGTTCAAATGTAATCTTATATTATCAGTATTTATATTTTTACAGTGTTTTCCTCTTGTAGTACTTACGCTTATAAATTAAGGTAGAAAACTTCAAATATATACAAAAGTAGAGAGATACAATAATAAATCTGGTATATTCATTGTCTATCTTCAATAGTTTCTAAAACATGGCTGACTTTATTTTGTCTATATCCTCCCCCTCACTCCTGGATTATTTTGAAGCTAATTCTAAACATATTATTTCATCTCAGTTTTTTCATCTCAGTGTTTTCAGCTTAGAATCATTATCCAACAAAACTTTTAAAACCAGAAATCTGTAATTATAATCATACTGGCATTCCCTGCATGCTTACTTTGTGCAGGGGATTTTCTGTGCATATCTCATTTAATACAATAATCCTGAGATGTAGACCATCATCACCATTTTAGAGGCAAAGATACTAAGACCCAAAAAAGTCATGTCACTTGCCCCAAATTGCCTGGCTAGCAGCAGAAAAGCCAGGGTGTCACCTCAGCCTCATCTCTTTGGTCAGGTCTAAGCCTTTCCCTAGTCAGAAGCTGTTTGCTCAATTATTTTGGTGCTGGTGGCCCACAGGACATGAGAGCCAGACTGTGGGGCTTATAGCTGGTAGAAGGGATGTCTGCCTTTGAAAGCATTAATACTACTAGAGAAAGAGTGGGTACAAGGTAAAGATTATCTTATCTCCTACATCAAAAAAGAACTGCTGTGTAAAGACAAAGTCAGAATGTGGATTCTCTGAATTCCAGCTTGGAATGAGTTTGTTTATAGAATCCTGAAGGTCAGAGGCTTTAGGGAGGTCATTGAGTTCAGCCTCCAGTCCTTAGGAATCCGAGAGACATGGGCGCCTGTCATCATTAAAGGTCTGGTAGAATCCATCAGAACACTTAGCTTGAGAAGTTACCAGCCTTAATAAGAGCTTCTGGAGAAATGCACATTTTCCATCACTAAACACCTCTGTCACACACGTCCTTTTCCTCCTTAACAGAAGACTTTATCCCCTGGCTACTTCTGAGGAGGCGGCCTCTTTATCCTACCAAAATACCTCCACAGCTAATCTCAGTTCCATCCAGTTTCCAAGGAAAAGACATTCCTTCTTTTGAAGGGTCACTTCTTCCCTCTAGATCTCCTTTTCTGGATGTCATAAGGGGTGCTTGCTTATCTCAGATGATGGGTACAACTGTATGGCCAGACATTTCCTTGAAGCAAACAGCATGTGCTTTAGGCATTGAGAGGAAGGGAGGGTTTCTATGGACTTAGGTGGTGATTGCTGCACTTACTCATTGAATACTTAGTGGGCGCCTCCATCAGGGACTGTGCCATACTGGCAGTGACAGCAGCCAACAGGACGAATGTGTTCCTGTCTGTGAAGCGCTTATGGTTGAGCAGGGAAGATATTGACACGAGATCACAGATGTGATAAATGTTCCAGATAGAGGGAACACAGGGTTCAATGGAAGTTGATAAATGAGGGTTATAACCTGGCTTAGACCTTGGGGATCGTGGAAGGCCTTTCCACACTGGGAAAAGATGTTTTAAATTGAGATCTGTCCAGTCAAGGTTATTCAAAGACCAAGAGGGGAGAGCATGGGGACTCCATACTAGGTGAGTTAGAGTGCAACATGAAGAGCACCAGGTGGATTCTGGAGCTACTTGGGAGTTAAAATTGACAGGATTTGGTGATTGATTGTCTGTAATGGTGACTAAAAGAGAGGGAAGATTTTCTTGAAGTGTCTGGCCCTAACGTGGAGGAAGGGACAGGATTTAGATAAGGGAAGATAAGCATGCTTGTGTGTGAGGGTCAAGTGTGACCAGCTTTGGCAAGAAGATTGACTTGTAGTGGAGGTCTGTGAAGGAGATAAGGTTGGAGGGGGACGTTGCAGCCAATTATCCAAATTGCTTCCTCCTGAAATAGACTTGGCTTTACCTCCAGGTAAATCCTGGGGGAGCTCCGGAGGGTGAGTGAGGCATGATTTCCCTTCACAGAAACCATTCCTTTTAAAAACTATGCTAATGGATACAATTTCTGCTTTGTTCCCGTGGAGGAGCTTAATTTTGTTGTGTAGTGTGATACGTGGTGAGAAAAAAAAAAAGACTGAGGTGACCGTTTGTGTCCTTTATATCAGCTCTCAGATTAATATATTGGTAGAAAAAGAAAAACTGGCTCTTTTCTTTTCCTTCTCCAAAGAGGATCTGTTAAGGTCATGTTGACTCCTCTTATCAGCCTCCACCCTGGTTTTTTGGAGTGAATCCTTCTAGAGCCATCTGAACCAGCATCACCTGGGAACTTGTTGGAGATTCTCAAACCTCACTCCAGATCTACTGAATCAGAGGTTTTGGAGGTGGGATCCCTGTAAACTATGTTTTAACAAGCCTGCAGGTGATTCTGATTCTGGTAAATACTTGAGAACCACTGACTTAGATAACTTGCTGTTCCTGTCTCCCCTAAATCACTCCCGGATTCTTCTGTTCATCCTTAAGTCTCTTTCAGATAACCCATCATTCTTTGGGCTGCAGTTGCAATCTTAGTCAGGTAATTTTGGATTTTAGTCAGGTAATCTTGGGATCCTCTCTCCTGTAGGAAGAAAAAAGTTCTCCATGGTGACTTCCTTTAAAACATTACTGATGTGAACAGATAACCCATCTTCCTGACTGCTGGCATGTGGGGCTTACCTGAGCTGTTTGGTGTACCAGGCACATGCCCACAGATTAGAAACTTGGAGAAGAGAAATAAAATGAAAGCTATGATCTGGCAGATCCAGAGGACATGAATTCTGAGTGTTCTAGTTTCCGTGTCCGTAATACAGAATCAGTCAGGATAGCCTAGGATCTGCTGTGGCAACAACAACAACAAACAAAATCTCAATGGCTTAGAGCAGTTAAGGTTTATTTCTCACTTTCACTCCGTGTCCATCACAGGTCACCTGAGGGGTTCAGCTCTGTCACCTTACTGAAGGACCTGCATCTCTGTGCTCCCATGACTGCCAAAGGCAAGAGAAAGGAAACTTGGTGAACTGTGCACTGGCACATTCACTCAATTTCATTGGCTACAAGTCACGTGACCACTCCTCACGCCAAAGGGGCAGGGAAGTGCTTATCTACCAGGCATCTGGGAATAGAATCAGAAATACTTGTTGGTCAGCACTAATGACTACACTTAATAATCCACAGAGCAGATTTATTAAGGGAAGCAGGACTTTTTGAAATTGGCGCTAACGAGCTTCTTTTGTTGCATGACTAGAGCATTTGTTTTCTCATTATGCCTTTTCTGTTATGCTACCTAGTTCCTTGTCAGAACCCTCAAGGCACCTGGGTATCAGTCAACAGGTCCTGCAGCCTGACCCACAGGGGAGACCTCTGCATACCCAAGCCAATAGGAAATGTCTCTTGGAAGAGCTAATATAAGCCCAGGTTATCAAGAGTTGACTTTTTCCATTAATAATAATACTATTCTTTTTATAGGTAATGCCTAGAGTCCTTATGATTTATTATCAGGTACTTTTCTAAGTGCTTTCCATGTATTTATTTCCACAACAGTCCTTTGAGGAAGATACCATCATTATCATGGATACTGAGGCACAGAGAGGTTAAGAGTCTTGCCAGAAGTCGCACAGTTAATAAGTGGCAGAGTTAAGATTTGAATCCAGGTAGTCTGGCCCCAGATGCTATGCCTCTGACTACTATGCATACCGCCTCTCATTTCAGTGGTCTTCGAGAGACATTCCCCTTCTTGGTTGTGCTTAGGCATTAATGTTCTGGCTGAGTAGACTACTGCTACTTAGAGGTTTTAATTGTAATTGTATTTGCAGTAATGAAATTTGATCTAATAGCTTCATGCTTGCTTGAAAGGCACCAGCTTCCCCTCAAAGTCTCTTCTCCAGAAAGCATTGTCAAGCCTGTTTACAGGGCTCATTTCCAATGACTGGATTGATTGGTCTCCTCTGAAGGCCTCTTTCCTGAGTTTCAGTGATTTTCTTGACTTGGGAGCTTGTGGCTTAGAGGGCCACACCCAAGGGCCTTCATACGTTATGATGGAAGCCTGGGTGCAGAGAACTCCCAGCTGTGGTTTTGGTGGCTGGCGCTAGGCACAGGCGTATTCTCTCTTTGGTGCTGGGAAGCCCGGGAAGCCCAGGAAGCCGCTGACAGACGCCTCTGCAGCTCTTGGGGAAGAGCAGAGAAGCATTCTGGAGCTGTGACGCTGGCAGCTGACTGACAGCAAGCTGTATACACTGATCCCAGGCTCTGTCAAGCATTTGATGTTGAGGTGGGGCCTGCTTGAGTGAGTATGCGTTCTGGAAGTTCAGAAGCCTGCTGTTGTGCTCAGAAGCCAGCTACGATCTCCTTGCAGTTTCCTAACGTAGGAGGAGGACCCTTGCCTGGCCTTTCGTTCTGAGCATCTGAGTAAGTTTAGCTTGGTCCTTCCACTGGAATTTGAGCAGCCCTTCGTTTTCTCATTGGACTGTGTTGGAAAAAAATCACAGTTCGAATTGCCTAGAATTTCGTGAGTGGTGTTTGGAGGCTATGACGTTAAAAGATACTGTCTTGCTGAAGGTACATCTTATCTTCTTGACCTCTGGCCTCTTTGGGGGTTCGTTTTGCAGGTTGCGGGGCAAGACCCTCCAAGGCGTTTGCTGATTACGCCAAGGGCCAGGGTATCTCCTGCTGCCAGAGATGGCTGTTTCTCGTTCTCCCTGCAGTTTCAAGTCGGTGAAAGCTTGCAGTGAGAGATCAAGAGCCCAGGATGGCAGAGAGGGCATCCTACAACTCTGAGCTTGGACAAGGAGTCTGTCCTATCGCTCATCTGCTAAGCCCTGGGCTGCAAGGCTGATGTCTTGCTGCCTGCAGCTGATACAGCCAGCACCTTGTCTTTCCAGACAGGCAGTCTTGGACTAGCTTTGCCTGTTGCATTTGGTTGCCATGGCAGCAGAAAAATGAGGAAAAATGGGAACACCTGGCAAGCCAGAAGCAGGAACTTGACTGTTCAGTTTTCCTTCCTGGTCTAGGAGACGGTGTTGGTGACAATCACAGGTAAGGGGAGAGGTGATGGTGGTGTCCTTAGCTCATTCGGGCACCTGGGTGTTGGCTTGGCTCTTGATGCTGCTGTTTCGGAGGGCACTGGCACTGGAGATTCGGTGGTTGCCACACAGTAACCACGTCTCTGGCTGGTTGTGCTGAGGGAGATGCTGCGGTGGTGACTTCGCTGAGTGTGGAAGGGAAGCTGCTGCCTGCACAGTGATTTTTGTCTTCCTGTGACTTCCCTCCTTGTCCTTTTTACCTCTTCCTTGTCTTGGAAGTACCCAGATCGCCATCAGAAAAGGCTATTTTCTAATGAGTAAAGTGACTGCCTGGTAATCCAGGAGGAGGAGATACGCTGAAAGAGGACTTGCCAAAGGCTGGGGTTAGAATTGTAGCATCTCTGAAATGGCAAACAGAGGTCAAAGTCTGGTTCTCTCTTGTTGTAGACAGAGACATGGAGCCTGGACAGCAGAAGACTGGACCAGGCTTACACGGCAGAGTGGGACTCTGGGTTTGGAGGCAGGAGAGAGCAGCCTTCGAGGCTCACTGGGTTGTTTCTGTGCCAGGTGAGGGGTGCTGTTTGGGCTGGTTTCCGGCTCCCAAAGTGATGCGGAGTAGGGAGAGGAACTAGAGCTTGTGTTCCAGAGAGGAGCTGGGGAAGAAGGGGAAGGAATGCAGAAAGCCTTAGTTGAGTAATGAGGCCACAGTTGCTGAATGAAAACCCCTGTCAGACAGCCTCCCCCAGGGTGTTGGGAGTGTGCGGGGAGCGTTGGCAGTCTGTCTGAGTGTCTCTTTTTCTTGGAAGAGGGAGTGTGGAGGTGTCTGCCTGTTTCAGACGAGAACTTTGTTTTATTCCTGCTTTTCATTCTGTATTGCTTTCCCCAAACCCCTTAGGTGGTGGGTGTGAGTGCCATAAAAAAATGCTGGTTGTGCTGGTTGTTTGTGAGTGTGCCTCTTCTCATGCACCCAGTAATTTTAGCTGAGTTCTCCATGTAGAATCCTTGCAGATAAAGCATGAATTGGATTGCCAGTTTCTCTAGGAATTAATGGGGCACAGATGTCATCTAATGATGTCTTCCTAGTAAGAGATTCCTGATTCCCCGTAGTTTCCTAACCTCCTATCATAGCCTTGAAGACTCTTGACGTTATCTTTCTTCTGGGCAAAGAATGGGAGGCCAACCTCCTAGTCCCAGGGTTATTACACATTAGAGAAGCCCCAGATAAGGTGTTTAAACATCTGTTTGTAGGAAATGATTCCTGTTGAGAAGTTAATTGTTTGGTACTTTGAGCTTTCTGAAGAGATAGTGCCTTGGAAATAATAAAGTGTACCTGAGATTTATGTTCTGGAATCTCCACTGGTAATAGTCACAAACAGTGGTTTTCACTGAGTGTAATGCTTCGTGGTTTTCAAAGCATCATTTCTGTCCACAGAACCACCTTCTGAGATGAGAATTCTTTTTTCATTTTGCAGAAATGGAAACTGAGGCCCAGAGTAGCAGTGTGACTCATGGAGGAGTCAGTAAGCTGAGGAGGGTGGCTAAGATCCTGTTATTCTGGACTCATGGTCTTTCCTCCATCCCAGGATCTTCTTGGATTGGGGATTGGTCTTGGGGCTGAGAAGAGCAGAGGCCTATTTCTGCCAGACCTTGGGACTTGCCATGGGTTGGTATCTTTGTGACAGAGTCCAGGTTTTGGAATCCAGCTACTCTCGCGGGCTGGTCATTAATCTCTCTGAGCCTCAGTTTCCTCTTTGACAAAATGGAGAAGGTAAAACTGGCTTTGCAGGGGGCAGTGAGATGATGCCAGCAAAGGGCCTGACACGGCAGGTGCTGACAGGTACAGCCAGCTCCCTCAGCCTGCCTGACTTTGTGTACCTGTCCCGAAGGGGTGGTGATACTTGGCCTGGCAACCTACCTATTACAACAGCAATGGGGTCTTGCTGTGATCTGCTCTAGTTCATGATGTTGACTGAGAGACAGCTGAAGAGCCCATCGAACAAACTCACCCAAAGGAAAAAAAATGGCTTCTGAATTTATAACTTCTTTTTTTTTTAAACTACATCTGTCAATGTTATACACATTTGCTCCTGGAAATGTAGGAAGCAGAAGCAGCTCCTTTCGTAGGTGGGTAAATGGAAGGACAGAGAAAATGACTTCCTGCCCAGGTTCACCTGACGCATCGCTGAGGAAGTTCAGAGTCGAATGAAGTCACTTTCCTCCTGGGCTTCTCCAGACTGATTTCTGTCTGGTTCTATCTTCTTTTGTTCTTTGCAGAGAAGAGGCAGTTCAGTTAAAACTCTAGCTCCCTGTTTTGAACTTCAGCCCACACCCCTCCAGCAAAATCATCAGCATTCATTTGCCCAAGTCAAGGAAAGAGAAGTCTTTGTTCAGAGCATCCCACTGCACTTTGGGAATCGGGATGGCACAGAACCTGGCAAACAGGCTTTGAAGTTAATAGATTTGATTTAATGACCTAGGAGTCTGCCTTCCCATAGCGTGTGCAGTTTTTTGTTTTTTTTTTTTTGGTCTTCTCTCCTGGGATCCTTGTGACTCACGTGCCTTAGGGCAAGCTGCTGGGAACCGAAGCAGCTTCACAGATGCCCTGCTCAGGGGCACGGGCTCTTCTCTGGGGGTGGGGGCCCCGCCGGAGTGAAACCTGTCAGGAGTATAACTCAGTCAGAGGACATGAGGACAGGCTAGTGTCTGCCCTGTCAGACTTTTACATGGGGAACATGCCTGTAAGATGTGACTGGCTGAAGCAGATGAACCAGAATGCCCACATCCAAGTGAGTGTGGATCCACTCAGAGCTGTCTCAGAGCTGTGTGTGCATGGGCTACACACACGCACCACTGATGTTCCCACTGCTCAGAATATTGTGGTATAAGATCTCTAGAAGTTTCCATCAGAGCCAGCTTTTCAGACATGCAAGAAAAATGTTTTTGAGTCTTTTCTCATATCCTTATTTTTGAATATCAAATAGTGTCCCAAGCATGACCCCCCCCCTTTTTTTTTAACTAGTTGAAATTCCAGATCACTTCTAGTGATTTCCGAAAGTTATAAGTCTAGTCATCCTTGGAAGACCTAAGGGGCTTCCCAGATGGCACTTGTGGTAAAAAACCCACCTGCTGATGCCAGAGACACAAGAGACATGGGTTTGATTCCTGGGTCGGGAAGATCCAGAGGAGGGCATGGCAACCCACTCCAGTATGCTTGCCTGGAGAATCCCATGGATAGAGGAGCCTGGAGGGCTACATTCTATAGGTCGCAAAGAGTCAGACATGACTGAAGTGACTTAGCACACACACACAGAGACAGAGGACCTAAGAGATCATTGCACACTCTGAGGAGATTCAGAGGAACATCCCCTGAATGTAGGTCTTGTTACTTGGCCAAGTGGGTAGCTGTGTGCGCCTTGTTCTTTCAAAGAGCCAGGTCAGGAACTGCCAGGTAATGGTTGACTCTTTTGCATGACTGGGGAGTCCTGTGAAGACATGCTCCCTGTTTATAGAGACAACACAGTCCGCTCCCTGGGGCGGATTTAGTTTGGACTTTAGTCCTGTCTCCTAATAAGCTGCTTTCTCTGGATGTTGCTGAGCAGAGGTTTTCACAGTCACGGAGTATGGGGTTTTCTTCATGTGTCTTTCCATGCTCACCCACCCCTCAGTGTCCCTCACTGATATTCAGTGTTGGGGCCACAACCAGTCCTTTTCCAGCTGAAATCTGTTCATACCCGGCTCTCTAGGTAGTGGTCATACCTTCTTTCCTCACCAGCCTAAGGCTGCAGGGAAGTCCTCTTTGTTCCTGCACTTTGGGCTGGAGAACTCCCTGGCCAGCCAGCATCCCAGAAGCTAGTTTGGGAGGGGACATGGGGTTAGAATACAGGAAGAGGACTACAGTTAGAGCTCAAGATTGTAAGGTGCAGAAATGGCAAATGTGGCTACCTGTCCTGGTTTCCCAGGCCATCACAAACCCAGATGGTCTGTTCTTTGTCTCACTGAGGAACAGCGGCATATCTAGTTGATGGAATGTAATGCAGTCATTTAAAATGATATGGATGAGTTCAAAAGAGAGGAAAAAATGTTTAGATTACAGCAAGTTTTAAAAATCAATATGGAAAATTGTAAAGCAATATGATCACAGTTATCTGGGCTTTCCAGGTGACGCTAGTGATAAAGAACCCATCTGCCATTGCAGGAGACATAAGAGACCTGGGTTCCATCCCTGGGTCAGGAAGATCCCCTGGAGGAGGGCATGGAAACCTACTCCAGTATTCTTACCTGGAGAATCCCATGGACAGAGGAGCCTGGTGGGCTATATAGTCCATAGGATCGCAAAGAGTTGGACACAACTAAAGTGACTTAGCATACACAATTATCTAAAAACACAAAAAAATACCCCCCCCCAAAAAAAAACCCCAAGCATATTACAGAGAATGAAAGTAAATATACCAGGGAGATTCCTAGTGTCCTTTTGGTTTAGGTTTCTGGGCTTTCACGGCTGTGGTCCAGGTTCAGTCCCTGGTTAGGGAACTGAGATTGTGCAATGTGTGTGGTGTGGCAAAAAAAGAAAAAGGAAAGAAAGTAAATATACCAAGTACCTAAAATGATTTTCCTTTGGATAACAGGACTATGGTGACATTTTTCTTTCCTACTAGCTTTTTTCTTGTATTTCTCAAGTATTCTGTAATAACCCTCATATCAGTGTCTTAAATGGGAAACAATTAAACTTGATAAAATCCCAAACAAACCTTTTTTATTGTTGGACTGTGTGTCCTGAATTTGGACTTAGAGATGTAGCTGCCATAACTGAGATGAGCTGAGAACTCTTCTTTTGCCTTGTCTCAACCTCTGGGAATCTGAAAAGTCAGGCAAGACCAGGTTCCAGGAAGACATCTCGGGCATAGTTCTGCCTGGAGGCAGGGGCTGGACAAGGCAGCCTCTCAGAGCCCCTTCCCACCCCCGGTTGGCTGTTATCTCTCTGCTGCACACAGCCTCTGCCAGCAGTGCGCGGGCTCCAAGTGTGGCGACATTCTCTGAGTGGGGAGCAGTGACAAAAGTCTGGCTGGGATGGAGGCCGGGGGCGGGGAATCCGGAGTGAGTGCCTGAGCTGATAAGGAGCCAGTGATCTTTCTGCCTGGTGGGACTCGCACCTCTAGCCATCAAGCATCCAGCCTGCCCCAGCCCCTTGGAAAGCTTGTGCCTGCCACGGTGGTCCTGCTGCTAGTAGAGCTCAGAAAGCACAGTGGTCACGGCTGTTTCTGCGAAGGACTTCCTGATGGTGCAGGGTGTCGGAGCTCTGTCTTGGGGCATGGGAAGGATCACTGTCCTTTGAGTGGCCGTGGTTTTGAAGGAAGCAGCGTAGCTCCAAGTGGAAACTGGGATTTTCCCTCCTGGCACCTCTGTAAACGTGAGCCTGGTGAGCAGACATCCAGAACGCGTCTTCCTCGGCTGTGTCTCACCTGGATCCTCCAGCTCCATCTCCTCAGGGCCCTGGCCCAGGCCTCCAAATCAGTTTCTCCACTTTTCTGGCAAAAGGCCTCAGTTTACTGCAGCTGTCTGGATCCTGTCACCCATCGGAGCAGCAGGCACCCAGCCAAAGAATGCTGGCACTTACACTTTGAGGAAGGCTTACGGATCCTGGAGATAGCAAAGTCTGGGAATCAAGCATTGAGCTGCTCAAGGATAGGGACTGGATTGTGTGGAATCATTTTCTGCTGCTGCTTTGAAAGAGTCTGGCAAATGCTCGGGCTCTGTAAAGGCAGGTGAGAAGGGTTCTCTACGATACCTCTTAAGCGTTATGCACAATGCTGCCAGGGTACCAGCCTTCCCAGGGCAAGTGGGAAGCATAACTGGCCCTCTTGGTCGGAAGCATGATGTCACTGGATGCTGATGGGGACACATCAAGGGCATCTGCCCTGGGGACCCAGGCATGCCTCATTTCTTCCTGCTCTCCAGACATGGCACAAGGGGTTAATATCTCCAATGGCTCTATTTTGGGGCTAATGGAGTGTTCCTAGAATAGGACTCTTTGTTAAGTAGTCTATTTTCGGAGGCAAGCCCCACTGGCATTTATGTAAGCGATTCTCTCTGTGTATCTGGGGGTGTGGGTGTGTGTGCGAGTGATTTCTTGTTACTAATTATAAGCAGCTGTTTTTGGGAGCCAGGGAAATGGAGGTGTGTGTATGTGTGTAAGGAGTGTGGATTGCTCTTGCTGTGAAGAGTGGTGGTGTAACCGTGTGTGCCCATCTGATGGGCACACAGACACCCAAGTAAGAGGATAAATGAGGAGGCCTTGCGAGAGCAGGCAGCAGTGACTTGGCCCCTTGGTGGGGTGTCAGGCTGTGGAGCCCGCCCACCTGTCCATGCTCTTGATTCCCTGAAGCACATGTGTAGGCTGGATGTCGTGACCCTCTGACTGCAGTCTGGAGTTAGGTGGTGTCCAGAAGATCTGTCCTGGGTTGTTTAAGGTCCATTAACCAGTTCTAACCTGAACTAAACCTCAGACTCCACTTCCCATCGCAGCCTGGCCACTTATTCACTGCATTCTCTTCTGTCTCTCCACAGGCCAAATCCACATATGTCGAAGCAAGAGAGAAACCAAAGACCGTCCAGCATGGTCAGTGAAACGTCCACGGCAGGGACCACTTCCACCGTGGAGGCCAAGGCTGGCCCCAAGGTGAGCTCTTGGCCTCTCACCCTTGCCCTCCTCTCTTCTGTATTTTGCCAAGTCCCTTTGTAGCCAAAGACGCATTTGACCTTCATCATAGTATATTTTTGTTTTTTAACTCTTTATTTTGTATTGGGGTTTAGCTGGTTATAATGTTGTGATAGTTTCAGGTGAACAATGAAGGGATTCAGCCATACACATGCATGTATCCGCTCTCCCCCAAGCCCCACTCCCGTCCAGGCTGCCACATAACATTGAACAGAGTTCCATGTACTGGACAGCAGGTCCTTGTTGGTTATCCATTTTAAATACAGCAGTTCCACCGTAGTTTTGTGAAGGAGACACGTAAAAAGTATTGTCCCCAAATGAGAGTTCTGGAAATAGGCCAGTTGGGGTTATGTCACATGTCCAAGAAAACAGGTGATTGCTGACAGAACCAGGACTGACATCTAGGGCCCTGGCCATATTCTCCGTTTTTCTGGCGTGTCTTGGGAAGGCCACACCTCTGTTCACAAGTGTCTTAGAGACCGCATGGTAAACTTTGTGACAGAGGCCCCAGAGGTGTCTGTGCCACGCTGTGGGAGCACTGGCTGAGGAGCAGGGAAGAGATCCAGCATTGTAGAGAAGGAGAGAGCACCAGAAAGGCGGCGCGGGGGGTAAATATCTGGAAATGAGTAAATACTGTCACCAAAAAGGAGCATTGTTCAGAAAGCCATAGGACATCTTGGGGCCAGCAGCTGCTGGTAAAAGTTGATTGAAAGATCCCTTTACATTTGTTTTCTCTGTAACCCAGACAGGAAGCTTGGTAGCTCTTGGACTCCCCTTT
Source organism: Cervus canadensis (assembly GCF_019320065.1). Classification (NCBI taxonomy): domain Eukaryota; kingdom Metazoa; phylum Chordata; class Mammalia; order Artiodactyla; family Cervidae; genus Cervus; species Cervus canadensis. The sequence goes on from NC_057396.1 coordinate 32,468,020, forward strand.
TAATTAGGATGCTATGGCCATGCACCCACCCATTCTCCATCATCTCGCTGTTCTTTTGATCAGAGGACGGTGCCATGCAGATGAAGACGCAGGAAGCCTATGGCTCTCCTATCATGCATGTGCTTTTGAGGGCTTCCCCAAATCATCCCAGATGCTAGAGATTGAGTCTGCTCTTTCCTAGATCATGAAGTCCAGCAATAAAGTACACAGCTTTGGGAAGAGGGACCAGGCCATTCGGAGGAACCCCAACGTTCCAGTGGTGGTGAGGGGCTGGCTACACAAGCAGGTGAGGAGACTGAGGAGGGAGGGCGGCAGGGAGCTAGTTCTTTCTGATTTCCGTCCTTCCCCTGACCCCCAGGAGCTGGGAACGGGCTTGTAATAAGATTTTTGTTCCTGAGTCTGTCCGAGGCCAGTAGATTCTACCGATCGTGCTAAGTGATTTGCTTTTCGTGTTTGTAAGTGGACTGTACTCAATGACTGCGGTTTCCTTCCCCAAACCCACTTAGCCGCTTTGGTTCTTGGTACCATCGGCTGTCCTGGGACTCGGACCTGGGTGTGGGTGGATCAGTCTGCATCCAGCTTTGCAGCCACGATCCTCCGCCAGCACTAGCCTTCCTAATGTTAAAGAGCCTTTGTTATCATTTGCCTGAAAAATCCCAGGTTTTCCTTTTCTCCTCTCTAGCACATATATCGAACTTCCTAGCACCTCAGATTTCAAATTGGCCAAACTCAACTCACTATCTCCTCAGCCCCTACCTGTCTTTTCCCCCAGCCTGCTCTTCCTGGGTTGTGGGGTCGGTGCCATCCTTCTCTCAGGCACTCGGTTTAGGAACCTCAGTACCATCACCAGCTTCTCCTTCTCCCATATCCGTTCAGTCTGGAAGCCCTGTCAGCTCTGTGTCCCCCCACAGTCCATCCTTCAGCTCTGTCTTTACCAGCAGTCATTCTGCCTCTGGTCCTCTGGCCTCGGATAGGCTGTGAGGTCCCAGGGTCAGAGAACATGTTCCTTCTGTCTTCTTCCTTCCCTTCTTGCCATCCATCCACCCATCCCCCGACTCACCCACCAAATGCCTGCCATGTTCTAAGTGTTCTCACTGCAACGACAAAGGGATGAGTAACATGTGGTTCCTGCACTCGAGGACCTCCTGCCATAGTCTGCAGGGGACTCCCGCATAGCATATTATCCAGATAAGCACAAATTCTGAGAGCAGTGATGTATGTTTTTACTCAAGGCTTTATGGGAAGACAGAGATGGGCATTAACATGTACAACACACAGAAGAAATTCCTAAATGTCCCCTTGAAATCCTTCTCCCCCAGGTCTGTTCCCCACGGCAGCTCCCACAGCTCCCCAGCCTCTTCTGACCAGTACTCCCCTGGCACCATCCTCTTTTAATGAGACCCTCTTCCCTCACAGCTCTGTTCTTATTCTCTTTTCTTACCTGGGTCACCCTCTGACTTTTTCCATTTGCATCCCTGTCCCCGTTAAACAAAAGGCTCCTTTGAAATGTGGAGGGAGACGGAAGGGATTGTAGACAATCCTTCTCCTCAGCAGACACCCCCTTGCCCAGGCCCCTGGGCCCCTGGGCTGTGCTGTGGCTGTAAGGTCTGTGTAGATGCTGTGGACTCACAGTAGAGAAAGTATCACTGTGCTTGGGGGAGTCCTAAAAGGTCCTGGAGGAAGTGACATTTGAAGCAGATATATAAGGGTGGAGAAGAGCTTTTCAAACAAAGCAAATATCATATGCCAAGACTTTAGAGGTCACCTAGTTAATGCAGAAGATAAAATCAAGAAATATAGGAGCTTAGCAAGTTTTAACACTTAAGTAAATGGAGAACGGATAAAATTTTTAAAAATTTAAGGCTGTCAAAAAGTTTTGCAGAAGGAAGACAATTTAAATAGCTAAAAGTGGCTCTGGAATTTTCCTACGTTTAGGAGAAAAATGACCCCAAAACTACTATTTTCCTACCCTAGCCATATTTAAAAATTTTTCATAGTCACCTAAAATTTTTTTTTAAATAAATGTAATGATTTACATTTTAGATGAGTAGAGGCAGAGTCTTGTTATGATACAGTTTAGTTCAAGAAAATCCAAGTCTTTTTCTGTTGAATGGAAAGAAAACACAGCATAACCAGTCCCTTACAGTAGGTAACTTAGTCAAACGAGACTTTTGCCTCACTGATTAATTAGCTAACTTAAATTCTTTGTCCCATACTATGTAAATCGATTTTCTCTCTTTTTTAAATTTTTATTGGAGGACAGTTGATTTATAATGCTGTGTTAGTTTCAGGAGTACAGCAAAGTGAGTCAGTTAAACATATACATATATCCACTCTCTTGTTTAAAATTCTTTTCCCATATAGGCCATTACAGAGTATTGGGTAGAGTTCCCTGTGCTATGCTAAATCAAATTTCTAATTAGTATAAATGAAGATATTTTATAGCATATTGAATGAATGAATAAATAACTTTTTGTTAAAAACTGATTTCTTTCTTACTGGAAGAACTGTTTTTGAATTCATATCTTCCTTTCTAAAAGTAGGATGCTTATGATATATTAGACTGTTTACAGGAAACAGAACTTCCTGGGGAAAAACCATCACTGGATTTAAATTTTAATGTTCTATTCAAAGAAAGGCTATGCAATAAAAATGTATTAATTTATGGAAAGAAAGCGTGAATATGGGCAAATCTTGGTTCCAGAATCAGGTTGTACATAACTAAGGAGGGGGAGCAGTACGCTCAGATATTGCCCTGATTAGTTTTCTTTGCTTTGCAGGACAGTTCTGGGATGAGGCTGTGGAAAAGGAGGTGGTTTGTGCTTGCTGATTATTGCTTGTTTTACTATAAAGGTGAGCTGAGGTTCAGGCCACCAAGGGCTCTTGTGCCCGAGGGGGTGGTGAGGTGATACAAAGGTGGTCTTCTCAAATCCAGTGTTTGAACCAGTGGTCCGAGCTAATTAATAACCTGTTAACCTGCCAAAGTGTTCACTTTTACATATGTGGATGGTTGGTGACTTAATTTTTATCAGTCCCAGCACTGGAAGTGCCATTTGTTGAGTTAAAATTAATAGAATCTGGTTTGCCTTCTACTTAGGGTCTCAAGATCTGGAGTTTTTCCAGCTTCTGCCCCACTTGGGGCATAGGCTCACCTTTGATGCAATCCGGAGGGATGAGAAGTATAGGTGAAGCATTATATTTTGTAACCTATTATCTGGATTTATCCCCTGTTATTGGGTAGGCAGCTGGTGAATAAAATTGGCCATATGAATATTTGTGAAGCCCCAGTACATAGAATTAGGGGCTGTGCAAAGGTTAGAAGGAAGTAAGGCTCAAAATATGGAGGAAGAGATAGCCTAATTATAAGACAAGACTAGGTTGTGACAGGTGCTTTGGAAGGCATCCAAAGTGCTTAAGCAGTGCAAGGGAAGCAAGAAGTTAATTCCATCGTGGAGAACTTGGGAAGGCTCCTTAGAAGAGATAGGGTATGAGTTGAGCTTTTTAGGATGGGTAGAACTTTGCCCATGTTTGGGGGAAGATGGGCATTCGTGTAGAAGAAACAGCTTGACTTAAGTTCTAGAAGCAGAAGAAGGTGGCATGATAGACCTTCAAGGCTAGAGTGAGTCTTGCATGGAGCACACACCAGGAGATAAGGCTCAGGATGGCTAAGGGCCAAAATGCAAAAGGGCTGTGACTCTAGACAGAGGAAGTCGGGTTTCCTTCTGTATCCAGTGAACAGTCAGCAAGTGCCTTGTGTGGGAGAGCAGAGACACCAACTCGTCATTAGGAAGTTACCTCTGGTAACGAAGATGGTTTGGGGGAGGAAGAGAATAGATATAGAAAATATGAAAAAAAAATATGATATTTCCCACCTGCTCTAACTTTGCCCATGAGGTGTGTACCACCCAGAATCCCTTCCCCATCCTTCACAAAACTTTAAACATCACCTTCCGAAGCCTTCTTCAGTTCTGCAGGCTGTGTGCCACTCCTGGCTGTGTGTTCCCACAGCACATGGCATGCTGCTGTATTTCAGGAGTTGGCAGGTGGAACTGAGTGTGTTCACATGTGTGTCCCCATCCTCAGGGAGAGGGCCCTGTCTGACTCACCTGTGTAGTTCCAGCACTAGCACAGTGGTCCCCGGAGCACCTGAATGGATGATCCATGATTGCAGTCATCCTGGGAGAGATAAGAAGCACTGAACTAGGGTTGTGGGATGGACCACCCTAAGGAGGCTGCCACAGGAGGTTATCCTGATGTGTTCTTCCGTTCAAAGACAGCCGAGAAGAAGTGGTCCTTGGGAGCATCCCTCTGCCCAGCTACGTGATCTCACCTGTGGCCCCTGAGGATCGCATAAGTCGCAAGTATTCCTTTAAGGTACTGTCCCTCTCCTTTAGTTTAGCAATGCCGTCCTAAGAAATGTTGTTGTTGTTTGGTTGCTGAGTCGTGTCCAACTCCTTTGTTAGCCCATGGACTGTAGCCTGCCAGCTCCTCTGTCCATGGGATTCTCCAGGCAAGAATATTGGAGTGGGTTGCCATGTCCTTCTCCAGGGGATCTTCCTGACCTAGGGATCGAACCAGCATCTCCTGCTTTGGTAGGTGGCTTCTTTACCATTGTACCGTCTGGAAAGCCACCATCTGGAAAGCCCCTAAGATACATTGTGTTCCCAGTAATGGCTTCACAGAAGCAGTTGTTTTTGCTGGGAGTGGGAGGGGGAAGAAGTTAAGAAGTTGTGTGTTTCAGAGTCATGTTAACAAAGTTATAAATTCTTTAAGCAAGAATAATATCCCATCACAAGTGCTTTCATTTGTGTCTGAACTTTTGAGTCCCTCAGCCTTGCTTGAGTATTTAGACCTCCTTTTTCCTGTCACTACTATTTCCGCGACAGGTCTCAGAAAAACAAAACAAAACAGGGTCTCCTGCTTTCTTAACCACTGTCGCTATCCCCAGTGACTCCAGAGTTGCTGTGGGTTGAAGATCCTGGATCCTCCTTTGCTTCACGTTGCATGATGTGGTACTGCCGTATTCCTGTAAAACCTTTGGTGACTGAGAACTACTGTTATCCGCATTACCTCATTTGATGCCTGTGGGGAGCCTGGGGGGTTAGTATGATTCGCTTCATTTTATAGATGAGGAGAATGAGGATTGGAGAGCTGAAGAAGCTTACCACAGCCCCAGAGCTGGAAGACGATGGAGGCAGATCTCCACCCTGAGCTCTGTGCTCCTCATGTGCAGTGCAGGGAGGGAGGATGATTTTTCTCTCTTCCTCTCTGCTTTTCTCCCACGTCTTACTCTGGTCACCTGCACACCCATTGCAGGAGGCAGGAGATGGTTTCAGTGAATGCTTATTGTTGTTTTAGTAATAGTGATCTGTTAAATAGTTCAGAGCCTCTCCTGCTCATTGTGGGCTCTGAAAACGTTTTGTTCCCTGGGTTTTAGACTAGTCTTTTGCAGCCGAATGCCTTCCTTGGGGAATCTTCCTTTCTAGTATTGAGTGTGGCTACTGGGCAAACAATTGGGATAACGCTGTTATATATGATTTGGTGGTGGTGGGGGACAGCCTTTGGAATATCTTCAAAGTAACAGATTATAATAACTATATATATTTCATCTCAACACTTCATTGGGAGGTGTGAAAAATAGATTCGAGGAAAACATCTTTTATGTGCTGTCACATTCTCTCCTTTTTAAAAGAAAGAAGACTTCACCAAGAGTGTTCCCTAAATATTTTGTCTGGGAGACAGAAGGCATGCCTATTTTGGGGGCTGACTGGGGTCTGCAGGGTCTGAGAGGAAAGAAAAGCTACTACGGGCAGCACTGGTGATGCTCAGCTGGTTGTCTAGGAAGGACTGTGGTTTCCTGAGTGTGGAAGAGGTCCCTTCCCTTTGGTTGCAGTGTCATTCTTTCAGGGATGTGAGGGTGGGCCTGGGGCAGTTCAGGGTCCACGTTCTTGGGCTACCGAGGAGTGTGCAGTGTGTTGTGTCCTGGGCCTTATGCTTGCCTCTGATGTCATTTCTCAGTTTCCAGAACTGCAGTTCTCAGACCGTTGCTAGGACACCTTGCCTGAGATTGTTCAGAGAATCTGCAGTGGCAGAGCCTGAGGGTTATGTGTTCCTCTCTTGTCTGTCTTCTCTGACTGCACTCCCAGCCTGGCAGCCCCTAGGCATTGTCAGGGAGGCGGGGTGCTAGATGCGCCCTGAGGCTCCACTGGGCCTGCAGGGTGAGCCAGCAGGGCTCTCCGTGGCCTTTAGATACCATTATTCCCCCACCTCCTACCCCTCCCGCCACACCAGACCTTGTGCTCTGCTGGCTCATCTGGGGCATCTCCCCGCAGAACACCTACTGGAGTCACAGCCTCCCTTGGCCTGCTGGTCACCTCTGAGCAAGGTTAGCCCCTCAGATCCAGGGTCTGGGGCAGAAAACATCCCCAAGGGGGAAAGCGCCTTTATTGCTTCCCTTTGAGCTATTCTCCCTCCCTCAAGACTAAGGGCTCCTTACCTGAGGCCTACAGACCCATGTCAGTAGGTAAATCACATCTTTCTTTTTTAAACCTCTTAGTGTCCACGGGTAAATCATGTCTTTCCTATTTTAATGCATAACATCTCCTTTGATTGAGAAAGCAGACAGGAGTAGGTATCGACAGCACCCTTGCCTTTGGTCACCGATAGAAACCAGAGATGTTTTCATATCACACTATAGTTGTTGCAGATATCTTGAAATACTGTTTATGTTCTTCACCACTTCAAAATTACAATAATTATTACATCTGCCACTAGATTTGTTATGTGATACATTATTAAGGAAGCACCTGTATCACTATATTGCAACATTTAAAAATATTTTGGTAACTATATTTCAATATAGTAAATTTCCTTTGTCCTATTGTGCACGAAACACCTTCTAGGAAGAGTTCGTAGAATCCAGCAAGTCCTCAAAAAGATGCCAGAAAAAAGATTAAGACTCTCTGCTTTATTCTGGCTGAAGGCCAGCCAAAAGTCATGGTGTTTTACTTACGTATACTCGGCAGACTTCTGTTGTGCTCTGTTGTTCTACTTGGCAGGATATAGATGCTAGGGATACAGCGGTGAAAGGACACAGTCCTTGCCTCTGTCTGCATGAACCTGGGGATTAACGGGATAAGAAGAGAACAGGAAGAGCTGCTGTCCTCTCCCATTTCAGTTTTGTGCTTTCTGTATCTTTGAAATCCATCTCTCCCCTACCACTGTCACTATTCTGTCTAGCCTGCCATCACCCCCCACCCCATGGTAACTAACTTACTAGGCACTGGAGTGATGCCTCGCACATAGTGAGCACTCGGTGAGTGTTGGCCATCGTTGCTTCAGCCCTGGACCTCCTCTGTAGCCTTCAGGATGTCCTCCACGCTGTTCCTCAGTTACATGTCTGTTCAAGAATGCTCCTACCATATACCCTTCTGTGGCTCCCCATTGCCTTCAGGATAGAGCCCAGCCTTGGTTTAGAAGGTCTGGCTTATCTCTCTAGCCACGTTTTAGCACACTTTCTTCTTATGCCTTTCCTCCATTTCTTGCCCATAGGCCTTTGCTTGAGCTTCAGTCACAACCTCGAATGCCCTTTCTGAACTCTTCCTTGTCTTTTAGGTGTCTGTTCATGGGCCACCTTCTCCAGGAAACCTTCCCTAAGTCCTCTGGACGGGTTCTGTACTTTTATTTGAACATCCACAGCTCTGGTATCACTGCCCTATAAATGGTTGATTACCCATCCAGAGCTTTCTCCAGGGAAACTAGCCATCATCTAGTTTTGCCAGGGTAGATGGGGCTGGTCATATTCTTTAAACAGGTCACATGGAGCTGTCATTTGTAGTAGGAGTTGTGGTCAGTGACACGCCTTATACTTCCCAAGTTAAGGTCAGTTCAGCTTATTTGTATTTCATGTTTAGTCCTCTGTAAGTCAGTGATGGTTCAATGAATCCCACTAACTTCCTCAAGTAGATGCCTGCCCCAGAACCCTCTGTGGCTGGGCAGAAAGTCTGGGAAGGGGGTGTCAAAGATCTTATGGGGTCATTGTCCAAGGGAGCTTTTACCAGAATTTCTGCCAGTTGACAGTAAGACACGAATAAGCCCCTTCTAGTTCTCTTCTTATTGCCACATCTCCACCTTGCTGAAAAGAAGGAATCCTTCCTAGAACAGTGAGTGAGTCCTTATACATGCAAGAAAGGAAATCAGATTTGCTCTGGCCACTGTAGGAACCCTTAGCTGCAAGCCAGGTTTACTGGACTGCTTTGGCACTGGGCTGGATGGAGCCAGATCTGTGAGTGTCAGAAGCAAACTTGTATTTAATATCATTTTTGGACATGGATGTTAGGAGTGTGAGAGGGGAAGTGAATGCTTACAGTTCATGTCTGAGATTTCATCCATGACCACTGGTGATTTCAGAAACATGTCATTTTCTAGACATGTTTCCACTTCTCTCATTTTGCTTTCTAAGGGCCAATCATTGTGAATCCAGGTTATCAGATCAGTGAGCTGTATCAGACTCATTTCTGGATAGACCCTGGGTGACATATCTGGATATGAACATGTCTGGATAGACATTCCTAGGTGAGTGCCTAGAATCCTGGCTCCAGCTTTTCAGTCAATCAAAAAAATATTTATTGGGCACCAACTATGTTCCAGGCACTGTTCCTGGGGATACAGTAGTGAACAAAATAGACAGAATCCCTGCTCTCATCAAGTTTATATTCTGCAAGGAAGAGAGAGATGATAAACAAGAGTGTAAAATAAACAATGCCATGTAATAAGTGCTGTGAAGAATCTGTGACTAGGCATGGAAATCTAGGAAAGTTACTTCTCAGAGCTTTACTTGCCATATCTATAAAAGGGATTCTGAATGTTCCTACCTTTCAAGGCTATTAGGATTAAAATGAGATTAAAGTCATGGAGGTACCCAGGAGATACACAGAAGGCCCTCTGTAAATCTTTCTCTTTCTGCATCATCTCTCTCTGTGGATTTGGTGAGCTTTTTCCTTACAAATTTAGAAGACCCTGCTTATCAGAGCCCAAGGGGGAAAACTAGTGTTACCTCTTCACCGTCCATCCGTGTTGCTTCTCAGGGGTCGTTCCCTTTGCCTATAGAACTTATGAGAGCACCTTGAGGCTTCCTGACACACAGTAGGTATGCCAGCGTCCTCAGTCAGGTGTTAGACTGCTTGGTCAAACTTCGTAGTACCTCTTTGGAGGGCCAGAAGAGCAGCTTCCTTGATGGGCACACATCACATTTCATGCCAAGCAGGGAAGCAGTGAATATCTGCACCAAGCTATCTGCTGTTGAGCAGCTGTTTTGAATCAACTCCAGTCATCAGGTGCTTCAGAAGAACCGAGACAGGGATTCCCGCTTCTTTGGAATGAGGTGTTTTTTTTTTAAATCTCTTTCTCATGTAAGCCTTGAATTGACTGTGTGCCCTTCCGTAAATGGGAGTAAGATAAGTAGGAAACAGGTACAGCTGCAGGGCTTTCGCTGTGGGAAGCAGACACAGCTGTTGCTGGGCCTGGCTGTGTCAAGGAAGGGGAACCCAGCCTTTTTTTTCCACGTGTGGAAATCAGCTGGGTGGTGCGTGGGCTTTCAGTCTGGAAGAGGGGAGAACTGGGCTGGAGCATCTCTCGGTTTTTGCTCCTGGAAGTGAGACGCACACTAACCTTTCTGACCTGGGTCTCCGTCTTCTGTCTCCAGGCTGTGCACACCGGGATGCGGGCTCTCATCTATAATAGCTCTCAGGCCGAGCAGTCGGGCATGAGGACCTACTACTTCAGCGCTGACACCCAGGAGGACATGAATGCTTGGATCCGGGCCATGAACCAGGCTGCCCAGGTGCTGTCGCGATCGTCACTGAAGAGGTCAGTCCCCGTGGAGGGTCCCTTCCAGAGCGCTGCCTATGAGGGAGGGGGACCCAGATTCCACCGTTCACTCACTCCTATTAAGCATTGCCCTCTCTTGGAATTTTAAATGGTGACTTCTTCCTGGAGGAGATTGCGTACAGAGCCAACACATACTGCCGGCAGAGCTGAGAGGTGCCCTGGGAATTATCAAGGCCACTGTCCTCATTAAACAGAGAAGTGAGAAGGGCTGGAAATGTGAAATGACTGAAAAGGGTGGGATGCGAGCCTTGGAGCCTGGTCGTGTGTTTCTCAGTCTTTCTCCTCTTGTGTGTGGTTGAGAGGACAACCTTGGGGCAATGTCTGGGGAGGAGGGAGTGGACAAGCAAGAAAGATCTTGAAACTGGAAACACGCCACCGATGGCCCACCACCTTGTTGTTGGGAGCTGACGTGGGCACTGTCTTTCAGCTGCCCCTTCCCTCAATCGGGCCAACCAGGGTACCATCGGGGATCTGGAGGTTCCTGAGTCTGTTGACTGTGGGTGATTCCCTGAGAGTGTGTGGACAAGGAACTTGAGTTAAGTCAGTTGCTTGGAGAAGGTCAGGTAGCTCTGGAAAAGTCAGGGTGCCTTTAGCCAGTCCTCACCTGACGTGAACCCCCTTCTTTACTGGACATCTTGCTCTGTTTGGAGGCCTCTTTGACAAAGGTCTCTTAGGCCTCGTAAGAGTGGTGTCCTTCAGCAACCTAAAGACCGGATTCTCAGTGACTGCAAATGAGTGGTTTTATTTTGTCCACCTTTTCCAACTCAGTTTTATGCGATTTGGGGTATTAGTGGTATTTCCTAGCTTCATGCTCTCTTTCCTGAGACTAACAGGTCTTTGATATAGTTAGTAGCCTCCCTTAAGAGGCCAGATGGGGGTCAGATTCTGCCCTTGGAGTTTCCATAGCGCCCAAGTTGAGCATTTGTTGTGCTGGGTTTTTCCATCTACTTTTCAGTATCCTAGGCTTCAAGGGGGTATCATCTTTGAGTCTTCTGCACACCTGACACATAGCTCTCAAATATCTATAGAGTGAGTAAGTGAGAAATTGAAAGAATGAATGAGTATGTTGGACAGGACAAGAACAAAGACTGTCCTGGAATTTACCCCGTGGGTCCTGAATCAGTGACTCTTACCTATAGGTATTCAGTCAGGTTTGCCTCTCTTCCTAGCAGTGTCATCCAGCCTAAATATTTCTGTTGTGTGCATGATAATGAATCGAAAGTCTGTGCCATTAGCCTGCAGGCACTCTGTTCAGTGACATTGATATTTCCACCTTCATCCCAGGAGAAGGAAATGGGCAGGTTTGACATAACTTACTCCTAGTGCACATGCTGGTCCCTGAAGCTCACTGTTTCCTTGTCTTTGTTGTTCATTAAAAACTATTTATTTTGGTTTTACTGAGTCTTAGTTGTGGCACATGAAATCTTTAGTTGCTGCATGTGAACCCCTAGTTGCATCAAACCCGGGTCCCCTGCATTGGGAGCGCGGAGTTTCAGCCACTGGACTACCAGGGAAGTCTTCCCCCATGCCACACACATGCAATAAGACATTCTTATTGTAAAAAAACACAAAAAGTGAAGAAAAATATCCTTAGTCACCTTCCCAGTGTTCCCTCTGTTACCAGGTTAACAGGGATCTCTTTAAATTATTTTCTATTCATTTATGTGTATATATGCTCTTTAAGACATATAAAGGGTTTTTTTGGTGCTTTTTTAATAGCATGAATGATATTGATCTTGAAAATCATTCTGTATCAGTGTATATGGGCTGACTTTATGTCTGACTGTTGTATGGTATTTCATGATGTAAATGTACCATGGTGCAGTTAAGCATGTGCCACATGTTGGATAGTTTATTTTGTGTTCTCTTTACAGCACAGTTGGGTAATGAAAAACTTTGTACAAGCCTCTGCACGTGTGAGGCATTCAGATTGTTGGGTCAGTATACAGTGCACATTAAATTGTAATCAATACTACCAAACTGTCCTTTAAAGTCAGTTGTATTAATATGTTCCACTGGTGAGAGTGCTAATTTCTCCACATCTCTGCCAACAGTTGATATTATCAGTCTTTTTCATTTTTGCTGAGCTGCTGTGTAGATGAGTGGTATCTGTTTATTTTAATGTGTGTTTTCATGATGGTGGGGATCTTTTATATTTGTCGGTCAGTTGTATTCCTCTGCAGTGAATTGCTGGTACCTATTCTCTGCATTTCCTAGTGAGTTCCTCGCTTTTCTTCGATGCTTCCTTTCCTCCGTGTGTTGAAATCTGCCCAGTTGGGAATGCCGCTTGGCCTCTTGCAGAGGTTGGTTGTAGGCTCTCAGTTGTGTTATTTAAGAGAATCTGCTTTCCCCCTCTTTTCAAAGTCAGGATACTGTTGGTCAGTCTGTAACATTCTGGCATTTTCCTTGTTCTCTTGGATTCCTCAGAGATGGTCTGAGAGGTTTCTAGAGCCCATCTTCAAGTTCCCTTAGGGCCCTGGGGCTCTGACAGCTGAACTTTTCCTGTCTTCCTTGCCATCTTGGTCTTGCAGTCTCTCTGAACCGAGGTTGTTCTCTTAGTTATGGTGAAGTCACTCACCTTGATGAAGATATGGAAATAAATTCAGAAGTTGAAGAATTCAACTTTATTTGTGCTGTGGTCATCTTCCCAAGCAGAGATACCTATGTCTTATATGTATATATATATATATATTTTAAGTTCTCCCCTTCTTTATTTTAATTCTTAGAAAATACAAAGTTTTGTTTTATTTTGCTTTAAGTAAACAAATCTCAGTTCCTTCTAGACTTTACCTTTTTTGCGGTCATTGACGTGGGCCCATTCCACTGGATTTGTGCTTGATGCATTTCCCATAATGTGAGCTCTGAGTGCTCTCTGTGTCCTTACATTGGTTTGCTTCCACCAGCAACGTCAGACAGGTTCATTCTTGTGTCCCAGCTTTGCCCAGTTGTCTTGTGCCTGACTCAGGCACTGGGTCAAAGATAACTTGAGAATGAGATCAGGCTTAACAGGAAAAAGTGCTGTGATTGATAAGTGATATCTGCCTTGAACTGTTTAGGTTTAGGATGAATTTGCTAGCTAAGATTAGGATTTTTTTTTTTTTTTTCACTTTTTCCTACAAGAGGATTTTGTAATTAACTCTCAGATTTTGGTTTCAGAGAGGCTCCTTCCCTTCTCCACTGGGCTGCCTTCCAGATCTCAGGCCATTTTATTATCGCTGGCTTTTTTCTGAACTTTTAAAATGTGTTCTTGCTATGCTCTTAATAAACTCTTGAAATCCCATAGTCATCTTTGCCCAAGGTTTCTTCCCTGTTTAAAAAAACATAAAGAAAACAAAACTTGTTCTACGTTCTGACTCAGTAAAACCAGAGTAGCATTTCCTCTTAATTTTCTGAGAGATGAAACTCAGCCAAGGGAATTCAGACTTATTAAATGTTCTATTTTTCTGAATAAGATGTTCAGACATTTAGTTAGTGAGACGTATTCATCATGTAAGACTACATCTTGCCTCTCCTCCACGTTGGTGATCTGCTCTGGAAACCTCCAGCTCTGTTCCATGGGTGGTCCCAACCGTAGCTTTTCCTTCTCTCCCTCCTTGATTCTCACCCAAATGGTTCTATTCTTATTCATATAGGCAAATTCTTTATGAATGTGGTACTTTAGGGCTTCTTATTACAGGTAACAAAATGCAAATTTATCGTAAAAGGGGAGTTTAGTGGTGCAGTCATTGAAAAGTTCAGGATAACTATAGCTTTAGAAAACAGTTGTGTTCAAGGCTCAGACAGTATCATTACAAGTCATCTCTCTCCCCAGTGGGCTGGCTTCATTCCTGAACTCCGTGTAGAGGTCCCTGGCAGATCTGGGATCTGGTGGCTGGATGGCTGCAATAGCCCCAGACTTAGGTCATCTGAGTTAAGTCCAGTAGGAAAGAGCCAGTCTTCCCCAGAAGCTCTGAGATCTCTTCTGATCAGACTGGCTTAGGTCACACTGATTCCCCAAATCACATACCGTGGCCAGAGAGTACATGTGCTGACTGACTCAGGCCTGAGATACCTGCTTCACTTCTGAGAACCTGACCGTGGGGACTGAGAGTGAGGTGGGGTGGATTCCCAAGCGACATTAGGGCTGTGGACAGAGGAAGGAGAAATGACTTGATGGGATGTGATAAGTGATATGCAAGCAACCAATGTCCAAGCCACTTCCTGCTATATCGATTTCTTTTGCCTTAAGTACTATCTCCGGATAGGCCAGAGTTTAAGCCCAGCTCCACTACTACTTTCTAGCTGTGTCACTTGTGCAATTTAGGTATGCTTTTTAAACAAGTTTTTCTAGTTCATCAGGTTTTTGCAAAAATGAAATGAACGTGTAAAGTGCTTACTTCGCGTGTTGCCCACAACATAGTTGATGCTCCATATCCAATATGCTAGCTCCCATAGGGTTTAACAACGTCATTGTTTTTTTTTTTTTGCACCTGTCCGGTTTCATTGTTAATCCTCTGAGTTACACGACGATGAATCTCCTGTGGTCACATCATACTCTCCTCCTCTCCAGGATGTGCCCATCCCCTAGCAGTATGAGCTGTGGTTCAACAACCCTGCAGGAGGCTTCCTGCAGGACCATCCCTTAGCCTGCCCCCCTCACTGTCTCCTCCTCCAGCCTCGTCCTACATTGTTCCTCTAACCCCAGAGGGAGCTGAGCACCCTTGTTGTACTTCCTCCCGTTGTCCTCTTGTTCCCTACAGGCTTCAGGGTCTCTTGATGGACAAGTATTCCCGAGCCCCCACCCCCTCTCCGTCAGAGACACTGAGCACTGTGGCCAGAGCCCACCCTCTCCCTCCTCCTGTCCATGATTTCTTCTCCCTTATTTCCATGTTCTTCCACTTGCCAGATTTTGGATTCTGTTTTTTCATTCTCTACAGCCTCCTTAAAATCTGTCTTCCAAGTTCCTCTGTTGAACTGCCTTTTTTCCCCCCTCTTATCTAAGGATGTCTTGTCCTCTCCAACAAGCTAAAGTACTAAGCAAGGAGGTCAGCTTGTTGTTACAGTTCACAAAACTGACAAGCAGTTCAGATAGGAAGGCCTATCGGAAGGCAACTTACCTCTTTTTTTTTCAGCTTCCCAACTTCTCTGGTCTCTACATAACTGTGTGGTCTCAGTGTAACTATAGTCCTGTCATGGAACTGAGGGAGCTTATAGTCCAGTCACCGTTAGGGTAAAATCCAATCTCCTTAGTATGGCTTTTGATACCTGGCTGGGTCTGTTCCCTGTAGGTCCTCTAGGCCTTGCTCGTCTGCTCCCCTGGCCCTCACCCTTACTAGGACCACTCAGCACATTCTTCAGGTCCTAGCTTACTTGTAGTTCTTTCTTCTTTGACTCTCAGTATGTTAGATGCTTCTGCTTAGAGCACTGTGTCGTTCCTCATGCATAGAACTTTCATGCTAAAGTTATGTTGGCCTGCTTTCTCTTTGTCACCCCCGCTAGACTGTAAGCTCCTTAAAAGTGAGAATAGTGCCTGGCACATAGTAAATAGTTTAAAGGACGGTGCATGGATGTTTGGCTGGCTGGACAGGTGAGTGGTTAGATCAGTGAATGAAACTTCTCCCTGAGAGATGTTCAAATAGGGATTTGGGGTGTCTGAGAGCAGTCTGAGCACTGTTGTGGGGATTCAGTCTGCTCAGAAGTGGCCCACACCTTGGCTCTTTCCACTCTCTTCAGAGAATGGAATCTTTGGCCTTTCAGACCCTGACCACTTTGGTTAAAGTGTGACGGAACAACACCTGAGGTTGGACAAGCTCCTTGGACCCTTGACAGAAGTAACTTATAGACATGCTTTCAACCTCAGTACAGGGCTTAGGAGTTGGATCGGATGGAATTTGAGTCCTGCTTATTTCACTGGATGGGCTTCTCTGGTGTCTCAGACAGTAAAGAATCCACCTGCAATGTGCAAGACTGGGTTCAATCTTTGGGTTGGGAAGATACCCTGGAGAAGGGAACAGCTACCCACTCCAGTATTCTTGCCTGGAAAATTCCATGGACAGAGGAACCTGGCAGGCTACAGTCCATGGGGTCACAAGGAGTTGGACACAACTGAGCAACTTTCATGTCACTGGTTGCATGATCCAGGGTGAGTTGCTTAACCACTCTGAGTTTCATGTTCATTACCTATAATGAAAGAATAGTATTTCGAGCTTTGTGCGATGATAAGAAGAGATAATATTTAAAGTCCTTTAGCTCAGGGTTTTGCCGTTAGTAAGTGCTCACCATAATCCCTGAAGTGCAAGGACTTCAGTAGAGACAATTTATTTTCAGTAAGCTGGTGCTCACATGAGTGCCCTCAGCCTCTCTGGGCTTGACAGTACTGACCTTGCAAGATTGCTCTAGGGGTTAGAGATGGTCTGTGCTGGGTTCCCAGCACACAGTAGGACCCAGCATAAAACAGCCAAGCATTGACCACAAAAAATGAGTGACCCAGACTGAAACTGCCATAGAGAGACTGAAAGTGAGTGGGCTCGGTGCGTGCCGAACTCCAGACTGGCTCAGGTTGGGCTGTGGTAAGCGAGGTTACTCACCCAGGTAGAGGAAGAGGGAAGGAGTCTCCAGGCAGGAATGAACAAAGTGAGGAGACCTGGCAGCCATTATACATCCTTCCTTCCTGCTTTGTCTGGTTTGCCAGGTCCTTAAAACTTCACGAGGGACTCTGCCAGTGGCCGCTGCTGAGAGGAGTGACGGCCTGAGCTTGGCAGTGTGGTGTTTCCCTTGCCCTTCAGCCTCACTCTTCTCTGGGGGAGGACAGGCCCACCTATTGTTTATTTAGAGCAGAGCCTGAAAGGTAGCCAGCTGTCTTCCCCCATCCCAGGGGAACTGCCCTAGTTAAGTCTGGGAAAAGAAGAAACCAACTTTGTCTCCATTTTTCTCCAGACATTTCCGTCATCAAATTTAGGAACTAATTCAAGTGAGCAAGCCTGCCTGTGGGCTTCCTAGAGACTCTGGACCCATTTGCTTCAGCCTTTTACACAAGGCTGTGGACTGCGCAGGGTGGGCTTCAGCTTTTGAGCTCACTGTCCTCCTGAGCTTTGGGGTCAGTGCTCAGGACTTGGCATCTGTTGACACTGGCTGAGCTGGTTTTCCAGGACAGAATTTTTTTTTTCCCCCAAACTTTAAACTTTTTTATTTTGTATTGGAGTGTAGCCGATTAACATTGTTGTGATAGTTTAAGGTGAACAGTGCAGGGACTCAGCCATACACATACATGAATCCATTCTCCCCAAACTTCCCTCCCATCCAGGCTGCCATGTAACATTGAGTAAAGTTCCCTGTGCCATTCAATAGCTGGACAGGAACACCTGCCACCTGACGTTGAGACAAACACTCCAAGGATGTCAGTGGCCTGACCCTTGTTCCTGGGCTGTTAGTTTGGTCATTTAGGTATGGTGAGGAGGGAGGGATCCTCCAGTGGGACCGTGACAGATGGGCTGTGTCTGCCAACAGGACTGAGGTCAGCTAAGTCCCTACAAGCTGTGTGTGGTTCCTTTTCTCGCTCAGGTCTTTGCATGAGATTTCCTGTGTGTGTAAAGTATCTGTGTAACATGAAGATAGAAGTAAATATTATTCCTTATTTCCTGGTGAAATAAAGGGCTTGGAGGCAGAATAAAATAATAATCAGTGTCAACTGCTTGGTATGATCTGTTAACTTCCGAGTTCTTGTGAAAGACAGGAATAAGACAGAAGTATCTTCAGCCTGAGATTTGTGCTCTTCCCACTTGCAGGGGAAAACAAGGATTTTCTCTAAGCAGACATAAAGCATTGCTATCATGTGCTGAAAATGGACGGGGCAGGGCTCAGCCCCTTGTGTCAGGGATTACGTTTGGTTGCCAGTGATAGAACAACTCAACTTAGAGAGGCGTAATCAAATTGGGTTTTAGTTTTCTCACTAACAGGAATCCACAGTTAGTCCTGGCTCATACAGTAGCTCCATGATGCTGTCAGGGACTTGGGCTCTTTCTCACTTTCTACCCAGGTTTTGACAGGTGGCTTTCATCCTCATTTTTGTCACCTTGCATTCCAGTCTAAGTTCTAGGTGGGAAGAAGGGAAAGGTTAGCTAAGCCGCGTAAGCATTCTTTCTTTTAAAGGCTTTCCTGGAAGACCCATCCAACAATTTCTGCGTACATCTTATTGGCCAGATTTATGTTATATGATCACCCTCAGCTCCAAGGGAGGTTAGGAAATGTGAGTTTTTTGTTGGGTACATTGCCGCTTTGAAAAAATGGGGTCAAGGAAGGAAAAGATGTTGGAAGCTAGTACATTTGTATCTGATGATGTGCTAAAGGCTTCCCTGGTAGCTCAGACACTAAAGAATCTGCCTGCAAAGCGGGAGACCCGAGTTCAATCCCTGGGTCGGGAAGATCCCCTGGAGAAGGAATGGCAACTCACTCCGGTATTCTCACCTGGAGAATTCCATTCCATGGACAGAGGAGCCTGGCAGGATGCATTCCATGGGGTCACAGAGAGTCAGACACGACTGAGCAACTAATACACGCTCTTTAGGTGCCAGACCCAGCGCGGTGCTCTTTCTGTGCCTTTTCTCCTTTATTCCTCATAAGAACCCAAGGAGGTAGGGGTTGCTGTCCCCACGTTGCAGATGAGGAACCTGAGACCAGAGAGGTCAGGGAGTTGCCCAAGGTCACTCAGCTTCTATGGGCTGGAGCCAGCTGTTGAATCCAGGTTTAACTGGCACTAATCCTATGCACTCTGGGTTTGTCACGCTTGGAAAGTGACACATGTGGCCACAATGATCACCAAAAGTCAGGAATTCCTTGTGTTTTAGACAGTCAGTGATACCAGGTGCCCGCATCAGTAGTAATGACCTGCACAGGACGGGCTGTTGTCATCTCAGCTGAACATCAGTGCCATGCACGGCCTCGTCTCTGAGTGACACGGTCACTGACAGCCGAGGGGTGCTCCCTTCTTTCCCCACCACTGTGCTAAATTGAGCACTGCAGATGTCTTGTGTGACAGGTCTCCTGATTTGAGAGGTCATGTGTTACATTGCAGGGAATTCAAAGAGACAGGGAGAAGACCAAAAAACACTTTTGCCTTAAATCCTGTAACTTAGTAAGTTAAATGCTTAAGTCAGGTAAGGTAGGGGAGTCGGGAACACTCCCTTCACCTTTTTTACCTGTAGCCATAGCCTGATCATTTTGGACACAAAGGCATCTATCTTACCTTGGGTAAGGCCCAACAGCTGTGGAAATAGGAGCTGTTGTTCATAACCCCAAGTCTTAGGGCCGGGTGGCAAGCAGACTCCCATTCTTTTAGGCACCCTGTTAGGGTTTGGTTTGCAGTAAATGCTGGTATAAATCTGAGAAAAAAGTTTCTCGGAGAAAAAAGTTTTATCTTTCTCAGTCAACTTTATTTTTAGGACACATTGGCATGTGTTGGGATGTGTACACTCGTATATATACACAGACAGTAAGGATTAAGATTTATAGTTATAAGTTAACTCCAGGGTTAGAAAAGACTGGCAAACTCCATGATTTGGGATCAGCTCAAGAGAACAGTGTTAAATGTGGTTACTGTGATTAAATCAGGCTTTAGGGTTGTCTGGCTCTGGTAGCAGAGGCTATTTTCTATACTATATGGCTAAGTGCTCGCCTCATTGGGAATGTATAGGTTCTCAGTAAAGACATGGAGGTTGGAAGAAAAATCCTCATTACAGTTGGTTGGGCTAAGACATTGTACCCATAACCCTTGGGTTCTGAAGTTGAAGAAATCCTCTTCTTTTTAATTTAAAATTTATTTTATTGAAGTATAGTTTATTTACAATGTTGTGTTAATTTCTGCTGTATAGTAAAGTGCTTCAGTTTTATATATTGTATACACACACATATATATACACACACATATATATGCGTATTCTTTTTCATAATCTTTTCAATTATGGTTTATCAGAGGTTCCTGAATATAATTCCCTATGCTATTCAGTAGAACCTCACTGTTTATCCATTCTATATGTAATAGTTTGCATCTGCTAATTCCCTATGCTGTTCAGTAGGACCTCATCGTTTATCCATTCTATATGTAATAGTGTAATAGTTTGCATCTGCTAATCCCAAACTCCCAGTCCATCCCACCCTTCCCTCCTGCCACTCCCCACTCCCACAGCCATAAGTCTGTTCCGTGTCTGTGGGTCTGTTTGATAGACAGATTCATTCGTGTCCTATTTTAGATTCCACATGTAACTGATATCCTGTGGTATTTGTCTTTCTCTTTTTGAATTACTTCACTTAGTATGATTATATCTAGGTCAACCCATGTTGTTGCAAATGGCATTATTTCATTCTTTTTAATGGCTGAGTAATACTGCATTGTATATGTGTACCACATCTTTATGCATTCATCTGTCAATTGAAGAAACCCTCTTTTCCCTTCAATTCTAGTGTCTTCCATTTAGGTGCATATTTGTTTCACTGTATGGCTTTTATGACAAGGTGTGAAAAGAAAGACAAAGTTAAGATTTATAAAGTGTACTTTGTAGAACAGAGATGTCCCTTTAAAAACTTAGAGTAAGAATTACTTTTTCTGAAAATTCCCTGGCTGTCCAATGGATAGGACTCCATGCTTTCACTGCTGAAGGCTCAGATTCAATCTCTGGTCAGGGAACTAAGATCCCACAAAGCCACGTGGCACAGCCAAAAAAAGAAAAAGAATTACTTTTTCTTAAAAGCGTGGGCCCCTGAATATTTCACATGTTTCTTCTACTAGAGCTTATAGACCCACCGGACTTTAGGAATGGAAAGGTTCTTAAAAGTCACCATCTAAATATGTCAATATAAAATGATGTAATAGGACTCCTTCTACTGTGAGTAACAGAGCCCAAACTCAGACTAGCTTAAGTGAGAAACAATTTATTGATGTAAAACCAAAAAGTCCAAGGATATATCTGGTTTAGGTATGGCTAAATCTAGGAGTTCAGGACAAGTCTTTAAGATTCTATTTCTCTCCATCTGCTTTCGTTCTCAGATGTGTGTGTGCTAAGTCACTTTAGTTGTGTCTGACCCTGCTTCCCTATGGACTGTAGCCCTCCAGGCTCCTCTGTCTGTGGGATTCTCCAGGCAAGAATACTGGAGTGGATTGCTATGCGCTCTTCCATGGGGATCTTCCCGATCCAGGGGTCGAACTCATGTCTCTTACTTCTCCTGTATTGGCAGGCACCCTTTACCACTAGCACCACCTGGGAAGCCTCATTCTCAGATAGCTGTTTCCTATGTAGTTGTAGCATCTCAAGACCAGCTCCAGCCAAAGTCCCAGAACTAGCTCTGATTGGCCTGGATTGGGTGATGTGTCAGCCTGTGAGCCAGTCACTGAGACTTGGAGCCTCAGATTGAAAAGGACTAGTAGAGTCAGCAGGACCTAAACTACAAGTACTTAGAGTCGGGTAGGATGATCCCCAAATGAAAATTCAAACTCTGTTAGCAGAAGGGGTGGGAGATGGGGGAAAGATGTCTCCTAGTGATGGATAGAGGAAGTCCAAAGAAGCTTATTCTTTCCCCACAAAAGCTTTGGGCTTTCATGAAAAAGTAATGAGTACATGGGGCTTCCCAAGTGGTGTAGTGTTAAAGAATCTGCCTCCCAATTGCAGGAGATGTGGGTTCAATCTTTGGGTTGGGAAGATCATCTGGAGTGGAAATAGCAACCCACTCCAGTATTCTTGCCTGGAAAATTCCACGCACAGAGGAGCCTGGTGGGCTACAGTCCATGGGGTCACAGAGCATCAAACATGACTGAGCACGCACAGCACACAAGGACATGCACGGACATGAGGCATGGAATTGCTTTTCTCCGTTTCCATGCCTGTGTTAAGGCTGACAGGCCGGCACACATGAAGAAGTAGACCTGTGTTAGGGGGTGTATTTTCACTTTATACTGACATTTTAACCAGCTCCCTGACTGGATGGATTCTGCCCTGAATCTGTACTGATTATTGGTAGCTGAAGTTCTGAGGTTGTTGCAAGGACACCTGAGGTCTGGCAATCGAGATATAAATGCAGCAGCACCTCTGTTGTTCGTTCTTCTGTTGAACCCTCAGCCTTGGCCATTTCAAGAAGTGATGGACATCAAGGCCAGGACCTTTTTACCAAGGACTCTGAGTCGACAGGCTGCCTGTCCAAGAGTCCCTGGTAATTTTTCTGGTCCTTCTGAGCTAGGCTGGATTGTGTTCCCCTGCCTCCTTAGTCTAAATTCTGCTAAGCTTGTGGAGCTGCTGCTGTGTCCCTGGTTCCAAGTAATGAGAATGCAGATACATCTTGGACCCAAGGAGCGGGGAGAGAGGCAGCTTCCAGTGGGAGATGGGCCATGAAAGAGGCTCTCTTCTCTATGCCCTGGAAGCTCTTTAGCCTCCGCTCACATCCTCACCTGTCACCACTACCCCCTTGTCTGTATAGTTTCCAGGTCTGCATGTCTGCAGATCACAGACAAACAGATGGAGAGGCAATAGAGAGTCACGGCTCCAGTGCTTAGACTCTGCAGTCTGCCTGGAATTAAGCCCTGGTGCCTCTTTTTCTCAGCAGGATGGTCTTGGGCAAATCATTTTATCTTCTCTGTGCCTCAGTTTCCTTATCTCTGACATCTGACTAATAATACTGCAGGAAATTGTTGTTAGGTCAGTGTTCTTACATTCCTGTTTGAGCAGTTCCTTGACAAGATAGATAAGTGGCCATATAGAGAGATGGCTGTGCTGACTCTTCACTCAACATCTTGGAAGACTGTTAATTATGCTGCTCATTGTATTTTGGGCTGTGCTAGATGCCAGCGGGGGAGACCCTGGACTCAGGAGTTTTCTATCCAAGCTTACCTGCCCCAGACAGACAGGTGGACAAACAGCAAAAGGGGAAGGCATGAGACTGTCATACATATACCATTTGTTTGTTCAGTAGTGTTTATAGAGCTCCTATTCTGTACCATCATTATGTGGAAGCTCCGGGCATACGATGAATGGCCAGCTGGGCCTCAGGCCTGAAGGAACTCGTAGCCTACTTGGGCACTAGATGAGTAAACATGCAGTTATGGTCCAGTGTGATTAGTTTGATAGTGGAGTCAGCTGAGATCCTGATCTAGACTGGGACTGTGTGTAGGGTGGCTTCCTGGAGGAGGCGACATTTAAGCCAGATCCCAGAGGAATAGAAGTTAAGCCAGCAGCATAAGGGAGTAGGCATGAAAGGGGCTCCAAGCAGAGGCAACAGCCCATGCAAAGGCCTGGAGTTAATTGGAGTGTAAAGTGTGTTCTTTGGCGAGTCTTGGCTAGGGGTTCTGGTCTGGGCTGGGCTGAATGTGCTGTTGTCATTGCAGGGACACGGAGAAGGTGGAGCGGCAGGCGGTCCCCCAGGCCAACCACGCAGAGTCCTGTCGAGAGTGTGGCCGCGTGGGACCCGGACATGCAAGGGATTGTCCTCATCGCAGCCACGAGGATTCCTTTGGATTTGAGAGGCGGGAGCAGGAGGAAGACCGGTACCGCTCCAGGGACCCACTGGAGGGCAAGCGGGACAGGAATAAGGCCAGGTCCCCGTACTCACAAGTTGAAGAGGATGCCTTGTTCGTGGATTTACCCAGCGGCCCAAGAGGCCAGCAGGCTCAGCCCCAGCGGGCGGAGAGGAATGGTGTGCTGCCTGTCACGTCTGGCCCGGGAGAGCAGAACGGGACTGCTGGGTACCAGCGGGCCTTCCCTTCCAGGACCAACCCTGAGAAGCACAGCCAGAGGAAGAGCAGCCTGGCCCAAGTGGAGCAGTGGGCAAAGGCCCAGAAGGGGGATGGCAGGAGGTCAGTAACAGCTTCAGGATCGCTGCTGCTAGCGAGCGTAATAATGTCGTGACAGTAGCTATCACTTCCCCAGCACAGGCTGGGTACGAGCTGGCCTTAAACTCTTTATCCCATTATCTCCATAAATCCCTGCAACAACCTTGCAAGGAAGGGTAAGAGCCTCAATTTATAAACAGAGAAACTGGGGCTTGGAGGAGTAAGGGAACTTGCCTGGGGCACACAGATCAGTGGCAAACACAGAGTTCAGAGCCTGTCTGTGAGCCTGCCAAGCTCACCCGAGATCATATATGGAGTGGGAGTTCCCCATGCCCCAGGGAGCATGCCATGAGACTGTCCGCTTATAGATAGTAATTGGTCTTCTCCTCTTACTTCGCTACTTCTCTGCATCTGGGATACAGTTGTAGCAATTAAGAGTAAATAGAGTAATATTCCATGGTGTATATGTACCACAGCTTCCTTATCCATTCATCTGCTGATGGGCATCTAGGTTGCTTCCATGTCCTGGCTATTATAAATGTTGTGAAGTAATTAGCCTCCAACTAATAAAAAAATTAAAAAATTAAAAAAAAAAAAAAGAGTAAATAGAGATCCCTTTTTAATTCCAGGTGTGGGAAGTGCTCAGGCACTGTTGACATTCGGCTTTATTGTACCCATTCCTTCAAGAAGTGGTTTTAATTATTTAGAGGGAAGACATCACCTGCTATTTGCAAAGCATTGTCTGTATTTTATAATTTTAGATTCATTAGGACACATTTCTGAACGTGCAGAATTCAGGGTCACTCAGCTTCCCCAGTGTCCTAAGAAACCACTGTGTGTTGTCTAAACTGTGAAGACACCAGCTCCCCTTCACCATCCTCAGGCTTCTAAAATAAGCCTCGGACTGGAGACAAGACAGCGAAGTTGTGGTCCATTCAGAAAGTCTGTAATCTGATCCAGGTGGTCTGCTGTGAGGTTAAGTGGTGGAGAACTCACAATGGAAGCTCCCTGAGTAGGTGGTCGACCTTGTTGTGGGTCAGATGAGGATAGCCCTCGGTGTTAGAGCTGATTCTGTCCAGTTCCCTCCTGACATGGACAGGGTGTCAGTTCTGTTTGATCAGATTTTGTGTCTTATTGAAAACAGCTGCTGCCCTAGGACACGTAAGGGGAAAGCTGCTGTTCTTGGTGCCAGGCTCAGCAGACCCCCTAGGAGGTAGTTCTGAGTGACTTTGCTGCTGAGTGAGATTGGAAACTAGCAGGGGTTGTGTCGTGCAGGTCTTCCTACTCCAAGGTAAGGAATTTGGATTTTATTTGAAAGAGCAATGGGGGAGCTGCTGGAAGGTTGTGGACAGGTAAATGGTGTGATCTGATTCACAAAGAAGATCAGAGCCTAGGGAACAGGCTGTTGCAGTAGTCTAGTACGGTGACATCCTGGTGATGGTGGAAACAGAAATAAATTTGAGGTACATTTTGAAGGTTGAGACAGAAAAGCCTGTCCATGAATTGGATGTGCAGAATAAGAGCAAGGGGGGAATAAGGATGATCCGTCAAATTTTGAATTGAACAAAATTTGTTCTGTGTGGTTGCTGAGATGGAGAAGTCTTAGGAACAAGTTTGAGGGGGCAAATCAGGGATTCCATTTTAGACATTTAAATTTGAGAACCTATTAGATCTCCAGTGGGGGAGACGTCTTGGAAGCAGGTGGACGTGGATTGTGGTGTGGAGGTTTGGCATCTGGTTGGACATCTTGATGGGGAGCCCTGAGTGCATAGGTGGTATCCCAGCACTTTGTGTTACAACAGAAGGGAGATCCAACAGAGGAAATGGTGTGTCGGGCAGAAGCTACTCATGGTAAGTTAGCTGTTTCCTCTTATATATAACAATTCTTAGGAACTGAAATCAGTATGGGGCTGACTAGGGCAGGTAAAAGCAAGAGAAATCAGAAATAGAAGCAGAGAGGAGGGGAATGGGTTTGGCCCTGATAAGCCTGAATGAAGAGTCTGGATTTAATCTTGGAGGCTGGTAAAAGCCACTGATGAACTTAAAATGGAGTGTGGCATGATAGCTTTTAATATTTAGGACAGTGGTTTGAAGAGTATTGGCAGGGAAGAGGGATCAGGATAGCTGGGGAGAATTTCAAGACTAGGTAATCTAATTTAATCTGATCTAATTACCTAATTCTAAGGTCAGGTACTCCTTACCTATTCCCAGTTCTAACATAGCAGACCCATGTACATGGTGAAGAAATTTCCCAGGGGATTCTGATGTACCGCCATCCAAAATGAGACTACACAGTCAAGTTTTTTTTAGTAGTTTTCAGTATTTATCTCTCTATTTCCAAATAAGATATTTATACTGCTTGGTTTCTTGATTTTTCAATTTTAGTTAGCTATTGATATTCTACTCTAGAAAGTAAAGATTTAAGTCTCTTATTCCCCTCTCTGCCTTTCCTTTCCAAAAACACGCTTACTCTTATTCCAGCTTTATAATATAGCTATCATTTTTATTTAGATCACTAGTCAATTTTTACATAGTTACATAATGTAAAATATAAATATTCACTGCTGGACCATAGTTTTCTCTGTACTCATTACTAATTTAT
Source organism: Cervus canadensis (assembly GCF_019320065.1). Lineage (NCBI taxonomy): Eukaryota > Metazoa > Chordata > Mammalia > Artiodactyla > Cervidae > Cervus > Cervus canadensis. Next base: position 32,494,296 of record NC_057396.1, read on the forward strand.
CACTAAACTCAGAGCTAGATGTGTAAATCTCCCTTAATTCAGGGCCCTCAAATAGTAATTTACTAATAAGGTAAGAAATCAAAATAATAACAATGGGTAAATACTAAAAAATAAGTGCCCTTCTATTTTATTTCAGAAACCTAGATCTACTCCCTGACAACCAAGCACTGCATTAAAAACAAAATAAAAATCCATGTTCTTCATGTTGCTTTGTTTCACTTAATATACCAGTGAATCTACAGATATTTTAATATATCTTGGCTCACCTTCCATATCAGACATATAGACTTAGGTTATTAATTTGAAATGGTACAGAATATTGCATTATATTCATCTACAGTGATCTTTATACCATTTCTCTGTTGATGGAAGATTAGGTTGATTGTTAACATTTGCTATTACAAACTATGCTGCAGTCAATGTCCATGGCCAATTGTCTTTACAAATAAGTGCAGGTATACTTGAAGAACAGATTACTTGAAGTAGAATGACTAAGTCAGAGGATATATCTGATTTCGATTTTGATTGATTTTACAAAATTGACCTTCAACAGTGTTATTTCAGTTTATACCCCCGCCAAAAGTGTCCCTGTTTCCCCACCCTCATATTATCTCTGAAAACTGTATTCAGTTAACTCCTTGCTCTGGTGGCCATATAGAAGATAGTTAAGTGGAGTAGAGTCTGGAAAGAACACGGTCAAGTGTGAAGTGGTCACATTTTGGGTAGGAGGCAAGGAAGACCTCAGTGAAAGCAGTGAAGATGGTGAGGATTGTGAGGATGGGATGGATAGGATACATGGATGCTGAGATTGGGTAGGTACAGGGCTTAGTGAACTGATTTATCCAGGACTGGAAGGTGAGGAGGGCCACAGGTGGAGTTGAGGTTAACCTTAATGTTTGACTTGGTTAATAGCTAGGTGTGGTACTGAGCGTGGGAGAGAGGAATAAGCTTGAAGAGGAATGTGGTACCTGTGGAATGGCCATGTGGGAATAAGCAATAGGTTCTAGGGAATGTGAGTTCAGGTTAGGGAGAGATTTGGAAGTCATTGCCATGGAGGTGGTAACTGATGCCCAGGCAGTAGTTGAGATCACCCAGGGTTGAATGCTTCAAGCAGCTGGTTTTTAATTCTGGCTGCACAATTTGGTCATTTGAGGCCCTGCCCAAGAGATTTTGCTTTCTTTGGTCTGGGGCAAGGTCAGGGCATCAGTCTGTTTTAAAGTTTCTCCAGGTGATACCAATATATGAGAGAGGTTTGACATTTACTGAGGCCCATGTCCCCTGCCTGGAAATCTGATTCTAATGATCCCAATTTCAGCCTGGACATCAGGAGTTTTCAAAATACCCCCTACCCCTGGTGATTCTAACATGCGCTCAGGGTTGAGAATAACTGGCTTGGAGGAAACAGTAGCAGAGGACCAGCGGCAGACTTGAGTCTTCCTTGGTGGTTCAGTGGGTAAAAAATCCTCCTGCAATGCAGGAGATGCTGGCAGATGTGAGTTTGATCCCTGGGTCAAGAAGGTCCCCTGGAGGTTGGCTTGGTAACCCACTCCAGTATTCTTGCCTGTGGGCTACAGTCTATGGGGTCATGAAGAGTCAGACACTACTGAGTGACTTTCACTTTTCAACGGCAGAAGCCTGAGGATCTTCAGTCCCGGGGGTGGGCAAAAGCAGAGACTGCTTAAAGAAGTCTAGTAGGAGACAGAGGAGGAAAACTGGGGTATGGTGAGGGGGGATTCATTTGGAATGAGTCCCGTCAGCGGCTTGCTTCCTAGATGCGGTGCTTTCTGAGGAGGTTGGGCACCTGGAAGGAGAATCTGAAACGTCAGTCTCTGCTGGTCTTGCACTCAGTAGCAGAGGCCTTCGGTTTCACGGAGCTGCTTGAAGGGCCTTAGGTGGGTGGACCTTCATAATAGAGCTGGAGTTTTGCAGTTAGGTCAGGAGGCAGAGCACTGGGAGGGCAAGGCAGAAGGGAGCCAGAAAGAAGGCCTGGCCAGTGGTAAACCTTTGTGACGGGGATGCAGAAATGACTTTCAAAAGTTGTGCACCTGATATGCAGTTATAAGTGGCGATTGTGAGATGTGTCTGGCAGCCCACAGACCTAGGTTATTCTGCTACACGTGTTGGGGGCTGGGGACAGAGCAAGGAGCTAAAGGATGAGAAGCCAACTGCAAGGAGGTAAAGGTGGTCGGGGAAGGTGTTGGACTGTCCCTAGGACGTGGAGCCATTCTTATCTAAAGGGCAGAGATGAGGTCTGTGGATGAAAACAGCTCACTGGCCTTGGAGGTCATTGTGCACTGAGTGAGTGGAATCTCAGCCTTGTGGTGGAAGCAGTGCTCGGTGGGCTTCGGGGTTGAAGACGACCCTTGGAGAAGAAAGCTGTCAGCCTCTGAGGTCAACAGAGCACTCAGTCTTTGATTATTCACGTGTATATGAGAGGGATTGCATATTACATATCAGAGTTATCTTTATTTTCCCCTTACTGATGTTTTTATAATCTCTTACAGTCAAGTAATAAGTAGATCTGGCTGCTTAATAAAGGAAGCTTCTCCATTTGAAAATACAGAATAGGGATATCCATGCTCTGTATGATGGAGACTCTGCTAATCTCATTAGCTGGAGCACGTTGGACTTGGCAAGGAGGGTTATTTGAACTGTAATGTGATCTCGTATTCGAGACTCTAGACCTCACAAGGAATTATTTCTAACAGTTCTTGCAGTACATGAAGGTGTCTATTATATTTCACTTTATTAAACTCCTTTAGAATGGTGGTTTGCAAGGGCAGACTGATATAGCCTTAGAATCTTACCACATTCTATGAGGTTGATTTGAAATTCTAGCCTTTCATGTTTTCCTAGTATTTAAAATAATGCATACTTGTATAATAAAAGGCAGGGGTGGGGGTAGAGTCAGGGATGCAGATGTTACCACAAGGAAAAGTGAAAGGCCTGTGCAGTCGGTGTGGAAGCTCAGGTGAGGGCCATCTGCTGCATAAGTATCTGGTTATAAGAACTGATTTCACATTTGGATATGACTATTTTACAGGGACTGTATCAGAATATGTAGGTAGATGCCTTTTGGAACAGGGAGGGCCCATGGCAGAGGGCAGGAGGTGTAGAGTCTTCTTTTTGGATAAGGCTGAGGTTGGGGTCCAGCAAATGGGTCTGCTCTTAGGACAGCTGCTCTGGGTGCTCCTCCCTGCTCCTGGGGGACCTTTACCTCATCTTACAACCCTATCCACTGTGTCCTTCCCCCAACCGTCTGTTAGTGGTGTTTTGGCCTCTGATACTAGGACTTACTATTACACTGGGGTCTTTGGAGTTACCCCTCCAATGGCCAGCACTGAAGGGGTGGCAGGCAGTGTATTAGCAGAGGGCACAGGCTAGAGGATGAGCTGGGGGCTTTGGGGCGCTGCCCCATGTGAGTGAGTGGGTAAAGGGGCTCTGACCACCTGGTCGCCATAGGCAAGCATGGGGAATGGGCTGCAGAGCCAGACTGAAGGGGTTTACGGGGTGAGCAGGGCTGGGACGTGCTTTGCAGAGTTTGCATTTTGCTTCAGGTGGAGGAAACGGTGGTTAGTACAGTCAGAACTCTCAGGGGGAAGCCCCTGGCCTGGTTTTTGCCACACTGCCCCTTCCTCAAACACAGTCCCCTCTGAGAAATCCATAGCAAACCTGCCACCTGGTGGCAAGCAGACACGCTTGAGGAGTCTGTGCTAAAGAGATCTTAAAATCACCTTTCTTAGTTGGCAAAGGTTGGCTTCTCAGTGGTACAGGATCCACCTGCCAAGGCAGGAGACAGGGGTTCAGGCCCTAGGTCTGGAAGATCCCCTAGAGGAGGAAATGGCAGACCACTCCAGTATTCTTGCCTGGAAAATCTCATGGACAGAGGAGCCTGGTGGGCTGCAGTCCAGAGGGTTGCAAGAGTCAGACACGACTTAGCAACTAAACAACAACAAATTGCAAAGGTAACAATAAAAAGAGAATAAAGTCACTATTTTATTTTTCTGGTTTCACCATGGGGCATGTGGGATCTTACTTCCCCAACCAGGGATCAAAATCTGCACCCCCTGCATTGGAAACTTAGTCTTAGGCCCAGGACCATCAGGGAAGTCCCGAAAGTCACCATTTTTGAATGGCAACTACTTCTAATCCTCACAATAGTCTATTAAATGGTTCTTATGAGCCCTGTTTAACAGTAAGGCGAGTGAGGACATAAAAGATACTAACCTGAGGTCCTACAGGTAGGAAGCGATGCAGTGAGTTTAAGCACAGAACAGCACTTCTCTAACATGAGCCCCTGGAGGGCTTGTTAAAACACAGGTGGCTGGGCCTCAGCCCCAGGGTTTCTGATTTTGGGTGGGGCCTGATAACCTGCATGTCTAACAGATTCCCAGGTGGTGTTGAGGCTGCTGGACTATGCTATGAGTAGACTGGCTTACGACAAGGTCTGGCACCTGGTAAGCACAATATAAAGGTTTGTTAGATAAAACTGATAAAGGCAGAGTCGGGATTCCAACCTGGGCCTAATTCTAAAAACCTGTCCTTTTTACATCATGCTGCCTCAGACTGGCTTACTAAATTTGAGGCTTAATAAAACCCTCTACTTGGCCCCTTGCTCAATTTTTCTTTTAGAAAATAAGATGGCTGGTTGGTAGTGGTTTTCACGATCCTATCCAGCTTTTGTGTGCCGGAGTATTTGTTGAAGGGCTGGGTATGCGTCAGGACTTTCTCAGACCGTGGACAGCACCACAGAATGTGAGACACAGTTGCTGCCCCCCGAGGATTTACGGCGTGGCTGGGGAAGAGACAGCTTACAAGCAGGAAAAGGTTACATCAATGCAGGACCTTGGAAAAGTTACAGACCCTACAGTAACTAGGTCAGAGCAGGGCAGGAACCCCGAGCTCTGCGGCACTGCAGAAGGCCTCCGTGGAAGAGGTGTGTGTCCTGAAGAATGAGTGAAAGTTGGCAGTAGGCAAGACGAGCCCGTGCAAGTAGGGAAAAGAGGAACAGGACTGTGAGAATAAGAGGAAAGCTGGAAGGGCTCACCTGCTGGTGAAGGCGCTGTCTGCATCTCATGGAGCCTGCAGTCTCTGCCCGTCTCATTCATTCTTCAGCTCAGCCTTAGGAGGCAAGTGGTTCCTTCCTCAGGTTGTAGGCGAGGAAGCTGAGGCAGCGCGGTCAGGTAAGTTGCCTAGGATCACACAGCCAGTGGATTCAAGTTGCCCAAGTATGTAGGAAGCCGGACAAGGTCAGGGTGAGGCAGGGGTGCAACTGAGAGGGGGCGCCTTTTTAAATGTTGGGCCTTTGATGCTCAACTTGCCCTGATTTGATCTTGGCCTGGTTAGGAGGAGCAGTGAGAAAACAGCAGGACGGTGCGGGTTGAGGTCAGGTGCTAGAGAGCTGTGAGTATCGGGAGAAGGGGTTTAGAATTTGCTTCATAAGCAGCAGGGAACCGTTGATGGTTTTGGAGCACAGGAATGATTGGATCCAAGCAGCTGACTGTGTACAACAGGGAGACTAGATAGAAAGGTCTCCAAGTTGTCTGAAAAGTGAAAGTGAAAGTCACTCTATCTATCCGGCTCTTTGCAACCTCATAGACTATACAGTCCATGGGATTCTCCAGGCCAGAATACTGGAATGGGTAGCCTTTCCCTTCTCCAGGGGATCTTCTCAACCCGGGGATCGAACCCAGGTCTCCTGCATTGCAGGCAGATTCTTTACCAGCTGAGCCACCAGGGAAGCCCAAAAATACTGGAGTGGGTAGCCTATCCCTTCTGCAGGGGATCTTCCCGACCCAGGAATCGAACTGGGGTCTCCTGCATTGCAGGCGGATTGTTTACCAACTGAGACAAATTGTCTGGGAGGCAGTCATTAATCAGTTTCTGGAATAGAATGATGGGGAAAGGAAGGAATGATGCCAGCCACTTCCTTTAAGAAGCTTCAGAACTTGGTGCCGGGAGCATCTTGGTGACTGGGGGAAATTGTGAGGCGTTTCCTAGAGATCAGCACACCCGAGGGAGGAGCTGAGCGATGGCGGGAGAGAGAGAGAGGGAGAGAGGCAGGTTAATTGTGCTGCACCGGAAGTGGAGCGGCCAGATCGGCCTGGTGAGGGGGTTGACCCTGCAAGTTGGCCTGGAGAAGGTGGTTTAGGAGCGCTCTGCTCCGGGAGGAAGTGACTGAAGTGCCGGCCGTCTGTGTCAATTGTTCTTTGGGGTTCCGGCAGGACTCCCTCAGGGCCCGGCTCTGTGGCGTTGCCCCGCAGACCCCTTGCGGGTCCCCTGACCTGTCCTCTCCTTTCCCCCCAGCCTGCCCCCGGAGCAGACCCTCCCTCGCCAGGGTCCCAGCCAGCACCTGTCCTTCCCAGAAAACTACCAGACCCTTCCGAGGAGCAGCCGCCACCCCTCGGGGGGCTCTTCGCCCCCTCCCCGCAACCTGCCGAGCGACTACAAGTACGCGCAGGACCGCGCCAGCCACCTGAAGATGTCGAGCGAGGAGCGCCGGGCGCACCGGGACGGCACCGTCTGGCAGCTCTACGAGTGGCAGCAGCGCCAGCAGTTCCGGCACGGCAGCCCCACGGCCCCCGTCTGCGCCGGCTCCCCGGAGTTCGCCGAGCAGGGCCGGAGCAGGAGCATGTTAGAGGTGCCCCGCTCCATCTCTGTGCCTCCGTCGCCCTCGGACCTCCCTCCTCCGGGACCCCCGAGGGCCTTCCCACCCCGGCGGCCCCACACGCCGGCAGAGAGGGTCACTGTGAAGCCACCGGACCAGAGGAGGAGCGTAGACATCTCGCTGGGGGGTTCTCCCAGGAAGGCATGGGGCCCCGCCACCAAGGTGAGACTCTGGAGGCCCTGCCCAGCTGCCGGGCGGCCAGCCTCATGGTGCCGGAGCCTCACGTGGTTTGAACACGAATTCGAGCAATACAGGGCGATGCTAGGTAACCCTTGTGCAGTTCTGCACTGTAGCACTGGGTGCAGCACTGAAGGCTTTAATTTCAGCCACATTCCTGTGAGGTGGGTGCTGTTTCCTCAGGTGCCCTGCTCTCTGCTGGTAGAGCATTCCTGTGAAACCTTTTGTAAGCCAAGAGGGCCTAAAGCAAAGAAGCAATTACCTTTTTCTGTAAAAGCGAAAATCTCCCCCTGGATTTCAGTTATCAAAAAACAGGTACTAAAGGTAGGTCTTTTGTAAAATCAAAGTGGCATATAACAAATTTTTGGAAAGCAGGAGATCCCTGTGTGCCCATTTCACATATGAGAACTCTTGGGCCTTAAGGGGTGAAGTTACTTGCACAGGGTCACACAACTCAAACTCTACTTCCTTTCAGCTTGGAAGGCAGGGAAAGATGTCTGTGTTCAACCAGTTCAGTTATTTTTAAGAACCTGGCTTACAGTTGAGCTTTCGAGGGTCTGTCACAGTTAGGCATTGTCGTGACCCAGTGCGGAAGGTGTGGGTCTGCGTTAGACAGATGAAGAGTCAGGCTGAGAGAGGGGCCCTGACCTGGCTCGGCTGCCACAGTGGTGAGTGGCAGAAGCTCCGCCCCGGCCCCGCCGCCTTGCCTGGCTCCCCTTGTGATGTCTTGTGTCCTCTCCTGCAGAACTCTTCTCACGTGGACCGACGCTCCATGCCCTCCATGGGCTACATGACCCACACTGTCAGCGCTCCCAGTTTACACGGAAAATCGGTAAGCAGTGCCTCTTCTCTCGGCCGGGGTGACTGAACTGATCCAGCCTGCTAAGGGCTCGTCTCATCAGGGTTCTCCCAGGAGCCAGTCAGAGGCAATCTGTATTTTAGAGATAAGGAACTGAGGCTCAGAGAAGTCAGATGAGCTGCCCAGGCCTGTCTTGCCGGGACTGGGTCCTCCCGAGGTCGGCGGGAGAACTTGGGGAAAGTGGAGGAGAATGTGGAATGGAGGAGGATGTGGTGTGTCTTCTTTTGGGGCGGTGTTCTCCAGCCACCTGCCTTTCCCCGCCTGTTGGCATCTCTCCTTTCTTCCCTGCGTTGGCTTTGATGAGTTCCCTGTCTTCAAAGTTCAAGTCTGGGTGAGGCTGCACTGCTGGTGGCTGTTTCCTGATACACACTACTTCCTGCATCCCCCTTTCTGCCGGTGCCTTTATTTGTCTTAATGACAGAATTAGTGCCATAATTACTCACCCGTGTCACATCAGTGCTGCCCCGGCAGCGGGGTGAAGAGTAATGATAGCGTCGTGCTCCCGCGGTGGCTCATTTCCTCACGATGTGTCTTGCACACCCGCAGCTGGAGGAGCTCTCACTGCTTCTCACCCAGTTACGGCAGCACCAGGCCAGGTTGGCCAGTGTGCGAAATTTCGCCATCGGCCAGTTACTGCAGCACCAGCTGACCTTTCCCTCCTGCCAGGTCAGCGCTGATGGGCCCTCTCAGGGCTGGGGGCCACCCTGGGGACCAGGGAGTGCCATGCTGGCCTGTGCTCCGTCGTGCCCCTGCTCTAGTCTGTCCTGTCCTGCTGTCTGGCTCTCTCCCTTGTTCCTGCCTGTTCGCTTCTGGATGCTACTGCCGGACACCGTGCGGCCGTCTTGGGGCCCACGCCCCTGGTGCTTGGGAGCAGCAGGGGAGGCTGCATGGGGTGTGAGGGACCTGGACTGTGGCTTCTCTGCCTGCGAGTAGTGATTGCCAGGCTGGTGTGTGGTCACGTCCAAGAGCTGTGCTGGCTGTCACCCTTGTTGCCACCTTGGGCACTCCTTGCGATGCTGAAAGGTGTGTCAGCCCAGAAGGAGAAGGCATCATGCCCTCTCATCTGGACAGTGCCCTGCTGATTGTCAGAGCATCCTCACACCCCTTAGCCTGGTGAACTCCATAGTAACCTGGAACAGGTTAGGTTAGACAGGTGGGGAAGTGATTTGCCCAGGATCCTGCAGTCAGGGGCATGCAAGGCCAGAGCCTAATTGCAGGTCCTATCTGGCACGGTGTTTCCAAGACATGGGGGGTTGCAGGCAAGCTCCTTGAGTGGCCAGGCAGTCGTTCTCCTGGGCATCCTGAACATCATCCTAAAGAAAATGCTGGTCCACACAAGGCTGGCCTCCCCACTGCACAGAAGTAGGTAGAGGACAGATGAGGAGGGAGAGGGATTGTCACCTTCCTTACCTGTCCTATTTTAGTGGGACCTGAAGGACTCAGGAAATGTCTTTGGAAAAATGAATCTAAGGCAACACATGCAAAAATCCTAAGTTGTGAATTTGGGTGATTTTTTAATAACATTGATCAGCGCTATCCCTCTTACTGCTGTGGAACTGGGCTGACTAAGCAAGTAGGAATGGGTGAGGAGACAGTTTAGGGTCAGAAATAAGATCTTGGAAGCCACTGGTGTCCCTGGCCGTGGTCCTTAAGGCCTTCTTATGCTTTAAAGCACTGCCTAAACATTTAGCATTATTTATTTATTCTTAAAAAATACTTCAGCAAGCCTGTAGTCTATTTTTTAATTTGGGGGATTAAAAAAATTAATCACACAACTTTTGGGATCTTAGTTCCCTGACTGGGGATCAAACCCATGCCCCCTACAGTGGAAGCACAGCATCTTGACCAGTGGTGAAGTCCCTTTTTTTTGTTGTTATTACATCAGAGCTCTAAACCCAGACCACCCTCGCAGCCCTGGCTTGCTGACAGGCCTCTGAGCTGGCTGAGAAAGTGCCGGGACTGTTTTTCTGAAGCTTTCCTAGTCCCTCTGCCTCACAGTTAGCTTCTGTGACCCATTACATGGAAAGCGCCAGTTCTAGGGAGTCAGAGAGTCTTTTCCTTATTCTCACTGCTTCTGGTCATTATACTGAAGAACTCAACAGACTGTCAGAGATGATGCAGGCAGGTCAGTTTGCCTGATCTAGCTCCCAGCACAGCCAACTTGACTCCATGCTGAGCAGATGGAGCCAGAACTTCCAGGGGACTTTATGTAGCCTCAGGTGCTTATCCTCCTGGAACCCAAGGTCTTAAGGGGACCTCCCTGGGTCACCTGCGTCATCTCCATGCCTCTTCCAGGCACCAGTCTGCACCGATCAGGGGTCACTTTCCTCTGCGGAGTGCAGAGGTCTGACAGCCAGATTTGGAGCGTAGCATGTCCTCTTCCAGGCAGACCCCTCTAGCTCTGTGTCTGGAGCGCACCTCCGCCTCAGCTGTGCTGCTGTCCTAGCCCTCCGATGGGATGTGTGCTGGCCCCCTCCTCCCCCTCAGACTGTCCCCAGCCCATGGTGGGGGCACGCTGGCTTTCCCCACATGGTGGCCCCATGAGATCCGCCATGCTGAGGGGCTCTGAGCTGCACCGAGACATTTGTGCTTCCTCTGTGGCTCGGATGTGTTGTTCTCCTGTGGTCTCTTGTCCCTGAAGCTGCACCGTGTAAACGATTCACTCTCGAAGCCCTGAGGAATGGACACCTTTGGGTTTTCATAACTGGCTTTTTTTCTCTCTCTGCTTCATTTGAAGGCTGACGATACCTACCTCCAGCTGAAGAAAGACCTGGAGTACCTGGATCTAAAGGTGAGTGGCCTCAGGGGTCTGCTTTCCTTGGCGCTTACCTTTCTGAGAGTGTCAGCCTCATCAGAGACCAGCCCCAAAGCCAGAGGCCTTGCAGGTCTTGTAAATCTGGGTTTCAAATGAAGATGTCTCCTGTCTGAATCAGAAGGGGGAAGTTTTGTTTTGCTGTTTTTGGTTTTTTTTCTTTGGTTGCTGTGGCTTTGAAAATTTCACTTTTAAAATGGAATATGATTGACATATTACATTGTATTGGTTTCAAATGTACAACAAAATGACATTTGTATGTATTAGGAAGTGATTGTATGTCTGATTAACATCCATCACCATTCTTGGTTATGAATTCTTTTTTCCTGTGATGAGAACCTTTAAGATCTACTCTCTGAGCAACTTTCAAATGCGCAATGTAGTATTGATAACTATAGTCACCATGCTGTGTATTACTTCCTTGTGATTTATTTATTTTATAACCAGAAGTTTGTCCCTCTCAGAAGAGCTTTATTTCTTACAGCCTCAGACTCCGGGCTCTTAGTTTCTCATGAATTTTGCTGTCAGGTTTCTGGTTTACAAAATGAAGGCACACACTCTTGGTCTCTTCCTGTCCTTGGTTAGAACCACAAGGTTTCTCCAAATAATACAGAGTTGCTTCTTCAGAGCCTCTAGTAGGGTGGGGGTGGGTTTGGTTCACAGGGTGTCCCTGACGTGTGTTTTCAGGCACCGGTGGTTCAGTTTTGTTGCTGGGGGAGCAGGTACCACATGGAATCCTGAGGCCCTGACGGGTGCTGTGGCCTTCCACCCGTGTTTAGGAGATGAACACCGGACCCCTCCCTGTCAGTGATGGAGTTCAGGCTCTAAATCAACCTCCAGAGCACAGAGAGAGCTGGGCAAGTTGCTGGAGAAGCGAGAGGCATTCTGCTGGGAAGAGAGCAGCTATTGTTTCGTTCCCACAGCTCTCCAAAAGCTCCCACTGAGAAAAGCACTTCTTATGCCTGAGCCAGGACATAGACTGAAGGAATGTGACCTTTAATTTACCGTGGGTGTGAGAGGGTGGGCAAGGGGCCCCAAGGGAGGACACCTAGGTGACAGCCACAGGGGCATGCTTCCCTCAGCCCCCAGGGTACCTGGCTTGACCTATTTTTAACCCTGGCTTGTCATCCAGCCTGGCAGAAGCAGGATTATGAATGCTGGGTCCTCAGGCAGCAGATGAGAGGCCTCCCCACTCTGAGGCAAGATCGAGGCCTTTGATTAGGAATCGCTCAGTTAACTTGCCTATCTGTTAATAACTTGAGCGTTTGTGCTATACCCAGCTCGGAGAAACTGGGGGAGAGGCAAGAGAAAAACTGAGGCTTTCTTCCCTTGAGAAACTTCCATATGCTCTGGGTTGGGGAAAGAAAATATCCTGAAATAACACAGATTTATGCCAAGGAGGGTATAAAGATATGTCTGGCTCAGTGCTCAGATCTGAGAGAGTGAGGATCCCTGTGGGCTGATGTGTCAGCAAGGCTTCTGGAGGAGGCGGCATGTGTCTGGAGCCTTGAAGGACCACAGGACTTGGGTTGGTTGAAATTAAAGGGAAGGGAATGGTGGGAGTCAGGGTGTGGCTGGGGCTGGGGGACGTGGGGGCAGATTGTCCAGGTTCCTGGACAATCCTGTCTGTCCTAGGCTTTAGGAAGGAAGGTGCAGTGAACAAAAGTCAGACTTGGCTTTCACAGATGAGCTAAACAAAGAGGGTTCTCTCAAAACCAGGATGTCTTCTAGCTTATGTGGTTGTTGGGTCACGCAGAACATGAGTGAGTGTTGTCAGTGGTGGCAGTCAGGCCTCAGGATGGCAAGTGCTCCGACATGGTGGCGTGGGCCAGATGGGCAATCCAGCCCAGCCTCCAGTATTCTGATCCTGGGCAGGTCCTTCCACCATGCCCACCTCCCCTGTCTGACCTGGAGCGAGGATCAGCAGCCCACGATCTCCACCTGCTCTGGGTGTCCCCACATCCTTGTTCCCTGACCTCACCGTGCCCCCGTTCAGTTCTTCTTTCACTCCGCCTCCGGGGCCATGCAGGCCACACAGAAATATTTGTAGAGCATCCGTGATGTTATCTGGGCCTGTGGGAGAGGCGTGCCTCGCGGCAGCACAAGCGTACCTTGTAGAACTCTTCAGCGTGCTTGGTGCGCGGTGCGAGGGAACTAATAAAGTGCCTGAGCCAGAGTCACAGGAATAGATGTCTTCCGACTCCCGTCTGTGTGGGATAGCTGATCTCACAGCGGGTCCTAGAGAGAAGCTCCAGCTCAAGTTTGTTTACAGACTGTAGTGTGTGTGCTAAGTGTCTTCAGGCGTGTCCGACTCGGTGACCCCGTGGACTGCAGCCCACCAGGCTCCTCTGCCCCAGGCAAGAGTAGTGGAGTGGGTTGCCACGGCCTCCTCTAGGAGATCTTCCAGACCCAGGGATCAAACCTGCGTTGAGCTAAATGGATTGAGAGAGAGGGGAGGGGTAACTGAGGCACAGGATAATGGAGCAGAGCCAGAAGGCCCTGTGAGTCCTGACTCCCCACAGAAGCTGAATAGCCACAGAGGGTATGCGTGTCAGTCACCATGTATTACTTCACTTCTATTCAATTACGTAACCCCTGTAAGTAGCCCTATAAAGGAGGTGGTGTTATAGTCTTCACTAACCGAACCTCAAAGAAATAAACGACTTTCCCAAGGCCGTGTAGGTAGTCACTGAGGAATCTGTACTTGGATGTAGCATTGACTCTGAAACTGGTGCTCTTAAACCCCCTGCCTGCCGGCTGCTTTTACAATACCGCCTCTACTACTGTGGACCCAAAGGCATTAGGTTTTTTATGGAGCTGAACTGGGATTTTTCTGCCAGGAAATGTGCATGATGTGATAGAGAGAGGCAAGGTGGATCCTTTGTCTTTACCAGCTAGGAGACGTGCGTGACCAAAACAGTAGCTCGTGATTGGAAATTGTCACTGTTTGTCATGGAGAACAGCTTGTTGATGCCAGCACTTCCCTGCTCTTATAGTTGTTACTCCAGTTGCTAAGCTCCTCTTAGAGAACCCGTCCCCCAGTGACAGCACCAGCAGGTGAGAGACGCTTGGCTTACCAGCAGCACGTGTGGGGAAAGATGTCAGGGTTTGTGCTCTGAGTCACCTTCTGAAAGGTTGACATCTGAATGGGTGCATAGCCCAACCTGGGCGTGGAGATGCTCTTCACACCCCTGCTGTGACCAGCTTCTTGGGAGAGGTTCCTCCTGGGTCCTCATGAGGAGAGCTAAGCCTTTCTGGAGAAAGACAGTCTCCCTGCCCCCACCAGGTGGGCCTACGGTCCCCCATGTCTCTATCCCAAATGCCACAGACTTGAGGATCCCGCGCCCATGTCCCATCAGCTGATGCTTGGCTTCCAGAACCAGTTGGTGGTGTGTGCTTGCCCACGTGTTGTGGAGTCCGGTCTCCTAAAGTGAGCATTCCTTCTGGGGTGCCACAGGACCAAGTAGAAGCAGAGTCCCCTGTCTTAAAAATGCTGTGTGTTAGTGTTCTTCGGAAATGTTTACTTCCCTGGCATTTTACTTGGTGTTGCCAGGGTGGAAGGGATTTCACGTTGATTAAGCGTCTGTTCCTGCCTGGCAATGTTTGTGCACCTGATGTTCATCGTCTCACTTAAATCCTCTGTGAGCAAATACGAATTATTATTCCACCGCACTAATCAAATTACCCAGAGAGGTAATTTCTGCAAAGTTAGGCAACTGAGATTCGAACTCTGTGACTAACTTCACACCTGCTTCCTTTCTTCCGTGTGCCATGTACTGATACTTAGCCTGCCCTGAAGTTGTATTCATTGAGTTGTATTTTTGGCATTAATGTTCTGCTCTTCAGAACCCTACACCTGAGCCAGGTCTAAAAAGCAGGTGTGAGGGTTTGCAGTTATTGACAGTTTGAGTTATTTTTATGTAACTGGAAAGCACAGCTGGAAAAGTGAGATGGGGGGAGGGTACCTGCAGCCACATTAGGAGGAGCAGTTGCCATCAGCCCCAGAGGGGCTCTTGGCCCTGGTGAGGGACGTTATCAGTGGCTCCAGGTGCCTGGTCTCTGGACTTTTTCTGACTGAGCTTGAGATTGGGGCTTCTCTGTTCAGAGTCTGTTTTCGGAGCAGATTCTCTTAAGTCATGGTCTGGGACATCATCTGTCTCAGGATGGCCTGGGAACTTGATTTAAAAAATTGCAGGTCTGGAGGATGCTGAGCATCTTTGGAAATGATGCCCAGAATTCTATGTTTTTAAAAATCAAGCTCTGGGGGGATTCTTGTGCACAGAAAGTTGAGGTCTGTTATTCTGGAGAGAGGTTGTTAACCTTGGTCATGAACTAGAGCAACCAGGTGAGTTTTTTAAATGCATATGGATGCTTGGGTCTTACCCTTTAGAGACTCCGATTTAATTGGTAGTACTTAGGTATCACCCTTTAAGAAGGAAAGAATGGGAGGGAAGGAAGGAAAGAAACCAAAACTCCCTAGGTGTTTCTCATGTGTAGCTGTGGCTGAGAAACATGGTTTCAAAGCAGTGATCCTCAAAATGTGATCCCAGATTGACAGTGTCAGCACTTCCTAGGGATTTGTCAGAATGCAAAATCTTGGGTCCCACCCTAGAGTTGCTTAGTAAGAACCACTGGTGATGGGTCCCAGCAAATCTGTATGTTCACAGCCCTCCAGGTGATTCTGAAGGATGCTTGAGTTTAAGAACCCCTTTTTAGTGTAGTGGCTCCCACTCCTGGCTACCTATCAGACTCACCCAGAAGGGCTTTTAGGAATCCCAGTGCCCAGGCCCCACCACAGACCAGTTACATCCAAATTCTCTTGGAGTGGGATTCAGGCATCAGTACTTTTTTAAAGCTCCTGGATGATCACCACAGTGGAGGCATGGATGAGATCCAGTCTTAGCAGGTGGGGAGAGTGGCCCCTCAAGGGAGCTGGAAGCATTTGGCGTCGTTGGTAAGACAGTTGTTTAGGTGTGGCGGCGAGAGTCTGAGAGACCCAAGATGGAAAATGTTGGCTAACGCATGGTTTCACGCTAAACCACAGATTCAGTATCTTTCAGTATGTGATGAGGGAGGATGCAGGCAGAAGCAGAGTCCCCTCTTGCCTTCAGAACCAGGAAGGACATGGGCACTGAAATCAGCCCTCTCACGAAGATCTTCCAGGCAGCGCTTAGGAGGCCGGCTTACAGATGAGGGAACTGAAATCGGGAAAGGCCCACTGGCTGGGAAGCAGCATAACCAGTTGAGACCCACTCACTAAAACTGTACAACACACATCCTCCTAAGGTTTCCCCTTGCCACGTCCCCAAATTCTGGCTCCTTCAAATGTCGTTTGATGTCTTACCTGTTACGTTTTGTTGTATTTGCCTTTCTGTTTGGAACAGATAAAAAATAATGAACCTTTGATCAACGTGCTTTACAAAGTGCTGAAGAAGTCAGCACGGGGCTGTCGGCCCAGGAGAAGCGTAAGATGACCTGATCTGTGTCTCCAGGCGGGGCCATTCCATTGCTTCTGGCTCAGTGCCGACTCCATCACTTGCTTAACCAGGGGCTCTCCTGACCGCCCCCAGGCTTCCTGCAAGTCATTTTCGGTTTATTTTCTTTCTACTGAAGCTCCCTCAGCATTTTGGCTGGTGCACCAGGCTGAGCCTCCATCTGTAGTGTTTTGTGACTCCATCTTTTGTGCTGCCGTCGGGGGGCGGAGCGGGGGCTTGCCTAGCTTGCCACCGGCTTGTGTTGTTTCCATTCTCACTTGTTTGCCTCCATGGCGAGGGCTGCCCTAGAGCATGTGTTCCTGGGGATGGAGCAGCAGTTCCTGGTCACCTTGGAGGAGCCTGGATGTCCTGAGATTCCACTGTAGCCCTGATATGAGGGTGGCTCTACTTTGGGGCAAGGTGTTGATGTTTGAAAACATTCTAGATCTGGATTAGAACAAAACACCCACCTCCCCAGCACCCTCCTCTTTGAGAGATGCAGAGGTAGTGCCTGAAACGTGGCCAGCTCTTATAGCATCCCAAGGGAGGCTGCAGGAGGGAACACAGGAGCTGTGTCCAGTCATCTTAAGCCCTGAGCGTAGGTGTCTTTGAGTGTATGGGAGGGGAGTCAGATGCCTGGGTGACCATCAGTTCCTTTCTGATGCCAAGACTCTTTCAAATGAATGAGTGCCCACTAACTTCACTTTTCCTGGTGACTTTAGTTGGACCCACAGTTGTGGACTCATAGTTAATGTTCTGAATGGACTTAAGCATTGCTATCACAAAGTGCAATTTGAAAAGGAAAATTGGGTGTAACGTACTGCTGTGACTCTGTTCAGTAGCCTCGATTCTCTGGAATGAAGCTAAATTTAGAAGCTTAGAGGGCCTGTGACCTATCTAAACACTGTCCCGTAGCCCCTGCTCTGAAGCCTGTGACCTTTACCCCATAGAAAGAGGACTCGGGCCCTGAGCACAGCCAGCGCACCTGGTTTTGTTACATTCACAGACTCACTAAGCAAACACTTCTCAAATATCCTCAGTATTTTGGGCCCTGGGCTGGGCTTTGAGGTTACAGAGAAAAAACATGAGAGTCCCCACAGTTACTGCTAAATATATTACTGTCAAGTGAGGGGACACAGATTGTCTACTAAGGCCCCTAGTAGTGGCAGACACCAGGTGTGCGAGGATGTCCCTGGATGGGTGCCAGGCCCAGATGGAGGGAGGGGGACAGAAGAGCAGCAAGTGGGCCCCGTCAGCTGAGTTTCTAATCCTAATAGACTCGGTCACTTGAATTCCTAAGTTGTAGCACCTTAAAAGCTGCACATTAAGAGGGGACAAAGAGAAAGTTATTTCTTAGAAAAGAGAGAGTGCTAATATCCTGAGAGAGAGAAGAAACATTTTACGTTAATCTGAAATGGAAATGAAAGCACAGAAATTTGGGAGCATTTTGCTAGATAAGCAAATAGTCTTGAACACTTCTAAGAAATTCTATATTACTGATTTTTGTAATGACTCTGATTCATCCCCAGAAAGGTCAAATTTATATTCAGTATTCCATGAAGGCAGTGAAGGACATACTTTTAGAAAGCGTTCCATCAAAAAGTTTAAAAGCTTTCTGAAAGTGCTCTTTTTGTGTAGACATACCTCATTCCTTGCCTGACGGTGCTGGATAAATGAGGCATTGCTCAGTTGGACTCCCTGCCTTTGCTATTTCAGTATCAAAAACGTATCATCCAGAAAAAAGCTTCAGTGACAAAAAGGAAAGAGTTTTTGCTAAGAGGAAAAAAATCCCCAAAGCACATCTCAATTTGAAACTGATTTCTTCCTAGGAAGCGAGCCAGGGTCAGCCCCTGGGAGAGTAGACAAGCACGTGGCCCCTCACTTTGGCAAAGGACTGTGGCACAGAGTGAAGAACCCCACCCTCTGCCTGCTGGGTTCCCGTGTCCTGCCTGGGAAGCTCAGCTGTCCCCGGTTCCCCGGGATTCGTTCCCCTCCCTCTGTTCCCCCACCACACACCCCCTGCCCCTGCAGGAGCCAGCGCAGTCTGTTTCTGTGAATCCTTGTTGTGGTCACTGTGTCCTGTGACTGTATGTGACTGTGTATGTACACGTAATTTGCCAGTTTGAAGAGCAGAATTTGGCTGGATTCTACTTTTTTCTAGGACTGACCTACATATATTTCCCTTTCACCTACCTGGGAGGCAGTAAGCAGTTTGCCTATTGCCTTCCAGAGTGCCAGGCCTTCCGTCCGGGGCCAGCTTCCCCCAAGATAAAGAAGACAGTGGTTCCTGTCTTCCACTGTGCCACCCAAGGCAGCAGGGGGTGGGTGGGGGTGGGTCTGCAGCCCGGACTCGGCCCTCAGCTCACGGTGTGGAGAAGGCTTCTCCCTTGACCTTGACCTTTGGATCTGGGTACGCAGATTTTGAATTCTGAGGGGAACATTTGCTAATCTGTTCCTGCTTCTGATTCACACTCACAAACTTGACAGAGTAGGGAGGAAGTAAGGGCCGTTTCTCCAGCAGCTGTGTGTCCATCCGTGGCGGGACCCTCTGCGTAGTGCACACACCATCTCTCTCTGCTGTAGCTCCCTCCACCCTCCATTTCTCTGGCCAGATCTGCAAACCGGAGTTCAGCAAGGTGGCCTCCCCTACAAGGGGCATTTGACCCGGCCGTCCCTGACCATGGTTTGGCCATCGGGGTGCATCTGTGAAAAAGGTCCCTCTGTTTCTGCAGTTTTTTTACAAAGAAGGAGACTTGGTGGAAATGAAAATGTGGCCTAGAGAGTTCCTGTTTAACTTCGCAGGGGCCAGTGAGCAGTGAGTGAAGGGCGACGTGTCACCCGCACTGGTCCAGGAAAAGATGGCAGATCTTGTGAAATTCTGCTGGCCCCTAAGTTTGGGTGGTTTTTGGCTGCTGCTTTGCGCTTTCTTTTCTTGAGAGGACAGGGTAACTTGTATTGCAAGTTCAGACCAACCTCAGCCATTCAGGGATCAGTTGAAAACCCCAGCCAGGAATCACCCAGGTGCTTCTTCCTTTGACCAGATCCCCTTACTAAATAGTGGAGAATGAGGAAGACTGATTGTTTTCATGGGGGTGGGGGCTGCTCAGACTTCCTTGAACTAAGGGCTCAATGATGCCCAAGGGATTTGCTAGTTCTTCTTGGTCCACTCACTCCATAGCCCCAGGCGGGGGTCATGGACTTCTGTTAATTATGTTTGACCCCAGATTTAGTAGCAAAATTCTGTCTTATCAGTGGCAAATCTTCCATGATTCATATTGAACTCATTTGGACCAAATTTAAGCCTTTACTATTGATTCTTAGCTTGAAAGTCTATATTTTCTTTGAGAAATTTATAAGTACTAGTAAGATCTCATTTATTTTTTCCCTGAAATGAAATAAGCGTAAAAATAAAGCAGGTGTTGCCCACGTTTCTTCCCTTTCTGTGCCGTGACCCTCCCTACCGCTGCCGAGACTTCCACACCTGTCTGTTGTAGGGCGAACTTTCCCTCCTGAGTTCTGATTCTGAACCCCATGGTTAAATCTTCTCTAAATTGTTCACCTCCCAGATGACAGGCCGGGATCTCCTCAAGGACCGAAGTCTGAAACCGGTGAAGATCGCCGAGAGTGACATTGACGTGAGTGAGCAGGGTTCACAGGCCAACCCCTCGCCTGCCCGCCGCCCCCAGACCCGGGGTGGGCAGCTTCAGGCAGGGCTTGGATGGTTCCATAGCCAAAGGCTTTCAGGTCACTCTCCAAGGCCATGCCCTTTCCTCGTCCTCCCAGGCCCTCTTCAACTTATTCTTGTTCACAGGTCAAGCTGAGCGTCTTCTGTGAACAAGATCGGGTCCTCCAGGACTTGGAAGACAAGATACGAGCCCTTAAGGAGAACAAAGTGTGTATCAGTTTTGTGTGATCTTGGGCTGGGTGGTGGGGCTTTTGTCATCTTGTCTTTCCTCAATATAGACTGGACTCTTGTGTTAAGTATTGGACAGCAGATATTACTTTATCCAGAACAATGTCTTTGCATTTTAAGGGTATCTTGTGGGGTTTCTCTCTGAACCCAGAGGAAGCCTTGTGGGGCAACCTCAGCCTACTTATTCCAAATACCACATCCACAACCTTAATTCTGCCCTGACCCAGCTCTCCCCAGCAGCCCTGAGAAGTAGGCCTGGGTTGTAGTGATGAAGCCACATCCCTGAACCCCAGGGATGGGGCGCTGCCTTGGGGGAAGTGGTCAGAGTCGTAATGTGGCAGAGATTGTCTTTCCTAAGGTTCCTTTGCTCTAAGGATCTTGGCTATAGGGAAAGCAAGTATGGGTGGGAGCGGAGGAATGGGCTGGTAGCCACTGATGTTTGGTCTCTTAGACACTGTATGTGAATTTTTTTCTGCATTTTAACAAGGCATTACATTAGTGATACTCAAAGTTTATAAATAACATGGCCTTTTTTTTTTTTAAATAAAAGGGGTTGGTTTATTGTAGTTCAAATACATAAACTGAACATTTAGACATCTTAAAATTAAACTTTAGAAATAAAAATTTAACATTCAAGCAGGAGTATAGTTTATAAGGAACACCCAAGAAAGGTAATTTGTTGTCTAATCCAGAATATTGAAAAGATCACTTAATGGTGAATAAAATGGTTTAACCAGCAGTCCTAGTCTGGCCAACATGTTAATTATGACTGTGGTTCCATACCTGAGAAGATATTACTAAATAAATCTCTTAGGCTAAACAACAGGACTTGGCTTATAATTTCCTTCTTCAACAGCTTAGAGAGTTTTCCATCTGTTCTTTGATTTAGCCTCATAGTTTATCCCCTTAGGGAGTGGATGGCCTTATGCCCACTTTATAGACAATGAAACTGAGGCACAGAACTGTTCGGCGATTTGTCCCAGGAGGCCACCCAGTGGGCAGACAAAGTCAGAGCTGGACTCAAAGGCCTTGACTCTCAGGCCCCTAGCTGGGTGCTGGCCTCTTTAGTCTTACTTAGATCCAGCAGGTTTCTTTAGTTTCTGGCCTGGCAGGGGGCCACCAGGGAATTGTCTCGCTATCCTCTTGCTCTTTGGCCCTGGTCCGGCTCAGGACCAGCTAGAGTCCGTGCTGGAGGTGTTGCACAGACAGATGGAGCAGTACCGAGACCAGCCCCAGCACCTGGAGAAGATCGCCTACCAGCAGAGGCTGCTGCAAGAGGACCTTGTCCACATCCGGGCCGAGCTCTCCAGAGAGTCCACTGTGCGTAGATGCTCCCCCAGCCCCACCCCCGCCCTCCCCAGGATGGGCTGGGAGGGGGCTGCTTTTCTTGTCTCCCAACCTATAGCTGAGAAGGTGGCCAGGGGCGAGAGTCTTGGAATAGCAGAACTCCCCCAGACCACCTCCTGACAGTAGCTTGCTTTGTCAGAGGTGACACGTCCGTCTCTACCGCTGCCTTAGGTGCATGTCAGTGCCTCTGGGTGACTGCAGTGACCCCCGGGGGGTCCGCCGTCTCGGAGCAGCCTGCGCCGCTGCTGCCCCGATCTGTGTGCAGTTAACTCTGAGACGTCAGAGTTTCTACTCTTTTATTTGTCTGATGTGGTGAGGCCCTTTCTGCCAGAGCTGGGAACCAAAGCACCCGCAGGGGTGGGAGACGGACCAGTGCAGGTGGCCTGAGACGCCTCAGGCACCCCTTGCCCTCTTCCTGTGTAGTCGGGTCAGCAGTGGTCAGGAGCACAGAGGCTCTCGGGGCCTTCTGAGGGGCGGGCATGGGATAAATGAGAATCGGAAGCATTTCTTTGATCCACAGGAGATGGAAAATGCCTGGAATGAGTACCTAAAGCTAGAAAGAGATGTGGAGCAGCTAAAGCAGACCCTGCAGGAGCAACACAGAAGAGCCTTTTTCTTCCAGGTGACGCAAGGGCTCTTCATCCCTTCTGAGCTCTGATTTCTTCTTGGAGTCTGCACTTATGGGGGCTGTGAGCCTTACCCAGGGGCCTTCTCTGTGTCCACCTGAACTTAGCCTGCGCACCACCCCAAGCTGTCTCGGGGAACGCTTGCCACTGCCAGGCTGTCATGAGAAGCGTCACCTCAACTCCCCCTGCCTCTGCGCTGAGAGACAAGCTCCTCAGCATTTTTCTAAGGGTTTCTCTACGAATCATCTGGGGAAACAGCCCCAAGAGGAGATGGTACTGACCTTGAGAACCTTACAGGGGCTGGAGGGTGATCTATGTTCCTTGTCCTTGGCCCTGTCTTGGGTTCCTAGCTGCTCACTTAGCAGCAGGAAGCCCCATCTCCCCCCCTCCCTGACTCCTGAGGATAGATGCTATCAATCCCTCACCAGATCAGTAGTGTGAATTCAGGCCAGATGGGGTGATACCCATTGCTGTGGCCCCTACCTCACTCAGGATAGGCAGCCTTTGAGCCCTGCCTTCCCTACCTTAAAACCAGGCCACCCTGTTGATAGCTGCCTCTGCCTCCAAAGGTGAGAGAAAGGAGGCCCTGTGAGGTTTTCCCTCTTCAGGTTGGGTCTTCTGGCTGCTGGTGTTCCCCAATTGGAGTGCCCAACCGGGCTTCCACCCCACCCTCAAAATTCTGAAAATGGAAAATAACCTGCTTTTGAACTCACCTTCAGATCTGTACCCCCTCTTCAGGACCCTGACATAATTCTATTTATTTGAAGTCAGCAAGCATTGAATTGAGGCTTCTTGTGTATGAGGCACCATGCTGGGCCAGCTTTGGGGCGAGGCTTGCTAATTGGTGAACTAGTTCTAGCCAGGCCTCTTCGTTCAAGTGATTTAATGAATGTGTTGACTCTCTGCACATCAGCATCACCCCAGAATACTGAAGGAATTTGGGAGAAGGTTTAGGTTTGTGGACTAGGAGGCTTTTCCCAGGCCCTGCTGTGCTTTCACTCACTGCTTAGAGCTGGTCTGGAGAGCTAGCTCCAGGACCACGTGGAGGAGGTTCTTGCCTGTGGTTCAGGGTGACCTATGAAGTTACCTAGAATTTGTTTATCTCCTGTGGCTGTTGGGTTTTCCCATAATCTTCCTTCATTTGAGCTCTTTCCTATTCTTTTTGTATCCCCAGATTTAGTATGGTGGCATAAAAGTAAATAGGTGGATATTCTTAGCAGAGTCCTTCAAATGATTGTTTCTAGTTACTAGTTCCTCAAACTATTTCATTGTACTTATCTTCTTGGACTTCAACCATCCACATTAATTTCAGCAGTAATTTTTCTTTTTTTAGCTTTTCATTCCTTTTGTTTCTTTAATTGTACAGATAACACACGAATGCATCTCTCTGAAAAGTCCACACAATGAGAAACAAGACCAGAAAAAGACACAAAAGCTCCTCTTCCTTCCTTCCCTTCTCTGTCCTAGCCCTGTCACCTTCCCTGTATATGGTCAGTGCCATTAGACCATGACCTGTGCATTTCCAAATGAATGCATGTGTGTAGTATCACATAAGTTATTGGGGGAGGCAGTTGGGTTTCCTTAAAGAGGAATCATACTTAACACGTTGTTTGGTAACTTGCTTTTTTGTCATAACTTTATGTTATGGAAATCTTTCCAGGAAAGATACTCCCAAGTTTATGCTGCCCTACATGATAGATATTTAAATTGAAACATAAATTAATTAAAATTAACTAAATTAAAAATGTATTCCTTAGTCACACCAGAATCATTTCATGCGCTCAGTAGCCACATGTGGCTAGTGGCTTCTGTATTGGACAGCACACATAGAAGATTTCCATGATCTCAGAAATTGTGTTAGACTTTGTTGATCTAAGTGAATGGAATTAGTTCTTGACTGCTGCATAGTATTTCATAGGTGGATATCCCGTTCCTCTTCTGATGGGCATTTAAGTTATTTGCAGTGTTTTGCTTTTGTAAATGGTATCACAATGAGCATCTATGTGATTGCCTATCAGAACTTATTTATGAGCATTTATCTAAAATAAGCTCCTAGGAGTGGGCTTGTTGAGTTGAAATCAGTACACATCCTTTTTAATTTGTGAGATTTTTTTTTAATTGAAGTGTGATGAGTTCACTGTGTTGTGCCCATCTCTGCTGTGTAGTGAAGTAACTCAGTTATACATATATATATATACACATTCTTTTTTCATACTCTTTTTCCGTTGTGGTTTATCACAGGATGTTGAATATAGTTCCCCATGCTATGCATTAAGACCTTGTTGTTTATCCATTCTAAGTGTAATAGTTTGCATCTACCAACCCAAAACTTCAGTCCATCATTCTCCCTCCCTCCCTCACCCTTGGCAACAAGAAGTCTTGATCTCTGTGTCTACAAGCCAGTTTCTGTCTTGCAGATAAGTTCATTTGTGCCATATTTTAGATTCCACATGTTGTTGCATCCAAATCTTTTGAGACCCCGTGGACTATAGCATGGCAGGCTCCTCTGTCCTCCACTATCTCCCAGAGTTCACTCAGATTTATAACCATCAAGTTGGTGATGCTATCTAACCATCTTGTCCTCTGCTGCCCTCTTCTCCTTTTGCCTTTAATCTTTCCTAGCATCAGTGTCTTTTCCAATGAGTTGCCTCTTTGCATAAGGTGGCCGAAGTATCACATATAAGTGATATCATATGATATTTTTCTCTTTCTGACTTAAGTATGATAATCTCTAGTTGCATCCATGTTGCTGCAAATGGCATTATTTCATGCTTTTTGTGGCTGAGTAGTATTCCGTTGTATATATGTACCACATCTTCTTTACCCCATTCATCTGTCAATGGGCATGGGTTGTTGCCACGTTCTGGCTATTGTGAATAGTGCTGCTATGAACATAGGGGTGCATGTATCTTTTTGAATTATAGTTTTTTCTGGGTATATTCCCAGGAATGGGATTGCTAGACCATATGGTAGTTCTGTTTTTAGTTTTCTGAGGAAGCTCCATACCGTTTTTCATAGGGGCTGCACCAACTTATATTCCCACCCACAGTGTCTGAGAGTTCCCTTTTCTCCACACCCTCTCCAGCATTTGTTAGTTGTAGGCTTTTTAACGATGGCCATGAATTGAGTATACCTCTTAAATGTTAGCAGGTAACTCGAAGCCACCCTCTAAAAGGCTGCACTCATTTGCCCTCCCACTTACAGTGCATAAGAGTACTGAACCTGTTTGCTCAAACCCTTGCCAACACTTGATGTTATCAACCTCCTTAGTTTTTGCCAGTCTGCCTGCTAAAAAAGGACATCTGGCTTTTATTTCCTTTTATTTAATTGCTAGTAGGTTAAACATCTTTTCATGTGATCATTGGCTATTTGTGTTTCTACTGCGCCTTAGTTCTTGGTGACTTAACACACAGCAGGCCCGGAATCCTTTTTTCCTCTCCCCTAAACAAATGGGTACAGCATGCAGGTCTTGTCACAGGCTTTGTAGAGAACTTAGTCCTGTAAGTTACTAGGAGATAGGCCAGTCTGAAGCCAGGGCCCTGCAGCCTGATTTCTACCTAGCCTAGTGGCATTGCTCATGCTTTGCCTGAATGCCACAGTGACCTGGGAAGCTCACAAAGCCTTCCTTTGAGCAGGCTCGGTGTTAACTTCTTTGGTGTAATTCTAGGCCAGGCAAGCTGTGAGAGTCCTAAATAAATCATTGACACTGGAGATAGGCTTGCAGCCTCATATGCAAATTCTCAGTAATGATGCTTGGAAACTCACCTCTCTTTAGCCAAGATTGGCTGTGAGAAAGCCCATGGCCTTTTCAGCAAAGATAAGTGCTTTATTTATGAAGATCCTCACGGCCACCTGAGTAGGGAAACCAGAGGATAAAAGAACTTGCAGGTGACTGTGAGAGTCGGTGACAGGTGAGGCTACCTCTAAGTTTCCCTACTTCCAGACAGGGAGTTCAGACCTTTGCTGAATGAAGTCCATAGGGGCCTTCCAGCCCAGTGTGATGCAAGGACACAGGAATGAAACCCCTCTGTGCTGCTCCCCCTAAGGCTTCCTTTACCTTGTCATTCAGTTCTGAAATTCCATCGTCCTTGGAGAAAGATACAAGTTCTCTGGCCTTTGCTTTTCTCTGCTCTTCTCTTACATGTTGGGGTGACAGGGAAAATGGGGGCAGGATTGTGAACTGACAGGTAGAACTATGCCAGGTAGACTGCCGGGGAGGAGAGAGAGCGATGACCTTAACCCCACACTCCTCCTTTACCAGCCCTCTGCGTCGGGGCCTCAGCTCTAGAGACAGTCCCATTAGCTCAGTAACTTGTCTGTCTTAGGACCCTTGTACCTTAAGGGGAAGCTGAGCGTTAAGCCTGCTATTTGCACATCAGCCCTGAGAATGTGCACTGGTGTTGGACAGGCAGAGAGAGTAGAAGAGCCCCGCTTAGGAGGGAGGCTTCAGATGTCTGTTGTCCTGGCTATTGGGCAGTATTTGGTCAGGGAATTTTATGTGATTGGTACTTTACTTATTCATCATTCATGTACTGAGAACCTGCTCAGTGCCGGGCCCTGTGGGGAGGTATCCAGGACCAGTGATCCACAAATATTATACTCCTGAGAACTCTTCCAGTTGAGGCTGGCAGGGAGCCTTGAGAGGGAATATGGGTGTGGAGCCTTCCTTTTTAAGTCCATGGGGTAGGACATGATAATTTTAAACTTAAAAGAATACTATATCTGATGTTCAAACAACTCCATTGAAAGATGCCCACGATCCCTTAGTCATGCAGATCCTGCTCACCTCTTTCTAGGGCCCAGGGGGTTTTGGTTGTAACTTGTCATAGTGTGCACATGGTCATGTAGCTTGGCTCTTTTCCCATTGTACTTTATTAAAAAAAAAAAAAAAAGCTTTATCATGTGATTCACATACCATAAAACTCACTATTTTAAGTATACAATTCACTGATTTTTTAGTGAATCCACAGAGTTGTATAATCAGCCCCATAATCAGTTGTGTAACATTTCCATCTTGCCCCTAAAGAAACGTGGTCCTGTTTATAGTCCCTCCTCATCCCTACCCCAACTCCACCCTTGCTCTAGCCAGCCACTACTCCACTTTCTATATGGATTTACCTATTCTGGACATTTCATAGAAATGAAACCATAAATATATGGCACTTACATGCCTGGCTTCTTTCACTTGGCATAATGTTTTCAAGGTTCCTCCATGTTATAGCAGATGTGGTACTTCATTCCTTTTTACTGCCAAATAATGTCTACTCTGCCCATTATATTACACCCCAAATCCCAGGACTCAGCTCTGTCGTTAAAAAGATGCTCTTTATATTCTAGGGATCATGTCACTTCTCATCCTTGTCTTCTCTTCCCTTCTGCTGTGGTTGCCTGAAATAGTCTGTTTTTTAAATTGTTAAATATACCTAACATAAAAGTTCGCCATAACCATTTGTAAGGATACACTTTGGTACCGTTAAGTGTATTCACGTTGCTGTACACTCAGTCTTCAGAATGATTTTCATCCAGCAAACCCGAAACTGTACCCATTAACCAACAATCCCTCTTCCCCCTTCTCCCAGCCTCTGGCAACCAGCCTTCTGCTTTCTGTCTCTGAATTTGGCTGCTCTAGATAACCTCATAGAATCACTCTGTATTTTAGGCAGTCTTTTCTTAAACGGAGTGGAAACAGGCGAGGTGCACTGGTGAGAGCTCCTCTGAGATTCCTCTCCTGGACCTGGGGTCTCTCCCACGTCTGCATTTGTCCAGGAAACTGTGAAGCAGGCTTGTCTCTAGCCCTGGTGGGGTTTCCCAAGGGGATACCTCCCCCAGAGTGAGGGGCTTTGTCTGAAATGACAATGGAAGTCCTAGAAGAAGCCTCTGGTGAGGAGCTAAGAAGGGAATGAACCCCCACCTCCTCTTCTTCAGGAGAAATCTCAGATACAGAAGGATCTCTGGAGGATTGAAGACGTCATTGCAGGCCTGAGTGCAAATAAAGAGAACTTCAGAATCCTGGTGGAATCGGTCAAAAATCCAGGTGAGCTGACCATCTTCCTGGGGCGGGGCTGTTGGAGGCTAGCGCCCAGTGCTGGGGGATGGCCCGGGGGAGGTTGGGTCTTTGTGGCAGACATCACTGCCCTCGTCCTCTGAGCAAGATGTTCATTCCATTCCACCCTTTGCTTCCCTCCACGCCCCTCAGAGAGAAAAACGGTGCCTTTGCTTCCTCACCCGCCTGTGCCTTCACTCTCGACCTCTGAGAGCAAGCCGCCCCTGCAGCCCAGCCCTCCCACCAGCCCTGTGCGGACCCCTCTGGAGGTTCGACTCTTCCCCCAGCTGCAAACCTACGTGCCGTACCGACCTCACCCGCCCCAGCTGAGGAAGGTGACGTCCCCGCTTCAGTCACCAACCAAGACCAAGCCCAAAGTGGTGAGTATTGAGGGCCGGGAGCCGGGCACTTGCCTCTCTGGCAGGTGCGTGTCCCACCCTGTCCTCAGCTCCACTGCTCTTGGGAGAGAAGCTTTTAGGGAAACTTGGTCAGACAGACCAGCCAGAGCCATGAGGTAGGGGGGCCCTGCCGTCCTGCTTTGTCTCCCAGAACTGGAAAGGCCCCTAGAGGTGACCTAGTCCAGCGCTCCCATTCTGCATTTGGGAAGACTAAGGCAGGGCAAAAGGAAGTGACTGCACTGAGTAAGGCATAGTTTATGATCTGTGTTGTGCAGGGAAGTGTGTGGCTGCCCCAGGCAGGGTTCTGTGCACGCTCGTAGTTAAGTCGGTGGACAGGGAGCGCCTCTTAGCGGAAGAGACTCTTTAGCTGCAGCCGAGCACGGGGCTGGGTTGTGAGGATACACGCAGTCTGCCCAGTGACCTCACGGAGTGTAGACAGGAAGGTCAGTATTCCCATTCCACATACAAGAGAACTGAGGCCCAAGGTGTTCAAAATTTGCACGAGGTCTCCATATTAGCAAATCCAGTCCACGTCTTCTGACCATTCCTTGTGCCATCTGACATCTAACTGGACATTCAGCCGATGTTCAGGTCAGTATGTAGCCCGTGTGGTTGCCTGAGCCAGCACCTTGGCTTGCCTGGCACAGAGAGGAGCCAAGCCCTTGGCTGAGTCTGGGAGCACAGGAGGCTCTAAGGAAACAGAAGGTGTGGTCAGGTACTGTGATAGCTCATGATTCCAGGGCCAGGCCAGCCTTGGCTGGAAAGCATGAGGGGGCTGATCCAAGTGACAGGGAAGCCAGAGCAGAAAGGACTTGGAATGGAGACCTCCAGGATTTTGCCAACAAGGGCTTGGAGGAGCTATAGCTGGGCACCACGTATGCTTAGGACGTCTGACAAGATCAGTACCCAGTGCTGGCTAAAATACATGATACCTAGTCTTCCATACCTGGTCTTCACCATCCACCTGCTTCCAGCCATGGTCTAGAGCCCAGAGCTAGAAAACAAGTGCTAGGACCCAGGGTCGCTGTGAACTTTATCTTGAGATCTCCTTCCCACTCCCAGATCTCAGAGTCATGGAGCACCAGTCACAAGGCAGGAGATAGGAAATAGCAAAACAAGTGACAGGAGTGGCTGGGGCAGACACTGCTACCATAAGGCAAGATGCCTGCCCCCTGGGACCAGGAGCAAAGGGGAAAAGGCCTGGGAGCAGGATTGCCTGGATTCCAGCCCTTCCGTCCCTGTGGGATGGCTCACCCCCCATCTGAGCATCCTCAGTTTCCCCTTGTGCAGAACACGCAGCATGAAATAGACGATCACAGAGGCTCCTCTTCACACTTGGTTGCTGTTGCTCAGAGGCGAGGCTTCTCAGCTTGGTTGGGCATCAGGCTCATGGGAGAGGGTGGTGTAAAACCCACCTTCTAGTTGTATATGTGTTCACCAGTTTCACCATTTTTTATTGTTGTTTCAGATTTATTTTATATTTATATTGTTTTATGTTTATTTTTGTGAATAGTGATATTCATCCTATAATTGACATAAAGCATGAATATATAATTTAATAAATAATAAAAAAGAGACTCCACATTTCATACCAATACTCAGACCAAGAGATAGGACTTGGCCGGTGGTCAGAAGCCCTTGGGCCTGTGGGTCCCTTTCCAGTGCACGCTCTTCTCTCTTTCTGCCAGGGGTAACCACTGTCTTGACTTTTCAGATAATTTCCTTGCTTTTTTGTTTTGTTTCGATACCTATATTTGTATCCTGAACACTTTACCCATCTATCATAACTGTATTCTTTCTTATCTCGTGTCCTTTGAACATTATATTCGTGAAGTTCATCCCATTGCTGCGTGTAGCTATAGTTCTTTCATTTTTATTTGATTTTTTTTTAAATTTAATGTCTTTTACTTTTTTTATTAGACAACATTGTGAAAGGATATAAAAAACTGTGTAATAAAATGTCTCCCTTCTACCCTCTATGTCCAGACTTTCTGTTCCCTTCAGTCAAAGGCAATCAATGGTTTATGTTTATCTTTCCGGGGGGCTTTTTAGGAATTGGTGATTCTGAGATCTTGTTCAGGGTTGGAAACCACTGATGCTCAGAGAGCCTCTGGGTATCTCGGGTAGGCGGCTTAACCTTCACACAGTAATGAAGTCTGTCACTCTAGAAGAATGCTGATAAACCTTTGCAAAACAAGCTTGCAGCTCCCTTTCCTAAACACTGAAAAAATCTGAAAACCAAAGCAAAATTAGGCTAAGAAAGGGGGAGTTTAGGAGGAGAGAGTCTGGATGGTCATTTGTCCCAGGAGTGGGTGTTCATGGCAGTCAGGGGCCAGGCTGTCAGCCTGTAGGGAGGCCACAGCCCTCGGAGAGCATTGTGGACAGGGCAATTCAAGGAAAATAGTTACATTCATCCCGGCCCAGGGAGTGGGCTGCAGAGAAGGCAGTGAGTCACCCATCCTGACAGCCTGCTCAGTGCCTGGGTCAGGCAGGAGGAAATATTTCGTAACCATGCACATTTCTGATGGAAAGGGCAGGAGGATGTAGATGGTCCTCGCTCAGATCCGCAGCCTGCTGAAGGATCCAGAGACCATGCAG
Organism: Cervus canadensis; assembly: GCF_019320065.1. Taxonomy (NCBI): domain Eukaryota; kingdom Metazoa; phylum Chordata; class Mammalia; order Artiodactyla; family Cervidae; genus Cervus; species Cervus canadensis. The sequence goes on from NC_057396.1 coordinate 32,525,210, forward strand.
GGTTGTGAGCCCGCTCCGTCTAAGCCGGTGGGGTGGAGGTGGTGGGGTGCTGACATATACAGATGAGCGTGTGGAGTGAGAGCGTGGGCCCATGTCCTGAGTTCTGGGTTGTGTGTAGCTAACACTTGGAAACCTGTGTATAGTTAACACTTGGAAGATGTACGAGTCTGAGGGAAGGATGGGCTTGGAGCAGAGGTGTACCCACCCTCACAGCTCAACCAGGGAAAATGTTGGCATCTTTGGGCTGAAGTGGTCGTGCCCCACAGGCCCCAGGTGGCCTGCTCTGGCCCTTTGGGCCACTCGGCATCCTCTCACCGGGCACTGGTTGTGGTTTTGTTTCTGAACAGGAAGACGAGGCACCTCCCAGGCCCCCACTCCCCGAGCTCTACAGCCCAGAGGACCAGCCCCCGGCCGTGCCCCCGCTGCCGAGGGAGGCCACCATCATCCGGCACACTTCAGTGAGGGGCCTCAAGCGGCAGTCGGATGAGAGGAAGCGTGATCGGGAGCAGGGACAGTGTGTGAACGGGGACTCCAGGGTGAGCAGGGAGGACCCCTGGGGTGCCCGCTGAGTGTGGGGAGAGGGAAGGCGGCGGGACCCGGGGCAGCTGTGACGACCTCTGACTGCCCGCAGGTGGAGCTCCGGTCATACGTCAGCGAGCCAGAGCTGGCCACCTTCAGCGGGGACACGGCCCCATCCTCCCTGGGCCTCGTGGGCTCTGAGAGCAGGTACCAGACGCTGCCAGGCAGAGGTAAGGTGCAGCTTTCTACGGAGTCTTCCCAGGGACCCCCACCGCAGCCACATCACCACCCGCCCCCAGCCCTCACGCGGTCCTTGCAGCTCTTCTGCCTGCCGCGTGGGGCCTCCCTGGGGTAGCAGCTGTCCAGGGCCTCTGGGCCGTAGACAGGGCCCATCCTTCTTACCTCTGGCTCACACCCTGATTCTCATCCTCTTTTATTACATCTGCCCCCTGGGAACAATGGTGATTGTGGTTGTTGTTATAATATAAGCCCTTTATATTCACTTAGTGAAGATTCATAATAATCCTGTGAGAGAAGTACTGTTGTTACCCCATTTTGAGAGGTAAGAAAACCAAGGCCCAGAGAAACGAAATAACCTGCCGATTAGCCACTCAGGGGTGGAGTCAGAGTGTAACGCCTGTTCTGGCTCTCGAGCCACTGCACCCTGCAGGCTGAGATGGGGGCTGTCTGCCATCAGCTTGACCAGCTCTGGTCTTCCATAGGTTTTCTCCTCATCTATGTCACTCTAAGGCTCAATGAGTCCCTTCTTTAAACAAACACACCTTTCTTCTCCTTTGGGCCCTCTTCTTACTCTTCTCCCCTCTCCAGATGGGGGTGGGAGCAGACAGGCCCTTAGTCTCACCCATGCCTCATTTTCCCCCATAGCCAGATTCTCTTCCTCAGAAATCCTTTTAGAGGGAGGCTGCGTGGAACCCCTGAGCAGGTTAACCACACTCCCCCCATTTGGTGGGAGGTCAGATGCTTTCCTTCATAGACAGGGTGTGGAAACAGGAGGCCACACAGCTGCGGTTCAGGCACCTGTGGAGTTATGTGACTTCCAGCCCACCATGCTGGCTAGGCTTGTTGTGGCCTGAGCTGGTCCCGGCAGGGGGCTGGCTTTTGCTGAGCTGGGCCACAGCGACCCCTGGCACTGTGCCTGGGGGCCCTGTTCTCTTCATTCAGCCTAGATGTGTTCGTCAATGGCAGTGTTAGAGGCCTGTGGGGCAGGACAGATCTTTGTTGCTCAGGAGTCTCTGGGCACTGCAAGACATTCATCATTCTTTTTCCCATGTGCTCGACGCTAGTGGTGTCAACATGATGCCCGTTTTCAGATGTCAGGGACCAGCCTTGATAAGAACGTTGCTAGAGGACAAAGCTTGGACTGTGGCTCCACATAATCTTGGACAAGTTGCTTAACTTCTCTAAACTTTAGATTGTGCACCATCACAGTGGTTAGGTAATGCTCCCTTGTAGGGCCAGTGGAGCAAAATCTATATGACGTGGTCCAGTGCCTGCCTGTTATCAGGCACTACTCAGCGAATGCTTCAAGGACTCAGTGAATGCTTCAAGGACTCAGCGAATGCTTGGTGCCTTCTTCTTTCCCTTCTTCATTTATTCATTCATTGAACTAGGTGTTGAATTTGCCAACAGGCATGTTGACACTGTGGTTAGTGCAGTAACTGGTGAATATACTGAAGAGTGTAGGGAATAACTGATTCTGCCTGGGGCATTAAAAAGGCTCCTCACAGGCAGGGCATCCAGGTTGGGTCACACAGGACGCATAGGAGTTCATCAAGAGGAAGGGCATTCCTTGGCCTCTGTTCTTTCCTCCTGCCAAGTAGCCCAGTCTTCTGCATGTGAGGGAAGATGTGGGGAGTCCTCAGATCTTCAGGGACACTGTCCCCCATTAGGGACAGAGGGCACCCATGAGCTAGCCCCTCATTCCTTACGTGGGGCCTTGCTTTTCTATGCCCTGGGGAGGAAAAAGCATGGGTTGTTGGCTGGGTCCTTGTGGTCCTCTCATGGGAGTAGGAGGTGATCAAGAAAGGGCTGGTGGCCTGTCCTCCTCACCACAAATCCACTCGCTTCTCTTTCCTCACTAAGGCCTCTCGGGGTCCATGTCAAGGCTCCAGCAGTCGTCCACCATTGCGCCCTACGTCACCCTCCGGAGGGGTCTAGATGCCGAAAGCAGCAAGATGACCTACCCTGTGAGTGGCCTTGAGACGTTCTCGAAGGGCTCACTGCTCCCTCACGCACAGAGGGAAGGGCTCTGAGTGACGGGCTGTCCTGTGAGGTGGCCCTGGCCCCTCCTCAGCTCAGCATCCCTGTCACTACGTGCTTGCGATGCCTTCCCCACTGCCCACCAAGAGGGGCATCACACCGCCCCCTCCATTTCCCAAGGGCCCCCGCCCTTCTCCCCGCTGTCACCCAGTGAACCACAGCCTGGGTTCTGGTCCATCACGTGGTGCATGTGTGCCCACCAGGACAGGCCTGGGCCTCAGGGTCTGCATCTGCAGGATGGGGTGCTGCCAGAGGGCCCGTGAGGGCTGGGTTGTCATGTCTCTGAGTGTGCTTAGAGGGGAGAGAGAGTGTGTGTGTGAGTGTGTGTAAGAGAGACAGGGCTGAAGCCAGGTGGCTGGCCGCCCTCCGTTCTCAGCCCAGCCGCCCTGTCTGCCCCTCCTGCCCCTCAGAGACCCAAGAGTGCCTTGGAGCGCCTGTACTCAGGAGACCACCAGCGGGGCAAGATGAGCGCGGAGGAGCAGCTGGAGCGCATGAAGCGGCACCAGAAGGCGCTGGTCCGGGAGCGCAAGAGGACGCTGAGCCAAGGAGAGAGGACGGGGCTGCCCTCGTCCCGCTACCTCAGCCAGCCGCTCCCGGGAGACCTTGGTTCAGTATGTTAGGAGGGTCCAGGCAGGCGGGGCTGGGACAGGGAGCAGAGCTTCCCCGAGGCCCCCAGACCCAAGCCCAGCTCACCCCCGAGAGAGTGGGTCAGAGAACGCCCTGTGGGCTGTGTGTCCACAAGCCAGGCCACGTAAGTGACGTGGTCTGAGGGTGCCCCGAACTAGAGAAAGAGTGAGGATGTCATGGCAGGAGCCCAGGAGCCAGAGGAAGCGTCCACAGTCAGGGTCTCCAGTTGAGCTTGAGGGAGAGGCCCTTCTTCGGCATTCTGAGTCTCTCACCTGAACCCAGGACATGGGAAGTACAGAGTTGGTGGAGAAAGATGGTGCTATGATTTGAGGAGTGCAAGTCAGCCAGCCTCCCAAGCCTCCAAGCAGGTGCCCTGGGGAGCAACTGAGCAGGGTGGAGCCCTACAGCCCTGAGGGCCGGGGGGTCTCCCACAGCTAGCGGTACCTACAGGCCCTGTGCCCCAGGATAGCCAGGCTGCCTGCTGCCCTCTGGTGGTGCTTCCAGGCACTGCACCCTGCCCACAGTCGCCTTAGGTCCCTTTTGGAAACATTCCATTGGATTTTTCTCTATTGTTTGAAATCAAATGTTTCCCTAGACCTCTAGCCTGACTGTTCTTTCCCTAATTCATTGCACAAGCTCTTTTGCTTTTAGCATTACCGCTCATTGCCTCTCTAATCCTGCCTGATTGTGTTTACAGAAGCTTCTAATTTGCATCCACCATTCTCTAACTGGCCTGTGCTCCTGTTACCAGGCTTACAATAGCAGCTCTTTTCTCCATAGCCTAGCGAGCAGCTCTCCCTTGTGTGACTCACTTTCTGCTGCCCCCTTTATGCAGGCTTACTGACTCATAATTCACTTATCCCAAAAGCCGCCCCGCAAGGCTGAGCCAGCCCCACTGCCCAAGGGCAGTGGTCTTTGCCAGAGGTCTGGGCATGATGAATTTATTAATGTCCATGCCTTATACCGGGATAGTAGACATGGACTTCAGAGGTTGCACGTTTGAATAAATTCTGCCAAGTCTGAGGTGGTTCAGTTTTAATTCCTCCAGCCCCATCGGCACAATTTCTTATGGAAAATTTTTTTGTGTTCTAGTATTTTATAACTTGAACAGGTAGCAAGATACATTATGATCTGTATTCAGAGGGCCTCTTGGCAGCTGTTAGCTCAGACACCAAAGGGATAAGACCCAGCACACTCATATCCTGAAAAGCTGCAAAGCCAGTAACTTTTAAACTTTGTAAGTAAATGTCTTATGAGATAAAACTGACTTTTTACAACTGATGTCTCAAATGTAGAAAAATGATCTAAAAATCGTAACTTGAATACTTTGTAATTTTTTTCTCTTTAAAAAAGACTTGTGTTAAGTCTCTGCCTCAGCGCCAATAAACGTGTTGCTTAATGATGATGGATTGGCGTGGTTCTTCCCCAGGATACACTGTACAGTCCAGTGAACTCTTTCTGTCTGTGGAAGCAATCAGGCTGGGTTTATGTGAGGACTTGTCTCTATTTGGGGCATTGGTGAGCGTGTCAGAAAATGTGTGTTTTCTTTGTGAATCAATCATTAAATTAATTTTTCATCCCTGAATCTTCAGCTGTCTAATCCTTTCATACTTTAGTAGGAGGCCATCACCTGAGCACGATTGTGTTGACGTAGAGTCAGTATTGAGAGCTTGTGCATGAATGGGTGAAATGTGCTGTTATGGCTATGGGTTTGGAGCTTGGGTGAGCGGGGCTGGAGGGGACATTAAAGATGACTGTGACCACTCGAGGCTCTGTGAGGTGGATGAGGTGAGAGGGAGGAGGCAGTCTGGGATGGAGAAGTTTCTGCTTGGCTTCTGCTCAAGAAAAGAGAGGCTTTGAGCCCATCGCCTCCTCTCAGCAACCTGCTCAACATGGAGTTCTATGGGGACCAAGGCCACAGGTGATTAGGAAGGCCCAGCTGGAGCCCAACCATTGTACTGGGTTTTAATTTTTATTTTATATAGGAGTATAGCAGATTAACATTGTTGTGATAGTTTCAGCCATATGTATATGGGTCTCCATTCTGTGTGCTGGGATCTTAAAGTGGCCGAGTTAGAGTTTCCCTCTGTGAAGCTTGCTCTTCACAGAGTTGGAAATGTTGAGTTTGATTTAGCATTTAAATCTTACATGCTTTTGGTTTTTCTAACTTAAATAGATGCCTGGTACATAGCAGCCGATCTGCCTCAGTGGCCCTAAGCTGCTGCTGCTTGCACCTCCCCAGCCCCACTGTGGGTGCAGTATCCCCCACCCCTGTGTCCTGTCAGGAATTCACACGAGAGAGGATCTTGGCTATCCCACTTGCTTCCCAGGGCCTCAGAGGGCTTTGTTTTTTCCATTGTTTCTGAGCTGGGACATAGGACTCCAGAACCAGGAAAGGCTTCCATGAGCTGTCAGGTGGCAGAAGCAGCAAACCCCTTCTCCGGAGCTCTGTCCTAGATTCTGTTTTGGGGTCACCTTCTGGGACCTGGGGGGGGGGGCTTCCTGTATCCCTGGGGACTATTGCAAGTTGTGGATCATAGACCTGTGCCCTGGAGGTCTGAACACTCTGGGGCCAGATCAGAGAGACATGAGCAGTGTGGAGTCAGGCTGTATCAAAGGGGCAGAGGCCTTGTTCTCTCTGTCACAGAGTTTCAGCACACAACAGAGCACCGTGTCACAGACCGCTGCTGCCTTCTTTCAGAGACGGTGTTGAGGTCCCTGGGCACACAGCTTTTCCCTAACAAGTCACAGACCCAACTTCCCGAGGACCCTGGTGCCCACAAGACCCACCCAAAAGGGCTGGTCAGGAAGTGACTACATTTTACCCTCTCATTCTGTTGCCAGTGGAAGCGTGAGCAGGACTTTGACCTGCAGCTGCTGGAACGGGCTGTACAAGGGGACAGAAAGGACAAGGAAGAGAATGGCTGGCTGAAGGTGCAGGCCATGCCTGTCACTGAATTGGACCTGGAACCACAAGACTATGACGTGGACATCAGCAGAGAGGTGAGGGCGGGGGCTTCCTTCATGCCTCATTCCTTCTGAGGCATGGCCTTCAGACTGCAGCCTGACCCACCCTCCCAGGGGCACTGGGGGTGTTGCCCTGAATGGGACAGGCTCGGCTTTGCTGTGGCCCAGAGGATGGGTGAACAGCAGCTGGAGGTGGTGAGAGGAGTCCAGGCATTGTGATGCAGGCTCAGATCCGTCTCTCTGTACCTGGGGGCAAGTCACCTAGCTGCTCCATGCCTTGGTTTCCTCAGCAGTAATGTTAGTTGTGGTGAGGGTTAAGAGAACTCAGCACATTGCCCAAATGATTGGCAATGATCAGAAAGCTATGAGCACAGGACCTGGCACGTAATAGAAATGTGATGAGGCAGTTGTTATTGTTAGGATATGTTCCCTGGAAAACCAGGAGTTGGTCTTGCATCTGGCTAGTCAGACTAGTTTAGGCAATCAGACTTGAGGTGGGGGAAAGGGGAGGCAGGTTTAGAAATTCCAGGTGAAATTTCCAGGTGTGGCAGAGGCTGGGAGACCTGGATAGGACTGGTCTGAATTCTCCTTGCGCCCTCTGGTGGCTCAAATACACCATGACCAGGCAGGCCCAGAAAAGCAAGTAACCGCAGCCAGGAGTGTCTTTACCCAAGCGAAGAGAAAGGGAGTCAGTGCATGATAGACTCAGGGTCTGCAAGACGTAGGGCGGTCTCCTGAGGCCCGTGTTGTGCCCCTCGTAAGCTCTGTAGAGCAGTGTGTGTGGCTGTTGGGGTCACCTTTATGCACCCAGCCTCAGGCCTGGCACACAGCAGCTTTCTCATTTGCTGAATGACGACTCTGTTGAATGAAGTGCACAGTAGCCCAGACACATTTGTGTGAGGACTCGGCCTGGCCTGAAACTGCATGAGAGGAAGTGCTCTTACCACGTGAAGGAGAGATCAGTCTGGAGGGGGGCAGACTGACGCCTGTGGAGCACCTGGGTTCTGGGGTCCACTGGGCCTTCAGGGGTTAACAAGTTTAGTCCCCCGCCTTAAGCCCCTTTCGCATTGGCCTCTGAAGCAGCCAGAAGTCCGTGATTCTCAGATTCACAAAGGAAGCTTCTACAGGCTGCCTTGGCAGTGGGAAGTGCGCTTTGTGGTGTCCTGATTAGCCTGCCAGCCAAGGGGGAAAGTCCTTCCTTATCTCTAACCTAAATCCCTGCTCCTGCAATGTGATCTGCATCCTTGCTCTGGATCTGCCTTCATTGGGAAAAACAGACAGGAGCTTTTTCTTGCCATCTTTCACCAGAACAGAAGGTAGGGGTGGGTTTGAATTCAAGTCCATTTTTGCCCTGGGTTTGAATTGACCTTGTCTTTAGGAGTTTCAACCACCTCATTTAAAATGTACTGCTGTTACTCAAGGAGAAAAAAAAAATCCCTAAGTTGTGCGAAAGTTGCCTTTAGCTTTCTTGGACCAAGTAAGGTTTCACTAAGCTGAGGTTGCTGTTGGGTTTGTATGAGAGACTGGAGGGGAGGAGTGGGGATCAGTTTCCTTTTGAGAGCAAGAGATGCAACATGGCTGCCCCCTGTCTGGGTCAGAGGGCCTTTTGTAGGGACACAAAGCACTGTCACTTTCTTTCATTCCTCCGCCCAGCCACCCATCCATCTGCCCACCCACCCATCTAACTATCCAAGGAGTGTTTGCTGAAGGGCTGCTGAGTACCAAGTGTCCAAGCTAGACAGCGGAGAAGCAAATAGAAAGCAGAGGGAGTGGCAGGGAAGGTGGGCAGGAGAGGCAAGGTCAGGGAAGGCTTCTGGAGGTGAGGTTGGGAGGAGGAGAGAGAGGCCCTGGAGCCTGGAGAGGAGCATCCCACCAGAGGAGAGAGCAGGGAGGTCCGCACAGGTCAGATCACATGGAGGGTGGCGTCATGGGTGACTGCTGTCCTCCTTGGGGCTTCTGGTCTAGTTATTTTGCCTTCCCCTTTCCCTTCCCTTGGCCAGTAGGAGGTGCCAGGTATGGTGGAAAGAGCACAGGCTTTGGAGTCAAACCTAGACGCAGATCCTGACTCCACAGTGAACTGCTGCCACGGGGATGTTAGCAAATACTTGAGTCTGTGGGCAGCTCCGTGTGCCTCCTGGTGGGGGGACAGGGTCAGGGAGCAGGTTTCAAACCAAACATCTGTGCCTCCCAACCACTGCCACCGGGTCCTTTCCTCAGCTCTCCAAACCAGAGAAGGTCTCCATCCCCGAGCGTTACGTGGAGCTGGATCCTGAAGAGCCACCCAGCCTGGAGGAGCTGCAGGCGCGATACCGCAAAGCCGAGAAGATCCGTAACATCCTCACCCGGTCCAGGTCAGCCCTCATGCCTCCCGAGTCCTGACAGCCTGCTAGGCTGCCCCGGGGGTGTCTCAGCTGAACCGGCCCCGGACTGGGCCGGTCAGGGTGTGTGTGTTTTATCGGGCCTCCGTCTTAGGCAAGCATTGCTGACTGTAAGGGGCAGGCCAGCTCTCAGCCCGTCGCTGACAGATCAGCGAGGAAGCTGGCCCAGGTCACCTGGAAGGTGGTGAAGCCCTCAGAGGGTCATGCTAGGCCCTCACCCCCGGATCTGTGTCCTGTGGCCCTGGCAAGTGTGAGGAGTAGAGCCAAGTGTGTGGTGAAGTGGACGTGCTTAGAGATCGCCCCCAAGGATGGCGCTCCCAGCCCCAGGGCCTGTGTTCCCTCATTCAGACCCTAGACCTTTGGAGTCCCTGCTTTGGTCCTCAAATCAGAGCCACTGTTCACCTATCAAAGTGGCCTGTGGCCTAGACCAGAGCTGGGGCCCAGCCGTGCCCTGAGCTGCCAGAGGCCTCGTCCACACCCCTGGAGGCCAGGAGGGGACTCCAGCAAGTGGCTTTCCTGCCCCATCAGCCCCTGTAGCCTCAGTGTTTGAGGTCCTCCCTTTCAGAGCCAGGTTAGCCTTTTCACATCTGGAGGAAATAGGAGCCTAGAGCCAGAGCTCTTACCTTGAGGTCTGTGATCCCCCAAGGGAGGGACGAAGCTGTGACTGGGCATTGGAAGAGGAGCATGTGCGCCTTGGTCTGGAGAGAAAGTGCCCTGCTTTTATCTGATGCCCCCAGAAGGGTGAGATCCTCAGGCCAGGGGGACCCCCCTCTCCTGAGGTGGACGCCACGGGCGGGGAAGCCCACAGCCCGCTTTCTGGCCCTCCCGCAGCATGTGCAACCTGCAGCCGACCGCCAGCCAGGACCAGAACAGTGTGGCCGACCTGGACTCGCAGCTGCAGGAGCAGGAGCGCATCATCAACATCTCCTACGCCCTGGCCTCGGAGGCCTCCCAGCGCAGCAAGCAGGTGGCAGGTGAGGCCGCGGGGGCAGCCTCAGAGGCTGGGTCCCAGCCCCTGCTCCCTGGGTTCAAGGCCCAGCCCAGCCTGTCAGGAGTTGGTGGGAAAGCAGGTGTCAGGCTTAGAAACTGAAGAACAGTGGTGTTTGCCCTGTCCCTTGCAGGACATGGAGGGGGCGGGGGCGGTGGCGGAGGAGGGGAGCAGGTCAGGCAGGGGAACTGGTGCTCGGGGGTGTTGGAGGAAGGAGGTCTGGGAGAGGGCACGTGTCTCATTGTTAGACCTGGGAGCCGTGCTGCTCTTCCGCTCTCTCTGAGATGGCCGGTTGAGAACAGGCTTTTCTGGTTCCTGAGCTGAGGGGTCAAGGCTAAGATTTTTGGCCTCACCAGTAAGGGGCAGGAAAGCCTCTAGTGCTTGGATTTCTTGCTGGGACGAGGCAGAAGGGACCCCTTAACCCTCCTTGGGGTCTCTGCTTTGGTCCCCAAATCAGAGCCACTGTCCACCTATCAGAGTTGCCTCTGAGTGGCCTGTGCCAGAAAGCAGGAATTGCAAAGTGGGACTTTGTTGTCCAGTGGGGAAAAAACGTACCACAGGATGGGAGGTGTGTGTGTGTGTACGTATGTGTACGCGTGTGTGAAAACGGCTTTCTGTCTCAGTCAGGAGTGTGTGTGTATTTGTGTGTGTACACGTACGCGTGTGTAAAAAAGGCTTTCTCTCTCAGCTAGGAAAGAGACTCCTGGCTCCTGTCCCCACCCACACGTGGCCTGCCTATGTGAGCCCTCACAGTTCTCCCAGTGCTATTTTTCCCCAGACGCAGCGGCCACTGCATGTCTAGGTGGTGCCCTTGGCCAGGTGTGAGGGGTGGTCATAGAGTGACGTGGTGTCACAGCCCCCACCGGTCCTCCGGCTCTGGCCAAAGGGTCTAGAAGTGACCGAGGGTGGGGCCTGCCAGCCCCTGCGGTGGTGGCCCTGGGGAGCAGAGCTATAGCAAGAAGCCGTGGGATGACCGAGGGCAGGGGAACCTGTTCTCTCTCCCCCAGCTCTGGTCCCGTACAGAGTCCCTGAGGTCCCTGCTGTCCTGACTCCCCTGAGGACATGTGCGTCAGCTGAGAGGGCGTCCTTGTCGGGGAGACAGCGGGCGACTCCCCCAGGCCCATCCTCCAGATGATCCTGAGGGTCCCTGAGGCCCCCGCATGGTGGTTTTGAATGGACACAGGGGTCCAGCGGGGGCACCTGCCCTGCCGTAAATCACCCTTCTCTCTGGCCTGTGCTTGCCCTACCCGTGTGGACGTACTGTCCTTGGCTTCCTCCCCACCAGCAGGCGAGTGCGCCCCAGGCCTCCCACCCTGAGCCCCCGCAATCACTCCCCCGCTGAGTGGCCACCTCTGCTGCAGCCTCTCCTCACTCTTGCTCCCTTTCTCCAGTCCCAGGCCAGGCCCCAACCCGGCCCCACGGGCATGTCCCCCAAGCCCAGGCCACTAGTGGCGGGCGGTGGGGCCCACAGCTCCCCGGCCCTGCTGAGTGGGGCGCTTGGAGCTGCGGGAGCAGACGAGGAGCCTAACACACCGCTTAATCCCTGTCTGCCCGTCTAGCGCAGCAGCTGGCCCTCCTCCCGCCTAAAGCCCCCCTGTCCTCCCGGACCGTGCCACCTTACCCCCCCTTAAGCAACGGACTCCACTACACCTTTGTCTAACACCTTCCAAGTAAGAGCCCCCGCCTGGCGTCGTGGCCCCTCTCCTGGCGCTGAGCATGTCCCCTCCCTGCTGCTGAGGCGATTGCAGTACCACCTGCTGATGCTTCCTTCCATGGCAAAGCGGCCGCTGGGGAGACCTCCTGGGCTGGTGGGCAGCAGCAGGGCTGTTGGCTTTTAGGAGCTCAGTGTTTGGTGGCTCCGATACAGGAGAGCCTGTGAAATCTCAGGAACCAGAGCTGCGCCCCTCCCTGCCCAGCTGTCCTTCCTGCGGGTGGCCTAGTGCCCCCAAGGGACCGGTGCAAGCCAGATGGTGTGTAGGGTTTTCCCTCTCGTCCCTCTATAGTGTTTATGGTTGACATTGCTGAACACTGGCAATAACCCCGTGGGGATAGTTGCCCCATTTTACAGATGAGGAAGAGGAGCTCAGAGCCCGTGAGGGACTGGCCCAAAGAGTCGTGGCTGTGGGTGTCAGAACCAGGGTGGGGACCCTTTCCTTGTGAGTCCTCAGTCACCACCTGTGGGCCCATCCGGCCACCCCAGGAGCTCTAGGTGTTTGGAGAAGGGAGTGCAGTGAGGGATGGATGTGTGTGGTCGGGGCGGAGGCATGCTCTTGGGTGGGTGGCCCCCAGCCTGAGGGTGGCAGGAGGAGGTTGGCCTTCGGCCAGGCTCTCAGGAGGTATACAGTAGGGCCCCCATGGCTGAGGAACCCCAGGGAAATGCTCCAGTCAGGTATTGGGTCCAGAGGACCCTGTAAAGGCCACAGCATCCTCTGGGGTCACAGGTGGGGTGTGTGGTTTTCTCCTGGAGATCTGAGTGTCCCGGGCCACAGAGAGGCTCTGTTCCTCCCAGCTTTTGGTGCCTCTGTGGCCATGAGTAGGCCTCCGATGCTCTTTTCAGAGCCCATCCACATTTCCTTTTACCCTTCCAGCATCCTCAGCAGTCCTAGGAGATTGGTGCAAACACCCTGTGTTTAGATTAAACAAACAAGGGCCACGGAAGCTGAGCAAGTTACCCAGAGCAAACAGGGGGCCAGGCCGGAACTGGAACCCAGAGCCCTCTTTGCTCAGGCCTATGGCCCTGTTAGAGCAGGGACCCAGTCTCAGGGCCACTGTGTGTCTGGCCAACTTCCTAGTAGTGATGGGGTGGAGAAGAGGTGGGGCACCCACGAGTCCTAGAAGCGGAGGGTCCCCCAGCAGCGGCCGCATTGCCCTGGCCCCCTGCCCGGCTGCATTCTGTCTCATTAGCCTGCCATTCCCTGTCCCATGTGTGCGCACACAAGCCCACCACCTGCTCCCCAGAGTGGGCTGGGGTCCTGCCAGCCCCTCATTGTCTCCTCCACTTTTTGCCAGCCCAGGCAGTGACTGACCCGTGATCCAGCACACAGAGAAGTCTGGAGCCAGGGGCCAGCAGAACCAGTTTCCTCCAAGAAGATGGATCCTCCTTCCGCCAAGGAAACCCCTTCCAGCTAAGCAGGGGTTCAGCCTGGAGGACGGAGTAGCCCATCAGCTGTGGGGCGCCCACCACAGGGCGAGGTCCTGACACCCCCGCTTGTTTTAGTTCAGACTCCTCTTACATGTGACAAAGGCACTTTTGATACACACTGTACAATACTGATGCTGTATTTTAGAATCAGGATATATTTTATAACGTTCACCTCAAGGGCTCAGTGGCCGAGAAGGTGAGGATGCAAGATTTCGGAGCTGCACACACAGATTCAGGTATCGAGGGGTGGTGGGTGTGGGTGGGGCCGCAGGGCAGGGTGAGCAGAAGCCAGTCCAGCATCTGCTGAATGCAGGCGAGCTTGGATGGGAGACATGCTTCCAGTGGATTCCAGTGTGGGGCTCATTGGCGTGCTGGCCAGGGCAGTGGTCAGCCGTCCCTGACCCTGCCCGCCTGATGGCCAGCTCTGGAGGGTGAAGCTCCACCGATACGGAGCCCAAGTCTGTGCCTCGGCCTTGGGTCTGCCTTAGGCCCAACAATGTGTCTAAGAACTTTGGTCCCCAACCCGCCCATGAGGTTCTCTCAGCAAAGGGCTCTTCTCAAAAATAAAAAAAGTTTGCTTTAACTAAAAAAAAAGAAACACAGAACACTTTGAAATACAGAAAAGGTGAGAAGAGCATCCTCGACTTGTATCGTAAGCAATAAACATCACACTGGGTGGCATCTACCTGCCACTCCCTGTGTCCACACTAGGCTGTGATGGCGATCCTGGGACCTTTGCAGCCTGCCCCTCGGAGCACAGGTCAGTTTCCCAGGACTTGGGTCAGTGGCCGGAGGGCAGGCAGCGGGTCTCCACCATCTCTGATGGCCAGCAGGGCGACGATGGCAGGACGATGACTTGACTTCCAGCCTAAAATGGGGAAGGGGCCACTAGACCAGGTGCCGTGTTTGTGGCCCTTTATATGAGTCATGAGCTCATGATATTCTGCATATAGAAAATGAGCTTGTAAAGGAAAAAAACAAAAAACCTCCATTGGGTAGAGCCACACTTTAAATGAAAATTGGTCTTTGACTATGGTCAGAAAAATAATCTTGAATATATTTAGAAGTTGCCGTCTATTTTTAACTAACTCCATATGCTGCCAGTATCGACTTCATGACATTTGCCAAAATAAGATTTTATTTTTGCCTTTATAAGATTTTGTTGGAAAAATGAAATGAGTATTTTGCAAGAAAAAATTAATTTAAAAAAAAAGTGTAATGGTTTGCAAAAAAAAAAAAAGAAATGTGATGTACAGATTAAAGTATTAACCTGGTTCACTTCCTGCTTTTTGCTGGCTATTTTCCATGAGTGGCCTGTGTTAGTTTTTTCTTTCTATTTCTTTGGAAAATCCCCAGTGTCAACTCTTGACCCTGCAGTGTTCACCTATGAAGTTTCTCCGGATGAGTTCTTGACACTTGATTGACATTGGAGGTCTGAGAGAGGAAGGCCTGTGCTCTCAGGCCCTTGGCTGGGCTTCAACAGCTGCTCAGGATGGCTCCCCACCCCAGCCCACCCAGTTGAGGGGCCACTGGGCTGCAGACGCCTGTGTGGGGCTGATTTGGCAGGCGGACTGCAATCCCATACAGCGGGAGGGACCCCACAGGCCCTCTTCCAACCCACACGCTGCCAGCTCGTTCCAGTGAGGTGGGTTAGTGATGGACCATTGCAAACTGGATTTGGACTTAATTCATTTTGACTTGTGATATATGCTTGTAACAGAAGGCAGGAGGCCAGTTCAGTTTAGGGATGCGTGCATGTTCAAGTTTGTTGTTAATGGCAGTTTATCTCTGTTGCCAAGAAGAGCACCCGCAGTGCAGAGTGACTTTCCAACCAGTTAAACTGGAGAGAACAGATTCCAAAGCATTCAGAAGAGGGGACGCTACTGCTTTTTTAGCTACTGACTTTTAATTTTAAAATGGAAAGTATTCTCCGGTTTTAAGCATTACTTGGAGATAGCTCCATAACAGATGAAAGGGAGGCTGGGGTGCGAGGGGTGGGGTGGTTGTTCTGTTGTGCTAAGTCGCTTCAGTCATGTCCTACTCTTAGTGACCCCATGGATTGTAGCCCGCCAGGCTCCTCTATCCACAGGATTCTCCAGGCAAGAACACTGGAGTGGGTTGCCATTTCCTACTTCATGGGATCTTCTCAACCCAGGAATGGAACCCATGTCTCTTACATCTCTTGTATTGGCAGTTGAGTTCTTTACCACCTGGGAAGCCCCGGTGAGGGGTGGAGGTGGTGGAGAATTTGTCCACAATTGAGTGCAAGGCAAGAAAAAAAGGTATAGAAGGTAGAGCCCCCCCATACTAGGTGGCCACCATTCTCTCAGCAAAAGCATGTCAGGGGTTTTCTTACTAGCTGGTCCCACGTACAGTCGTGTATAGAAGGAACATGGTGACTCCTAACTCTCCTCACTCCAGCGGGAGGAGGGGTAGCCTATTCTCTAAGAATCGTGGCCCAAATTTCAAACAGAGAGCATGACAGGCCCTCGACTCAGACTCTACAAAGAGCACGGATGGTTGGAAAAGGCACCCTCCAACTGCGTCACGTCTGAGCGGGCAACATGGCCTGGCCCCCTTCACTGCTTCCTCGAGAGGACTCGTTTCCCGAGGTAAGATGGGGCCATCTGCGAAAGGACTGGCTGACCAGGGACCCTCCAGGTGGGGGCCACACTGGGAAACTCCATGTGGCCCAATAGTTCTGACTTTACATCTTTGCAGGGGCCCTGGGGGCCTGAGCAGAGTTTGAAATGATGGGATTGCTTGTGGTCAGCAAAGGGAGCCTGAGCATACTTCCGCACCCCTGTTGACATCTATTCCTGACTTTAACCCAGGTCCAGCAGAAACCCAGGATGTCTTATTTTAGCAAGAACCAACAAGAATGTTTTAGGATCTAGTATGAAGTAGGGGTTGAGAATAATTGTTCCTAATCCCCACTTGACCCTCTGAACAGCCCGGATCCTCACCAGGTCCAGGGCATTGTTTAGTTGTGTTTTTTTTTAATTGGAGGATAATTGCTTTACCATATTGTGTTGGTTTCTGCTATAGAACAACGTGAATCAGTCGTAAGTGTACATATATCCCCTCCCTCTTGAGCCTTCCTCCCAGCCCCCTATCCCACACCTCTATGTCATTACAGAGCACCAAGCTGAGTTCCCTGCTCTATACAGCTACTTTCTGCTAGCTATCTATTTTGTACATGGCAGTGTATATACATCAGTGCTACTCTCTCAATTCCAGGGCATCGTTTAAATGATTGAGGTTGAGATGTATATACATCTGTGAGTGTGCATGAGGTCACATCAGTGCTACTCTTTCAATTCCAGGGCATTGTTTAAATGATTGAGGTTGAGATGAATATACGTCTGTGATTGTGCATGAGGCCAGTGTGCCCAGACTGATGTGGATGCTGAAGGCAGGCCTTTCATTTGCTCCCCTTCATTCATTTTTTTGCCTGCCTTCATGTCTGGCCGAGGGGCTGGTGGTGGGATCTGTAGCTCACCCCTTCTCCCTCTAACTTGGCCACCTTCACTTAAGGTGGGTTTTCCAGAATTTTCCTGGCTGTTGTTAGGTTGCAGCCTAAGGCCAAGGAAACCTCCATCTGCCCAAGGTCCTCTTGGGGATGGAAGGCTTGGGGGGTGGAGTGTATGTGGACCCTGACTTAGCCAGACAAGAGCCCGTTTTAGACTTTGGGAATTCCCCTAGCCGTGGTACAGCGCTCTGGCAAATCCTTTTGTGTTCTCACCAAGGGTGGGAAAGAAGCAGCAAATTATCTGTCTAATCCACAAATCACCTTTCTGAGATGAGGCAGGCAAGCGCTGGGAGTCCTTTGCCTCCGATTCAGCATCAGATGCCGGGGCATAGGAAGGACTTTGCCCATGTGGGTTGCATGCCGTTATGAAAAGAACAAAGAGACGAGGCTGGGGAGGGGGGGTGGATGCGAAAAATGGCAGCCCCTCCCAGCCTGGTAAACACACCATTGCTTTGCCGTCTCCACTCCAAAGGCTACCACTTTCATTGCTCTCCCAGCAAAGAAACCTTTCTTCAGAGCGAGTGGCGGGGTACAAAGGCAGAGTACAAAATGTGTGCACATCACAGTCCCTGCAATTCTGTTTGAACAAGCATATTGATTGGGTCTGACCCTGTTACATTTTTTCCCTATTATTTGAAAAGGTGCATCTAAGTGTAGTGAATTGAACCAGTGGAGCTGAACTTTCCATGAAAACTTCTCAAGGTATTTCTTCAGTTCAAAGCTTTTGAATTTTAAAGGGCATTTTTAATATGAGTCTGCTGAGTATTCTCTGCCAAAGCCCAACAAGGGATGTTAAATGCAGATGAGGCTGGAGCAAGGGTGCATGTGGGGGTGGGCTCGCCCACCCTGTGGAGGGTGCAGGTCGTGGTTGGAGGGTGTGGACCAGCCCAGGAAGGACTGAGCTTTGGGGAGAGAGGCCGAGCCTGTGAAGCAGCACACACAGACCCTAGAAAGTTTCTCTCTCAGCTCGTTGGGGATTGCATAGGACACAGGGAAGAGGTTTCCCAGCTGAGCTTCTCAAAGGCTTTTTCATGGGGTGCTGAGAAGTACTTGCTAAGGGGCTTCTTCTGATAGATGACGGTTTTGTCCTTGGGAAATAAGGGGTTCCTTACTCAGCTGCTTTAGAACCGAGAAGGCAATGAGAGGCAAAGCCCCCTGGCTGAGGTCACAGAGTCAGAAAGGAAGCTGCCGCTGATCTCAGCCCTTGACATCACTTAACAATCAGAGATGCTTTCCCACCGAGCCCTGAGCTGCATCCGAGTCCTTAACTGATCTGACATCTGGGGACACTTTGTTGTGTGGGTCACAGCAGTGGTCCCTCATGCCATCCTGGTGGTGGGTCCTTGGAAGTATCCAGAATCTCATTTTCCCCCACACAGGGGGCCTCCTGACCCACAGAAGGCACACAGCTCCCTTTGACTGAGTTCCAAGTGTCTGTTTGCCTCCACAAGCTTCTTGGGTCTGGAAAGCATCTCCTTTGTAGATCCTGAATTTGAGATCAGAGGCAAAATTGTCCCAGGGAGAAGGTGAAAAATCAGATCCAGGGCTTGGGCATTTCAGCAATGTCCTTGCCTAGAAAACTGGCCTGGGAAGGTCAGGATGGAATAAAATGGCACTGATCCTCAGGTGCCCCCTTGCTTTGTGACCATGGCTGGCCAA
Source organism: Cervus canadensis (assembly GCF_019320065.1). Taxonomy (NCBI): domain Eukaryota; kingdom Metazoa; phylum Chordata; class Mammalia; order Artiodactyla; family Cervidae; genus Cervus; species Cervus canadensis. Next base: position 32,543,302 of record NC_057396.1, read on the forward strand.
TCAATCCATTTTTAGGAGATTGACACCATGGCAAGGAGGCAGTCAACTCTGGGGCCAGGCTGCCTGGAATCTAAATCTGATCACAGCATTTTGCCAGTCCTGTAACCTTAGACAAGTTATTTGTCCTTGCTTCAGTTTCCTCACCTAGAAAATAAAGATTTATATTGGCATCTACCTCAGGAGAGCTGTTAATGAAGATTAAATGAATTATGACATAGAAAATGCTAAGCATGGTTCTTGACCCCATAGGAAGCACTAGAAAAAATATGACATAAGTTCTCATTTACCTGCTATTAAGACATGAGTTTGAGCAAACACCAGGCGATAGTGAAGGACAGGGAAACCTGGCATGCTGCAATCCATGGGGTTGTAAAGAGTCAGACACGACTTAGCAACTGAACAACAACAAGTTATAACTATTTAACACATACTACATTCTCATTCTTTAATTTGTTTACTTGTTTATAGCCAACCTCCCTTGCAAGAATATATGTTTGGTAAGAGCAAGGGCATTGTCTTGTTCATTATATCATCCCTAGTGCCGAGAACAATGTGTGCCACAAAGAAGGTACTGAGAAATTTGTTAAATGAATGAGGGAATGAAAAAGTCAAGGGCTGTCAGCCAGGAAGCCTTCTCTCCTTTTCAAATGACTTTGCCTCTCTCTGCTCTGTTACACGTTTTACACTCAAGCCCCTAGAGAGCATTCCTAGTGCCCTATTTTTAAGTTTCTTGAGTAGTGGGTACGAGCAGGGGTTGTGCAATGCAGATAGATCCACCCGTATTGACTCTGACCTTGGGCAAGTCATGGAACCTTCCTAAACTTCAGTTTCCTCCTTTGAGAAATAGGAATGACAGTCCCTGGGTGTCTGTACATGGTGATGTGAAGACTGTACATGGGTGATGTGAAGACTGAGTGGGCCGACCGTCACCGTGCTGGTTTGCTGTCATGTAGGATCCTTACTATGGACGGCAAGGCTTCAGACAGCCCTTCCACATTTAAACCCTGTGTCCTCTCTCTGGCTCAGTGGATAAACAGATTTGGGGTCAGCTGCTGTTGCCCACCCCAGTCTTCTGCCCTCCACCGTCTGTCTGCCATTTTAGACAGTTGCCTGTGGCAAGTTAAGCAGTGGCCCAGGGCTTTTGAAGTTTGGGTTCACAAGGCCGTGCCACCGCTGGGCTGCCTCCCTCAGCTCTCCAGGGGCTGAGGACAGGCGAATCCTCTGAGGCCTCCCCTCACAGCCCTGAGGCTGTCCACCCCGACATCAGATCAACCTGTGCGTGCGCCTTTGATGTCAATTCCCAAACTGGAGCCTCATGCACTGTTCTGAGGACCTGGGCTTTGAAGTTAGCCTATCAACTGAGCTTTCAGGAAGAAAGTTGTCTGTTGTGCCTCAGAGCACGCCTGGGCCCTGTAAAGGCACGCGGAATGCCACGAACACCTGATAAATAATTCTTTCTGGGCCCGAGAAAGATTCGTTCCATTTATAGGGGAGGAAAATTCCCTTGACCTTTTCATTGAAGTTCTGGGTGGGGGAGGTGGTTAGAGAGGATTTTGAGTCTTCTTGCTGAAGCCACATGGGGTAGGCAGGTTGACTCAGAGCTGAGCTTCAGTGGCTGCCCCAAAAGGGCTCCTGGTCCCTGACTCCTGACTCGCCCCCGCCCCGCCAGCCCTGTTCCTGTTCCTGCCTGGAACAGGGGAGAAGACGGAGCCCTCTCACGGAAAGAGAGACCGCGGGCCCCTCCAGGCCAAACCCTGCTGCAAATAGCAGGGCTTCCGGGAGGCTCAGCCCTGTTGCCTACCTTTCCTTCCAGGGCCTGGCATGGTCAAGAGAGGAGGCAGACAGGGTTTCCCAGCTGAAGGAGTCCCAAAACGGACACTGGCTTGTGTACCCTGAGCACCTAACCTCATGCCAGGCCTTCTGCTGGGCCCCTTTTGTGCATGATTGGATAATACGATATGGGTATATGCGTAGTTCTGGGAAAGGTTCCTTTATGGCAAAATGTAACATACACACAGAACGTCTATGAAATTACAGCATACAGCTCAAAAAATGACCAGAAAATAGGCATCTGTGTAATCACTGCTTTAGTTAAGAAATCCAAGTTTGCCAGGATTCAGGAAGCTCTGTTAATGCCCGTTCCTGCTCAGGTAGGCCCTCCCCCTCCCAGGAAGGATAACCACCCTCCCTGATTGTTATTACTACGTACTTTTTTCTTTATAGTTTTACTATCTAGGCAGACCTAGTCAGATACTCTTATTTTTGTTTTCTCAAATGTGTACCAATGGAATAATAAAGAATGTAATCCTTTGTGTCAGGCTTTTTCCCACTAAACATGATATTCATCCATATAACTATGTTTCACTCATTTTGCTGTCGTATAGTATTCCCTGTAGGAATATTCGAGGAGTTTTTATCCACCCTACTGTCAAAGGACATTTGGATGTTTCCAGTTTGGAGCTATTAAAAATAATGCTGCTTTGTACATTTCCACATGTAATCATTTCTTTTGGTCTATACGTCAGTATAGAGTTGATAGGTTATAAGGTATGCATACTTTCAATTTAGGTAGCAAATGTCAAACTGGTTTCCAAAGTGATAGTACTAATTCATAGTTCCACCATGAATATGTGAGTTTCTCCATATCCTCATTGTGGTGGCAGCCTCTGAGATGGCCCCCCAGTGATGCCCACGCTCTGGCATTCACACCCTCTGTAAGCCCATTCCCTTGAGTGTGGGCTGGAGCCAGCAGTTCCCTTCTAATGAATAGGACATGACAGAACCTAACAGGATGTCACTTCCAAGATGAGGTTACAAGGAGACTGCTGCTTCCGTCTTGGGCATCCTCCCTTGCATTCTCACTGGAGAAACCATGTTGTAAGCTAGCTTGTGGGGAGGCCCACAGCGCAGGGACAGACGTCTGTGACCAACAGCCAGCGAGGACCTGAGAGGGAGCTTGGAAATGGGTCCTCCCTGCCTCCAGTCAGCCCTCCAGATGATTACAACCTTGTGAGAGACCTTCAGCCAGAAGCGCCCAGCAGAGCCCAGATTCTTGACTGGTAGAAACTGAGAGATAAATGTTTATTGTTTTAAGTTGTTAAGTTTTGGGGTAATTTGTTATATGGCAATAGATAATATACTCAACAAAACTTCTTTAAAAATTGTAACTATTTTTGATGTGTATCAATTAGGTTTACTAGCATCTTCCTGGTTATTGATATTGTGCATCCTTTCAAATGCTCGTTGACCTTTCGGGTTTCTTTATTTGTGAAGTATCTTCAGGACTCTTTATCATTATTCCATTGGTTTATGTATCTTTTTCTTGTTGATTTGTAGAGGTTCTAGATGTAAGCCTGTCTTAATCTTGACTACCCTTAGCAGTCTGAGGGAAGGGCTTGTAAGCAGAGTTAATTTGGGAAATGATCCAAGGAACAGAGGGCTTCCCTGGTGGCTCAGCTGGTAAAGAATCTGCCTGCAATGCAGGAGACCTGTGTTGGGAAGATCTCCTGGAGGAGGACATGGCAACCCACTTCAGTTCTCTTGCCTGGAGAATCCCCATTGACAAAGGAGCCTGGTAGGCTGCAGTCCATGGGGTCGCAAGAGTCAGACATGACTGAGCAACTAAGCATATCCAAGGAACAGAAGTGGCAAAGAAGGGAAGGCAACAGAAGCACGCGCCTTCTCAAGTTGGTCACTGTTGTGAAAAACTTGGGCTCAGTCTCACTGGGACCTTCTGAAGAGTCATGTAAGTTCAGTTCAGTTCAGTCGCTCAGTCGTGTCTGACTCTTTGCGACCCCATGAATTGCAGCACACCAGGCCTCTCTGCTCTAATGAAGTGTACATTCTGGTGAAGGGGAGACAACACATATATATCACTGCTGTCCTCTCAGGAGCTAGAATAGTGCCGGGCACAGAGTAGGTGCTGAGTAAATATTTGCAGATACCTAAACAATGAAAAAGAATTGGCACAGGCTTTGCATGAGGATAGTAAAATAGAGAAAAAAGGATCAAGAAAAATAAATGACATGTGAAGAACAGTGACCAGAAAAACATTCCAAGAAACAGTTGAAAACTATGTCAAAGATTTCATGACAACCTTAATATCTTATGATCTCTATAAACTGATACATCATAAATACAAGAGGATATGAGGAAACAGAAGAAACATGAACTGGCAGAATTCAAGGAAAAAAGTATATAATCATAAAAATGAATGTAAAATTGGAATGGTAAGAGTACACAGTGCTCAAATCACAATAAGGAGAACAGGGATAAAAATAAAAATGACATGGGGATAGGAAATGAAACATGCACATGTAATTGGAGTTTCTAAAGGAGAAAACTATTTTTATAGATGAAAGCATTGAGAAACCTTGCTCACATGGAGTCAGTTAATAGATTTCAGAAACATCATTCTGTTGTTTAGTTGCTAAATGTCTGACTCTTTGCAACTTGACTGCAGTACACCAGGCTCCCCTGTCCTCCACCATCTTCCAGGATTTGCTCAAATTCATGTCCACCGAGTCAATGATGTTATCTAATCATCTCATCATCTGCTGCCCCCTTCTCCTTTTGCCTTCAATCTTCCCCACCATCAGGATCTTTTCCAATGAGTCAGTTCTTTGCATCAAGTGGCCAAAAAATGTTGTTTAGGAAAAGAATCATTGATTTGATCAAAGCAGTTTTCAATGCAGTTGTGGTGTTAAATAAAGTTGGATAGGAAGCTGGAGTGGATTGGGGGGAAGGGAATAGCAGTGAAACAAACAGCAGTAAGTTATTAAAACTATCGAAAATGTGGGCTTCCCTGGTGGCTCAGTGGTCAAGAATCTGCCTACCAATGCAAGAGAAATGGGTTTGATCCCTGGGTTGGGAAGGTCCCCCAGAGAAGGAACTGGCAACCCACTACAGTATCCTTGCTTAGGAAATCCCATGGACAGAGGGAGCCTGACTGGCTACAGTCCATGGGGCTGCAAAAGAGTCACACATGACTTGGCAACTGAACAACAAAGCATTTTACCTGTTTTAACTAATTCTCATAATAACCATGCAAGGTGGTTGCTATTGATAATCTCATTTTCCTGATGAAAGAGAGGAAAGGAGACTCAGATCTAGTTATGCCCAAGGTCTTTGAGTTTATCACTAACTTGGTAGAGCTGGGATGTGACCTAGAAGAGTGGAGCACTTCTCCATGGTTGTCAAATTAGGTCGAAGTTTGGGGAATTTCTGCCTGATAAAACCTATTCTTTAATGTAAGCTAGAATGTAAGGACATGTCATAAAAGGAGGAAAGAGAGGGTCGCAAGTTTGAAAATAGGGGTTTTCAACAGTTAAGAACGGGAGAAGGGTTGACGGGAGAAAACAGTAAGGATAACAAGCAGTGTTGTTAATCAACATTTAGAAATACTGGTTTGTTCAGTTGGTGGTCTTTCTCCAGAAATAATCCATAGGAAACTGGATCACCCAGGGCTGTATTTCTAGGAATGTTATGACATTTAGGGAAGGTTATTTGGGTTACTGACAACAGGGACACTGAATGGATCACACAAAAAATCTAGACAGGGCTTATGAAACAGGTGACAACAGTGAAATGATCTGATTTGAACATACATAAAGGAATAGAGCAGTTACGGTTGGAGATAAGATTTCTACATTTGTGATTTCAGAGGTAAAGTTGTTTTTGGATACTGAAAGTATCCAAGATGTGGTTACTGTGGAGACAAAGCAATGGAATCACAGCCCTGCAGTGTTCATTGATGCCAACCAGGCAGCTGAAATTTACTACCTCAAAATTTACTCAAAAAATATGACCCACCTTTCTGCTCTCAAACCATTGTTTAATCAGAACAACAATCACGTCAGGCTTTTTTCTGTACCTTGAATTCTTCCAGGTTTAAAAAAATTACAGATATGAGAAGACTTTTACCTATTAATACACACAGGAATCTGTGTTCCTGAAAACCTTTACAATAGAAAGATCACTGGAACATCAGTATAATCAACACCTGGGAGAAGTATATTTCAGGTAAGAAAGTATCAATAGTAGGAAAAAGTTGCCATTCAACTTTCACCTCAATAGCATATTTCATTGCACAAAAGCAAATTGTATTTTCCCTTGTGGTACTTTAGTAGGGATATCAAAATGGCATAGTATCTGTCTTCCTTTAATCCCCTTCCCCCACAATTTAATAAAGAAAAACAAAAACCCAATGTTCATGCTTAAAAGACAGCCATGATATTTAATGTGGTGCTGGGCCACTGGGCCATATGGTCCAACAGATCTAAATTTAATCTGACCCTGAATTTTGTTAATGTCCAATAATAAATGAACTGGAGTAAGAATTTCTCTACTTGAAGATGAAGAAAAAAGGTCCTCCAGTGTAGTTATTTTAGAACAAGGCTCTTCTATTTATATAAGAACCGAGGCTTATTAATAACCCAGCATATTTAAATAAATTGATGAAAAGTCCTTTTTAAAATATAACACTGTTAAACATAAATCAGTTTTCACTTCTTAAATTAGTTGTAATAAGCAACCCTACAGGCTAGATATTTGAAAATCAATGGCCAAACTGAAATCTGAACAAACCCAAACTTGTTTAAACCAAATGCTATTTGTTAAATGTTGTACATTCTGTTTACTACCCACTGACTCAGTATTTTACTATATAGGGTAACACCTATTATAAAACAATGTGAGAAATAAGGAAAAAAAAAAATGTTGGGGGTGTGAAATACAAAAAAAACTTCAGGATGGACTGCATAATCCAGAAATCACCTGTTCTAGTTGCTATACTCCTTGAACATATTCTATATTTCAAAATGACATAGGAACTTTAAAAAAAAAAAAAATCCAACACATTAAACACATACTTAAGCATCTAGACGTATAACGGTTCAGCAAACAGGTTTAACTCAAGCCTTTGAACACATCACTTAGAAACATTAAGATTGTGAACCCAATTACTCAAACATCATTGACTAGCCCATAATGCAGTTTGTGTTAACCTGCTGTACAAATTAACCACATAATAGTAGTCAGATACTAATCTTACTCCAACAGAAGTAGTGATAAAATCAAAGCAATACTCCTTTTTGTAAGATAATTGGGATAACAGCACTGGGGTAAAATGAAGAGAATTTGTTTCAGATTCTTGTTCAATAAGTCTGTTCCTCATTTTTAGATAATGAGGATAAAGGTATTACAACCAAATATGGGAAACTGTTTTCTCTTTATTTAAGCACTAGGAAGGAAATTAACTTTGGTCACATATTACCTTAAAAAAAAAAGTTCCATTTTACATATTCCTAAATAGACAGGACCAAATGATCAGAGAAAAAATTTCTTCTGTAAAAATTGGCCAATTTTATATTAAAAAAAATCTCACATACAGTATCATTCAAATTATATAAAGACTGCTTGGGATCATAACATTCCAAATATATGACAACTGCAACCCCAACCTAACAGGTTTGAAAAGTATTTGCTCTCATGTTGCTTTGGTCCGAAAGACTAGAGCTGAATCAGTAAGAGTAAACTAAGTTCCTAATCTTTTGCCAGCATTAATTTAGACTGTTATTGGCAGCAGAAATATCCATGATGAATAGTTCTACTATGAGAAAGTATAATAAAAGAATATTTCCCATGAACACATCACAGTACCAGATAAAACTTTTATAAGAGAAAACATGAAGAAACAAAAAAAGATAAACAGCTACCACACAAAAAATACTGTTTCCCCCATAACTATATCTGAAGGGGTAAAAAGGTGATATTAGAGATTTTTGATGATGCTAACATGAAAAGAAGTTGAGTATTGTATTTATTTCTTATTTTATACAACTCTTACTCTTTACAAAAATGGTTATAGTCATGCCCATAAAAGTGTAACCCATGGCATCTGAAAGCAAACACTCTTTGTAATTATTTAAAAGGGCCTTTTTAAAAATTATAATACAAAGGTCTGTGCTCTATAAGCAGTCCTCCACTGTGCATTATAACAATAAGGCTTACTTTTAATACAAAGACTAAGTGTTTGGGAGTTATGAGCCACTGGATTTAACAAACATCATCTTATAGTTGCTTTTTGCGTCTTTTTTGTTTTTGGAATCCTCCACTTCATCAGGGTGCTCAGTAGCTTGGAGCTCTTCAGTAGATTCTTCTTTCTCTGACTCTGAATCACTTTCAGAGTCATCTGGACTTTCAGGATCAGGTGAATCATCATCATCATCATCTCCAGCCACATCACCTTCTCCATCATGATCATCTACCTAAAAACATCAACCAACAGCCTATTAAAATAATCCAGTACAAAAACTGGAAAAGACCCTCATTTTTGTCTCACTCCCTAGCCATTATATTAACAGTTTAAGAACAAAGGCTGCCTAGGGAAGAGCTGAGGGCTCAGGCATCTCTAGCTGTTTTATAAACTTGAGTAGGATTTTTGCTTAAGGGCTCTGAAGACCACCACCTTTCCTTCCCTCCCTAGTTTGAAATTAACATTGTCTTCCTGATGGAAACAGTACTTTTTTTTAAGAATAAGGCAAGTTAACCACTGATTCACGGGAATGCTGAAAACAGTTACCAATGTTTTGCATATTACATTATTTTGGAGTAATGAACCAGTAGTTATATGGAACGACGTGACATAGGAAACAACTGAGAAAACTCTCCTAATGAGTATTTACATGAAATATTTCATCTAACTTGTGAGTACATTGTTCATGCCTACTTAAAATGTGCCCTAATGATTCTTTAAGCAGAATGTACATTAAGCTAGTATCAAAAAACATATTTCAAAAACTCTCAATATCTCTTCTCATTATCTACAAAGACCTAGTTTGGCATATAAAAATATTTTAAGTAACTATATAAAGAGAGGTTTCTACATAGGATTCTTGGTTGCTAGAGTAATTTAACAGAAATAAGTGATATCAAATTGGAATTATCTTTCCACTTAATGAAAATATGTTAATTACTACCTCACTGAAGCCAAGTCCACAATGTCGTCGATATCTTCCTGATAATTTACTGTCCATACTTTGTTGATATTGAGACTCCAGTTCTTCATTAATTTTCTTGTCTTCTTCCCCTGTATGTCCAGTGTACTTTGATTATGTTTCAGTCAAATTAATAGAAATATTTGATTACACAAAAAACCCATAATACAGATGCTATTATATTTAGGGCTGATTTCTCTGAGTAATTTTACAGTGAATTTTGTGAATGGGTTTATATACCATACATAGTTACCTAACAGACAAAATAACTTACTTCTTTAGTAACTACTTGAACTAGAAGCTGTTTTATTAAAGATGAAAAATTTTTCCATGTGATAATTCATACCAGATAAGGAATTCTCAGAATTGCCTGAAGTTTAGATACTGTAAATATTAATTACTAAGGATTTTGGGTGTCATGTTTTAGTTAATATGGTCTAATAATGGTTCTTCTGAAAGTGAAAGTTTCCTCCTAGTCATAGAAAAACACCTCCAACAAACAACAGCTTCTGTCTTTGAACACAAATAATGAAAAGGCACCTGATTCTGTTCAGAAAATGGCTAAATAAAATGACCTTGGAATTGGCTCTCCTTATGCCTTTCTTTGCATATCAATTTACTGAACCAATATATCATGTGACATTTGACAAATACATATACTTTTAACATATACTCTGTTGTAAGTTATGAAGCAGAATATTAAACAACCATCTATAAACTTACCACCCAAGGACTAAAATATTACCAATACCATTGGAGCTTTCTGTACGTGGCATTTTAATTTGTAAATACAAGAAAATAACTTCATATTTTAAAAGAATAAGTGCAACAGTTAAATACATTTCCATTCTGCTAAAGTTCAGACTCTTTAGCCTTTTGTAGCAATGCAGATTAATTTGAAGTAACTGTTCAACACCAGAAAAATAAAATGCCTATTAATTTCTAAAATATGCTACATAATCTAGGTCAGTATAAAGTTAATTTAAATGACATAAGTAAAGCTTTTCTTAAATGTATATGGGTATTGTGCCCTGTTGTTAATAATGTCCAAGATCAGGGTCAATATTAAATGGGAGAAAAATTTTCAGCACACCGAATTCAAATCCAAATTCTAATTCATTTTCAGTTTTTAATTTAAACCCCCCCCAAAATTAAAAGAAAAATTCATTTCTTCAGGTCTTCCAATGAGTTTATGCTCTTCAAAGATCTCAGAGCAAAACTTAGTGAATAAACTAAAAACCAGTATAATATGCCAACTATAACACTGTATAGTAAATAGTATACAAAATATATGTAAACTCTAGAAACTACAATTGGCAAGATGAGGCATAAAACCTCACTACAATTAAAATACTACATGTTGTAAATTTAGTAAAAATGAAAACAGAAACAAGTCAGGTTCTTGGTTAGAATATCATATTAATGTAAACTCTTTCAAATCCTTCATCAGAGTATATACTGTTACATGATACATGTAACATGTTTACATATACAACATTTATTTCTAACATGTTAATCATCAGAACTAATCAACAATTATACACAGAAGTTAGAATATCCCAAAATATATGCAAGTATTTCACATTCCAAATTTAGCACCTCCACTTTAATTATATTTTACCTTCTTACCTGTGCGGAAGTGAGATGTGGATTTGTGATCTCCTATAACAAGACGACCAGTATGTTCTTTCTGTGAGAAGAAGGAAATGTATTAGAATTTGAAACCACAGATTTAACATAATTATTGCCTATGTGCCTGATGCTGAACTTACATTCTTGCATGGATAGGGATGGGGAGGGGAAACAAAATCAATAAGTAAATTATAGTTATGTCTGAAGGCAGTGTCATTACAATAAACTAAGCAGAGGATGGGGACAGAAAGTATGTAGATTTTAAACAAGATAGACAGATAACTAGAAAATTGGATCAATTTAAACATTTTCTTTTCTAAAATGCCAATTAAGAATTGTTTATGTCTCAGGCATATATCATGGAGAAAAAGCAAATCAGATTATTTAGCTAAATAAAGATAATGAACAAAATGACAGAAATCTAAAATATAAAAAATAAGAATCATTACTACTTAGCAACAGACCATAAACAGCTAGCTCGTTACTTCTGACTACAAAAACCACTCTTTCAAACTATGAAAAAGCACAATTTAAAACAATCTAGTCCTATACAACATAAAGATAAATCTAACTCAAAGTTACCAACTCATTAGCTTACATAATTAGTCTCAATTTATCAGTTCCAATCCATTCTTTATGGTTCATACTTAGTTTTGAAACCAAACAGGAGCCTGTGGGGCTCTTGGGCACAGAAACCTTTCTGTGTCCCTCATTTCTTGCTTGTAGGAAAGAAACTCCAGCCTCCCTGACCTTCCTTGAGTTCCAAAGGGCAGATTCAAATAGAGGCTAAACAGAGAAGGGAGGGGATGCAGAGTGAAGAGCAGTCAAGAAACAGTGTAGCCTTTGTGCAGGGTCTCAGTTCCATCTCAAGAAACACAAACAACAGAATCTGAGTTCTTTACATAACTAAACCCCACAAACAAGATGTTAGCATTCCTCATTCCAGATTAAAGGAACCAGAGAAGCTCTCCAAGAGACCACCTTAGGCCAGATTAAAGGGATCACAGAAACTCATATCACCTGAGGCCAGATTAAACAAGTGTAGGTCCTGTACACATCCTGAACACCAATCACAACCCCTGCAACAAGGTGATGACAGCAAGCATACACTGAGGAAAGATGCAGCAATCATCCATACTAAAAGCAGCCTTCACACCAAAAATATTAGACTCATGGGCTATACAGGGATATTTCCACATAAAAACAACCCTTTAAGACCATAGCAAAAAACTGCAGGGGGCCAGGGTTTGATTCCTGGTCAGGGAACTAGAATCCCACAAGCTGTGCAGCACAGTCAAAAAAGGCCCGAGAGAGTTACTTACAAGGAAAACCTCGTAAGTCTATCAGCTGACTTCTCTACAGAGATGCTGCAGGACAGAGGGAGTGGCAACATAAATTCAAAGTCCTAAAAATCCCACAACCTAGGATACTCTACACAGCAAGATTATCATTTAGAAGGAGAAAGAATTTTTCAGACAAGCAAAAACTAAAAAAAAATTTGTGAAAGCAACGATAATTAACATGAATAGCAAAAGGCTTATTTAACAGGAAGACGTAAAAGCAGACAGACATCAAAATCATAAAATATGGGGGAGGGAAGTTAGAAAATGTAGATTCTTATTGGAATGTGCTTGAACCTATGACTACCAGTCCAAAGCAATGAGATATAACAATGGGTTAAAACCATTTGAAAAATGAGAAAGACTAACAACACTCATCTTTATATCCTTAACTCTGTCCTAGGCAACAAGTTGAGGCTGCTTCTAACTGGCATTGTTCACAGTATTTTCTTTAAAACTCATGCCAAGGGTACAATCAATGTAACCTAGTACATTTCTTTCCTCATATGGGATTTGGTGTGTAACCTGGCAGAAAGCATTTTCACATTTCTTAAGTATGAAAATGTTTAAACCCATAAATATTAAGGTACTTGTTCAAATTGTTTGTTTAGTTTTTTCACTAATAAATCTGATATATGTAATTTTTGCTATAAGAAATTTTATTTAAAAAACACCTTGAAAAACAGGGTAACTACAAAACAAAAACATACAACAAATTCACAAAAACCAAAAAAAAAAAAACAAGAGAACTCAAATGTAACACAAACAAAAACTATCAAAACACAACAGGACAAACAAAAAGAAAGGAACAAAGAGAAATACATTCTCAACTGGAAAAGAAGGTTTGAAATGGCAACAAATATCTACCAACAACTGCCTTAAATACAAATGTACTAAATGATACAATCAAAAGAATGCAGACTGGACTAAATGAAGAGGCTACCTACCATAATGCTGCCTACAAGAGACTCTCTTTAGGGTGAAGGATACACAGATTTGAAATTGAGAGGATGGAAAAGATATTTCATGGAAATAGAAATGACAAGAAAGTGGAGGTAGCAATACCCATATAAGAAAAAACAGACTTTAAGACAAAGTCCATAAAGACAAAGGATACTATAAAATAATAACAGGATCAATACAAGAAGAGGCTATTACAGTTGTTAACATATACACACCCAATAAAGGAGCACATAAATGAATAAAAACAAAATACTAACAGACATAGGGAAGAATTGATGGAAATACAATAGGAGACTTTAATATAAGTGGACAGATCTTACACAGAATCAATGCAGCAACAGATCCTAAATAACACAACAGAACAGTTAAGACTCAATTGATACTTATAGGCCATAACATCCAAAAAATCAGAATACACATTCTTTCCAAGTGAACATGGAACATTCTCTGGGGTAGGCCACATATTAGGAAACAGAACAAGGCTTAACTAATTTAAGAAGATAAAAATTATTTCAAGGGTCTTTTCTGACCACAATGGCATGAAACTAGAAATCAATGACAGAAAGAGAAACAAGAAAAAAACAATTATATGGGGACTAAGCAAGATGGTATTAAAAAAACCAAGGTGTCAATGATGAGATCAAAGAGAAAATTTTAAAATATCTTAAGGCAAATGAAAATGAAAACATGGCCAGACCAAATCTGTGGGATGCAGCAAAAGCAGTCCTAAGTAAGAAGTTAACAGCAATATAGGCCTTCCTTAAAAAGATAAATCTCAAATAAACAAGTTAACCTACCGCCTAAAATATTTAGAAAAACAAAACCCGAAGTCAGAAGAAGAGGGTAAATAATAAAAGATGAAGAGGGTAAATAATAAAAGATGAAAAGGAAACAGGGCTTCCCCAGTCCCTCAGATGGTAAAGAATCTGACTGCAATGAAATATGACTCAGGTTCAATCCCTGGACTGGGAAGGTCCCCTGGAGAAGGGAATGGCTACCCACTCCAGTTTTCTTGTCTAGAGAATTCCATGGGCAGAGGAGCCTGGTGGGCTACAGTCCATGGGTTTGCAAAGAGACAGACATGACTGAGACTAACAATTTCACTTTTTCACTTTCAAAGAGAAAATAGAGGCTTTTTAAAAATGGGGGGAGGGGAGGGGAATCAACCAAGAGCTGGGTTTTTTTGAAAGGGTAAACAGAATCAACAAACCTCTGGCCAGGCTCACCAAGAAGAAAAGAGAGGACCCAAATAAAATAAGAAATGAAACAGGAGAAGTAACAACTAATATTGCAGAAATACCAAAAAACCTTAAGAGAATACTATCAACAATTATATACCAACAAACTGGACAACCTAGAAAAAATGGACAAGTTTCTAGAAACATACAACACACCAAAATTGAATCAAGGAGAAACATAAAAATTTCAACAGACTGGACACTGGAAGTGAAACAGAATCGGTAACTTAAAAAACTCACAACAAACAAAAATCCAGGAACTGATGGCTTCTGAGGAATTCTAATAAACATCAAAGAACTTATTCCACTCCTTCTCAAACTCTTCCAAAAGATTAAAGAGGAGGGAAATTTCCCAAAGTCATTCCGTGAAGCCACCATCACCCCGATACCAAAACCAGACAGAGGTAACACACAAACAGAAAATTACCGGCCAATATCACTGATAAACATAGACGCAAAAACCCTCAACAAAATACTAGCAAACTGAATACAATAATACACTAAAAAGATCATGCAACATGATCAAACAGGATTTATCCCAACAATGCATGGATTTTTCAATATCTGCAAATCAATCAGTGTGATATGCCACATTAATTGAAGAATAAAAAACTACACAATCCTCTTGTGAATGAAAGATATGGCCTGCCATATCAATAAATAAAGGATATTTTGGCTATCAAGTCAGCAGCCACCCCCATTTGTGCACCCTGAGGGGATTTGGGATGGAGAAAAGCAGGATACCGGCCCTAGGTATCTAAGGTGCATATCAGAGGAATGATTTCAGTGAGTCTAAACTCTTATATTTTCCCATTAAATCTTCCCCGAAAAGCATTAAATTCATTAACTTGACATGTCTGGTTTTCCTTAGTTTCTTTAAAGAACAGTAATCTTTTGATGTTTCGACTATCTATAGTTTTTGTTGCAAAAATGTCTATATATCCCTTACCTCTTTGGAGGAGTAATTCAGAGCAATATGAGAGGCTGACTTAAGTCCACAGAAAATTTGCCAAATAAAACATAATTCTCAACTTTTAGGTTATGTATTTTTCCCAGTGGACAGTTTTGGTGACCAGGAAGGGACACAGAGAAGATGCCTCTCTTTCGTCTGAACGCTGTGAGGAACTGAGGCCTTGACCACAGAGGCCTTGTGCCCATCCGTCTCCTTAGGGAGTGCAGACGAATTTGGATGAGTCTCTTTGGGTGAGTCTCTCCCGGTTCCTGATGATGATGAATTATATTTGATGGTGTCTAACAGGTGCCTCAGAGAAGGCAATGGCAACCCACTCCAGTACTCTTGCCTGGAAAATCTCATGGACGGAGGAGCCTGGTAGGCTGCAGTCCATGGGGTCGCTAAGAGTCAGACACGACTGAGTGACTTCACTTTTCACTTTCCTGCATTGGAGAAGGAAATGGCAACCCACTCCAGTGTTCTTGCCTGGAGAATCCCAGGGACGGGGGAGCCTGGTGGGCTGCCGTCTATGGGGTCGCACAGAGTCAGACACGACTGAAGCGACTTACCAGCAGCAGCAGCAGCAACAGCAACAGGTGCCTGGCTCCCCAACTGAAAGAGAGTGGCTCCCCCTAGTTGAAAGGTACTAAGGGAGCCCAGATGAAAGACCCTGAGAGAAAGTGCCCTCTACCTGAGACACTGGGGGAACTCAAAGGAAAGACACTGGGATTTCCTCAACTGAAAACATACTGAGCAGTCCTGGCTGAATGGTTGGGTTAAGAGGCTGACCTGATTGATGTTGTCCTCAAATTGGCTACCTTAATAAGAATCTGTTGGGATAAAAGTGCAGTAGTAAATCTGAGAGAAATTCAACTTTAAAATAGGAAACAGACTCACTCAGAGAAATGAGGGGTGTCAGAAAGCCAGCCTCTGACTAATACTCCAGCCAGATTCATGTACATACAGAACTCACACCTGCAAGTAAATAAAGGAGTCTTGCCCTGAAAACAACTAAATGGAACTCGTTTATTGTATATGCACTTAAGTTAGAAAAAGTCAGCATGAAAAAAAAAAAAAAACCAGAATTCTGACGTTAAAAAACAAAAGCCCTTCTAGGGGGATTTGCATTTATTTTTTCTTCTCTGTCTTTGAGATATAAATGTTTTACCTGATCTTCAGGCCTTTTCTTTTTGTGTTTTGAGCACTTGGTCCCTGTCATCCAAAAGGTACACAAATGGTGTACATTTAGCAGCCAGTCAAATAGACTGAGATTCTGAGCAGTCTTTTGTCTGAATTTACCAACTCACAGGGGGCTTTTTGGATTCTTAGCCTTCACTGCATCACTCGTTGAGTGAAGGCCTTTACTTTCTTAGCCTTATTACTGAGAATAAACTTTCTGGGTCTGTTTAGGTGGCATCAGTCACACTCTCTTGTGGAGAACCCTCTTGTGTTATTGGTTTAAGTTACTATTAAGATACATCTCACAACAACCAGATGATCAATCCTTTAAATTGGAGAAACTTTAAATATCTAAAATTTTAGAGAGCTCTTATTATAAACAGGATTCCCTGGTGGCTCAGTGGTAAAGAATCCACCTGCCAATGCAGGAGATGCAGCTTTCATCCCTGGGTTGGAAAGATCCCCTGAAGAAGGAAATGCCAATCCACTCCCTATTCTTGCCTGGGAAATCTTGTGGACTAAGGATCTCGGTGGGCTACAGTCCATGTGGTTGCAAAAGAGCCAGACATGACTCAGTGACTAAACAACATTATAAATACGTGTTTTCTTGATACCTATGGGAAAAAAAATGAAAAGGTAGGGAAA
This sequence comes from Cervus canadensis, assembly GCF_019320065.1. Taxonomy (NCBI): domain Eukaryota; kingdom Metazoa; phylum Chordata; class Mammalia; order Artiodactyla; family Cervidae; genus Cervus; species Cervus canadensis. The sequence goes on from NC_057396.1 coordinate 32,560,247, forward strand.
AAAACAGTATATAATGGTAAACTCTAAGAACACCCTTAGTTTAATAAACACAAAAAACTAGTTTGGAGAATCTTATTTTGGTTTCTGCTTCCCCTTAATGGATCTTACAGATGCTGATAAAAGCATTAGAATAATTAATATTAATTAGGTTGATTAACAGAAAAATAAGAAAAAAATCAAAGTGAAAGTCTAGAGACTATTTCCCAACAAGGTAAAAATTTTAAAGGAATTTATCCCAAACGGATAAAGAAATGTTTAGATAAATGATTATTTTTAAATGGGATAAATATGTCAAAGGGATTAAAACAAAAGATTCTCAAACAACATTACCTAAGTTTCAATGTGTCAAAGAGATCCTCGCCCCAAAGTACTGGTCCCCAACAATAAAAGACCTCAAGTAGGTCTGTTCTATTTACTTCTGTTTAATATATATATATATATATGTATTTAAAGGATGGAAGAAAATTGCACTGAGATCCTGATCAACAATTACTTGGGGAAATGAGCCAATTTATCAGCTTCAAAGATTGAGAAAAGGGCCCGAGTCACTTGTCTCAACCCCTCACTGAGGACTCCAGAGACTTTTATACAAAATAGATAAAATGGTTGGAGGATAAAAGAAAGGAAAGCTTCTAGGACTCCCTGTAAGACCAAGACTTCCTGACGGAATCCTAATAAAAACTAGAGTCAAAGGTGTTAAAGTTGACAGAATTGAGGTGAAAGTTTATGAAAATTGGTATTTATGTTCACCAGTATACAGAATGCTACATAAAAGACAGTTCATAATTGCTTACTTTGTAGTATTCACTAGAAAAAGCTTTCAAGAGTTAAGAATCCTAATTTAATACAAAATTAAAGCTACTACAAATAATTAAAAAAACAGTCCAGTATGCTGGAAAAGTAAGATGTGTGTTAAGAACAAAAGAAGTTCTGAGGATTAGATTTGCATTTTGATAAGAGAAAAGAAAGTAACTCTTTCCTAGAAGTGGTTAGTTGTAGATGAGAAGAGAGACAAAATAATATAGATATAGAAAGTGATGGAAGGTTTGTGGAAAAGGAACTCTGAGTAAAGAATTTTGTACATGGTCAGGGCTGACTAAAATTAGACTGAATTACATAAATGGATTTTTCTAATAAAAGTAAGCTGGTACATGACTGAACTTGTTTCTTCTCTCTGTTGAAAGAATAAAGTTTTCTTAGGAAACTGCTTTTGACAACAGATTGTGTGAGTTTCTTTGCCTTTAGGTGATCTATATTTGCTTTGAAATCTTTTGTCACTGTGTCTAAGTACTGTTTCAGAATGACCTATGATCCTATTTGACCAAGTGTTGACAGTATGGACAGACTTCCCAAACATCAAATTCTAAAGTTCTCCTGAGCTCCATCTAACTCTGGGATGCTTCAAAGGGACCAAGACACCTCAGCGAGCAATGTCAAACTAATTAGGCTTATCAGGTATGTTAAATTACTTGAGAAGCATTGTCATGTAATTAGAGATGAACCTTATGTTATATTTTATGGATGCCATTAATAGATATTCCAAAATTTACATGAAATTACTAAAAATCTGAGATGCCCTGGTATAATGTTATCATTATAATTCTACTTATTATCTTAAAATGTTTTATGTTCAAAGACATACCCAAGTTCACTGTCAACTGCATTGTAGTCAGTTCTTTAACCATGCCATTTTAAGTCCTGTCATTTATGAACAGTCATTGTTTTCCTCTAATGCTTTTATAAAATGAAGATCTTCAAGAAGATTTATAAAAAGAACTTTTAAAAAAAAAGTAAGTTTCTGATAACTTTTAGATCATACCACTGAAGTAAGTAAGAAATGACAAAACTCTCATGTAAAACCTGATGACTTCATCCAGATCAACAGGCATTACATGGGACTGAATGAAATAATAAACATATAACTATGACTTTTGGGGGGAACATACTAGCTTTTCGTCTTTGTTTTCCAGAAAAACTTTTCCTCTATTATTCCATGATCTACAAGTTGATCAAATATTCCTTTATAAACAAAAATAAAACATTAATTGTTTATACTCTGTCTTTCTCTGCCGTGAAAGTGAAGTCGCTCAGTCATGTCCGACTCTGCGACCCCATGGACTGTAGCCTACCAGGATCCTCAGTCCATGGGATTTTCCATGCAAGAATACTGGAGTGGGTTGCCATTTCCTTCTCCAGGGGATCTTCCCGACCCAGGGATTGAACCCGGGTCTCCCGCGTTGTAGACAGATGCTTTATCGTCTGAGCTACCAGGGAAGCCCTTCTCTGCCGTACTATGACCTTATTAATGTTACCAACTATATTAATTATCCTGTCTAGTTTATAAGATCATCTATTGCATTACCTAATATGTAACCAGTTCTCCAAAAAAATTAATGATGGCAAAGTTATTAATGTTACCAACTATATTAATTATCTTGTCTAGTTTATAAGATTGTTTCTTGCATTACCCAATGTGTAACCACATCTCCAAAAAATTAATGATGGCAAAGGTCTTAAGACAGTTAATCTCACACTCACACACATGACTCCCTAGCACTGTTGGACAAAATTGGTCACAAAGTGCCTCTCAAATGTCGGCTGAATTTATAATCAAGAGGAAAGAAGAACTATGAATGAAAAATGTAGCCATGTCAGTAAACAAAGGACGCTGTAGCCATCAAGCTAGCAGCCACTGCATTCACTGCATTCACCACTTTGCTCCCCGTAGAGATTCAGAATGTAGAAAAGCAGGATACGGGCCCTAAACAGTTAAGATGCCTTTCAAAAGAATGATTTCAATGAGTCCAGACTTGTACCTCCCCACATGAAGTGTTAAATTCACTAACTTAAATATCAGATTTTCCCTAGTTAACAGTAATATTTTGATGTCCCAACTAATCCGGTTTTTGCTGCAAAACTGGCTCCTCCCTTACCTCTTTGGAGCAGTTGCTCAGAGCAATCTGAGAGGCTGCCTTCTGGGCTTAAGTACTCAGAAAATCCGCTGAATAAAATAATTCTCAACTGTTACGTTGTGCATTTTTTTCAACTGACAATCTCAGTAGATGAAGAAAAAACTTTTGCTAAAACTCAACATACATTTATGATAAAAACTCTTCAGAAAAGTGGGCACAGACGGAATCTACCTTAACATAATAAAGGCCATATATGACAAACCTACAGCTAACATAACACTCAAAGGTGAAAACTTGAAATCATTCCCCCTAAGATCAGGAACAAGACAAGGACACCCACTTTTGCCACTTTTATTCAGCATAGTACTGGGAATCCTAGCCAGAGCAATCATACAATAAAAAGAAATAAAAGGAATCCAAATTAGAAAGGAAGAAGTAAGCCTGTCACTGTTTGCAGATGACATGATACCATACATAGGAAATCCTAAAGACACCAGCAGAAAACTACTAGAGTTCATCAATAAATTGGGTAAAGTTGCAGACTACAAAATTAATATATAGAAATTGGCTGCATTTCTATACATTAACAATGAACTATCACAAAGAGAAATGAAAGAAACAATCCCACTTACCATCACATCAAAAAGAATAAGACACCAAGGAATAAACCTACCTAAACAAGCAAAAGAACTGTATTGAGAAGCCTAAAAGATGCTAATAGAAGAAATTGAAGACAACAGAAACAGTGGAAAATATTCTTGAATTGGAATAATTTATATTGTTAGTGACCATACTTCCCAAAGCCATCTACCAATTTAATGCAATCCCTATCAAATCACCAATGGCATTTTTCAAAAGAACTATAACAAATAATTTTAAAATTTCTGTGGCCCCAAAGAGCCAAAACAATTTTGAGGAAGAACAGTCAGAGGAATCGCACCCTCATTTCAGACTATTCTACAAAGTTACAGTAATCAAAAGTGTATGAAACTGGCACAAAAACATACATAGATCAATGGAACAGGATCAAAAGCCCAGAAATAATCCCATATACTTATGTCAATTAATCTATGATAAAAGAGGCAAGAATATACAACAGAGAAACAGTCTCTTCAATAAGTGGTGCTTGGAAAACTGGACAGCTACATGCATGTGAATGAAATTAGAACATTCTCTAACACTGTATTCAAATATAAACTTGAACAGGATTAAAGATACAAGTAAATTACAGCACTATTTATTTCACCTGTCTCTCAGGGTAATAGAAATAAAACAAACAAGTGGGACCTAAAAAAACTTGAACTTAAAAGCTTTTGCACAGCAAAAGGAAAGGAAAGGAAAAAGCAAAGCAAAAGCAAAGTGGGCACAGACGGAATCTACCTGAACCTAATAAAGGCCATATATGAAAATGAAAAAACAATCTATGGAATGGGAGAAAATGTTTGCAAATGATGAGACCACCAAGACATTAATTTCCAAAATGTACAATAGTTCCTATAGGTCAATAGTTCCTATAGGTCAGTATCAAAAGAAAATCCTGACCCAATCAAAATACAGGCAGAAGATCTAAACAGACATTTCTCCAAGAAGACTACAGATGGCCAAAAGGCACATGAAACAATGCTCAACACCACTAATTATTAGAGAAACTCCAATCAAAACTACAAGGGGGTATCACCTCACACTGGTCACAAAGGTCATCATCAAAAGATCTACAGCCAATAAATGCTGCAGGGGATGAAGAGAAAAAGGATCCCTCCTGTGGTGCCGGTAGGAATGTAAATGGAGAACAGTATGGAAGTTCCTTAAAAAACTAGAAATAGTTACCATATGATTCATAAATCCCATTCCTGGGCATATATACAAAGAAAACTACCTCAAAAAGATATAAACACCCCAATGTTCATAGCAGCAGCATTTACAATAACCAAGTCATGGAAGCAACCTAAATGTCCATCATTTAGGTGAATGGATAAAGATGTGGTGTGTATACATATATACATACATACAGGAATTATATATATGTACAATAGAATACTACTCAGCAATAAAAGAATGAATAATGCCATTTGCAGCAACATGGACAGATCTAGATATTATCATAGTAAATGAAGTCAGACAAAAACAAATATATCACATGTGAAATCTAAAAAAATATACAATGAACTTATTTACAAAACAGAAACCAGACTTACAGACATAGAAAACAAACTTACGGTTACCAAAGGGCAAGACGGGTGAGAGGGATAAATTTGGAATTTTAGACACAAACTCTTACATATAAAATAGACAAACAATAAGGTCCTACTATATATGTATATAGCACAGGGAACTATATTCAGGATCTTGTAATAAACTATAATGAAAAAGAATCTGAAAAACAGATATGCATAACTAAATCACTCTACTGTATATTTGAAACTAATACAAAACTGTAAATTATACTTCAATTAAAAAAAAAGAATACCAACTGAAAAAAATATTGTTCACTAAAATTAGCGGCTCAGTGGTGAAGAGTTTGCCTGCCCTTTCAAGAGACTTGGGTTCAATCTCTAGGTCAGGAAGATCCCCTGGAGAAGGGAATGGTAACCCACTCCAGTATTTTTGCCTGGAAAATCCCATGGACAGAGCAGCCTGGTGGGCTACAGTCCATGGGGTTGCGAAAGAGTCAGACACAACTTAGCAACTCGACAATAACAGCAAAACTGTTCATTAAAATTTGACTCTGCAAAGCAATCTTTTTTTTCCCCCCAGTTATTTTTATTAGTTGGAGGCTATCTGCAAAGCAATCTTAACCAATCAAGTGTGAAGATATACAGTAGATAACAAATCATCCTATTGTGAAATCATGCCACATTCTCCATACCCAAAGATGATCCTCCTGAAAAGCTTCAAGCATTAATGTTTGTTGCCCTACATATTATTAGCACAAAAGCAAATCAATAATTAAGTAGATTGCTGCTTTAGATTGCAGGAAATATGTAACAAGATTTGAATATATGCAATGGCATCGAGTTACTCTAAGATGATAGCACCGTGACTAAAGTATCAGTTATAATCTTTGCTATCAAAGAATTTAATGTATCTTATACCCATTTATCAGTAGCCAAATTTTTTCTTTTTTTTTTTAAATTGTTCAATCTGTCCTCCACCTTACTCCCCCTCCTCCTCTTTTACTGAGATATAACTGACCACTGGTGGTTAAATTTCATACATTTTATGTTAGGCTGTTCTTTCAAGGTACTTAAAGAAATTTAAGTCTACTAGATTGAGTATACTCCCTAAACTATTACTTTATATATCCTTAGAAAATTTATTTACATGAACCAAGAAAAACTTCAGACTACTTTCTATGACAAATCACAAATTATTGGAAATCTGGACTAATGTAGATACAAATGCTTCCTTCGTATAGGTCCTAACATCTTACATGATCTTTCCCTATGCCCAACTTCACTGTTCTAGTCTGGCCAACTCTTAATCCTCTCAGATTCAGATCAATTCTATTTCTGGGAAGCTTTCTTGTGCTGCTAAGCAAGAGTTAGCTTCCCCTGTCTGCTGATTTCGCAGCATGTGCATAGCTCTTCCATAGTAATTATAATTCTAGATTGTCATTATCTGGTATCCTCCAGCACATGATGACTGCAAACATGTGTTACTGATCTGTGTGATCCCATCCTGCTCCTCCAGGACCTAGGACAGTGCTTGGCATGTATTAGACAGTCAACAGTCATTGGTAAAATGCATGAATGCATCCTCATATGAATAAGAAAAACAAAGGCAAAGGACAGAATTCAAGTTTTTGATAAAGGCTATTCCTTTGGCCACTACTTAAAGAGCTGGACAAGCTATAAAATATGAAAGATTATTCTTTGTAAGATCTACCAAATGGTCTGCCCAGAAGTATCAAATTATTAGGATAACAGCAAATCACAACTTTTGCCTTTTCTTTCTTCCACAGGAGTCTACTCAAACAAATTTTTTTTCTCTATATATTCTCTAAACACTATCACCCAGTGGCACAGAGAAACCTAGAAGCAGCTCAATTAGGTCAGTTACAGTTACAAAAAACTAAAGTAATCAGGCAGACCTTAAAATGTAAAGTAAAATGGAATCCGAGTGTATTCATTCTTTCTCACTTTACACACACAAAAAGGGCATTATTTTCACAGAAAAGATAAAAATGTATTCTGTCTGATGCTTACCTTTCCTGCTCCCATAAGTCTCAAGAACTTTTGCTTTCTTTCTTCATTACCTAAGTCTGCTGCCTCCCAATTGCTAGATCCAAGCTGGAAAAGAAATAGACCAATTAATTTTTTCTGTATAATAATAAATATTAAGAAAACTTAGAAAGAGTCCACTAGTAAATCCCAAGTTTTCTCCTCCCTCCTACTCCCATCAGTTTTCACTATAAACTAGACTCATTCTTGATTAAGAAGTTAACCATATGCATTATATTTGATTTTAAAAATATTTATTTTCTGTTACCATAAGGCAAACTCCTTTAGTTCTTTTGAAGCCAGAGATCTGGGTTTCAAAAGTTTACACCTGTAAGAATTACCTAGAGGACTGGTTAAAACACAAACTGCTGGACTGTACCTCAGGAATTTCAGATTTAGTACATCTGGGGTGGAGCTCAAGGATTTATTTCACTTCCAACAAATTCTTAAGAGACGCTGATGATGTTGACCACACTTTGAGAGCTACTTAGAGCCGTACAGGGCCCAAGGGTACCTAATACTTTGAACCTAGAAGACTGCCACAGCTGTTAACTGAAGTTAAAAACTGGCTATAGTAATATTCTAAAGAACAGTATAACTTCAGGGTCAACTGGACCCATTTTTAGTTTCTTTTTTGAACAGCTTCTGTTACTTCTAAGGACTAGTATGTTAGGACTTTTATTCTTTAAGGTCTTCCAAAGAAGAAAGAGAATATTTACTATTTTTTTAAAAAAAGAACAGAACAAAACCCATCCTATCTTGTAATTATCAAATGGGTCTATTGAACCTTTTTATAAATCTAATAAATATTATGGAATCCTAGCAATATTTTTCCCTACATCTTGAAACAAATGTAAGAATCATTTCATTATAATTCATTAATCATTCCCAATTATGCTAAAAATGACTAAAATAATAAGAAAAGTTATCCCACCGTGTTGTCCAAAGAATTGCATCATCTTTCAAGAAGACATCCCCTCTCTGTTGTATGCTTTAACTTTCTTTGGACACAGTTGAAAATTTTACATTTCTACCCATAATGGCAACTGAGTTTAAAAAAACCTAGAAACTGACAGGAGATATTTCATAACTATTACATGGATTAGAAGATGAATCAGAGAAGGCAATGGCAACCCACTCCAGTACTCTTGCCTGGAAAATCCCATGGATGGAGGAGCCTGGTAGGCTGCAGTCCATGGGATAGCTAAGAGTCGGACAAGCCTGAGTGACTTCACTTTTCACTTTCATGCAATGGAGAAGGAAATGGCAACCCACTCCAGTGTTCTTGCCTGGAGAATCCCAGGGACCTGGAAGGGGGCGGGGGGGGCGGGGCCTGGTTGGCTGCCCTCTGTGGGGTCGCAGAGAGTCAGACACAACTGAAGCGACTTAGCAGCAGAAGATGAATGCAAAATGACGACTAGGGTATACACTCTAACGATAATGGCAAACTTAACTGCAAAAATCTCAAACTATGAGTTTGGGGATGATGAAATACTAGATTTCCCCAACCCAGAAGTCAATGAGAGAGAGAACTTTTCTCCAACCTGGAAGTCAATGTGAGACGAAGAAAAAAGACCAAAAAAGAAATCTGATACTTTCATCTAGAAAGCCATTCAACAGGCTTCATCTTGCAATACTGCAACAATAGCCTGGACCATCCCATTTTTTCTAGAGATATGTAACAATTTCCTCTTTTATGATATTTGTACACCAAAACTTATTTGATATAGTTTGTAAGTGGACAAATATTAAGGGCTGGTGACTAGAAGGAATACAGAAATGAAAGCATTCACTGAGTTGATCATTTCAGTTGAGTTTATAATCTAAAAATGAAAATGCTGTATAATTATAGAGAAAAGAAGCCAACCCCCTTTCTACACAAAACTGTGAGAAATGAAAGCGTTTCAAAAAAATTCTTCAGGTATCATATTTTGATGATGCAAATGCAAGAATTAAGATAAAGCTAAGATCTATTAAAATAGATCTGAAATCTGAAATTATGTTTCAGTTTCACACATGACAACTGATAAACAGTTAGCTATATTCAGAGAATGCTAAATATTTTGGGTATGCATTTGTATATACATATATGGTGGAAAAAACCAAGAAAATTTGGTTTGTTATGGTTAAGTTCTAGAATTTAAGTTATTAGAATTTCTAATAAAATTAGTTTTACAATCTTTTTCTTCTGAAAATTATTCATAAAAGACAATTAGAAGAATGCATATGTAAAACAATAATAGTCATCCTTTCTGGGCATAGGAGAGTTGAAATATCTGTCTCATATTGGACACCCACTTATGGTTCTTCTCAATTCCTTTTGGTGGCATGCTCTTCTGATTCCAGCCATCTAAGTCCCCAATCTTTACTTTTTCCCACCTGACATCTCATATTTTTTCATAGACTAGTTAGTTCTTAACTATTTCTGGCTCAGTATAGTTAAGAAAAAGAAACCCAAAACAAAAAACAAAGTATTAGTGAAGCTTAAGTTCTGATTCTCACTAAACACTTGTTCCTTGGACCTGATATTTAACTTTTAAATTTTAATTCTCCATCTGCCCAAAGAGTCTTTTTTGAAAGGCTGTCTTAAGAATACCAACACCTAAGAACTGCATACTGTTTCACAACTTACAAATCACTTTTCATTTACATTCTCTCAAGAGTCCATTTAATAAATAAGGACACTGAGGCAAAGAGGCTAACTGACTTGCTTCCATCCTCTGCTCTTTCCACATCATACTCTGTACATGATCAAATGAGACAGGATATATACAAGTAGTTTATGAACTACAGTTATAAAATATGTAAAATTAATTTAAAATAATTGTCTAAAAAAGCAAAACTTCCCCAAATTTCCTATTAAAAGAGCAAATATCTTCAATGCCTTACATAAATAACCCTATCATCTACAATTTATAATTCTAATTAAAAAAAAAATCCTGAAGTCCTTCCAGTTCTTCTTTCCAGGTGTTCCCATACAGTGGAAAGTACCTTGCTCAAGTGCTGCATTCTGAAAAGCACATGGGTGCCCACACATTCTTAGAGATTCTCCACCAGTTACTAAAGTCATCCTCCCTATTCATCCTACTTCCTAAAAGACAGCTTTCATTTCTCCACTCCAATCAAACCATTTTTAAGTTGGTTTCATCCTTAATACACTTATTATACAACGGCAGTCAATTTACCTCCTCTTCAGTACACACTGTAGTAACTCTTAGCATTTATTTCTACAATTGTCAGCATTTTCCAACAGTTGGATTCCATGATTTGTTACCCCCAATAAACATGAGGTGAGTGGGCAAAGAAAACTGATAATCTTTTAGGTCAGAGGAACATTAGAAACTGTTGACCACTTACATTTAATTTTCTAAACTTAGACATATATTTTAAAAATTTAAATATGTATTATTCTTAAAATAATAAAAACACAAGCACTTAAAGATAACTCCCAATCACCAACAAAAATAAAAATAATGTTAAAGAAACTGACTCAAAAATTACTGTCAAGGGACAAGTTACTACTGTATTGCACTAAAATACGGAATTCAGTTCAGTCCCTCAGTCGTGTCCGACTCTTTGCGACCCCATGAACCGCAACATTTATAGATAATGTGTTAAGGTCCTTGGACCTAATTCTGAACTGCAACTGTAACCACCTCTATCAAAAGGAATGCTCATAGGATTGGAAAAGGTCTTAAAGGTCATGTAGTTTACCCTGATCTCATCGAAAACTGTAGAGATTTAATTATTTAATCACTTTAACTTTGTTAAATTTTCTGTGAGTTTTCTGTGAAAATAAAAGATTATTTCGTTGATTCTAGCAAACAGGTGCCTGACATTCTAGCAATCCAGTCACAGTTAAATACCAGGAGGAAAACAGCGTAATGGTTTTTAAACCATAAACAGCACCCAGGTTACTCAAAAAGCCTAGATAAATTCCTGATAAGTACTGGCTTACTATATTAACAAGAAAATATCTCAAAGCCAATTGTAGGGAGGAACAGCGGGCACGAATAAATCTCACTATATAACTATTCATCCTCAAATCTTTACTGATTACTTATCTTTCTGCAGAGCTAAAATCAATTTCCGTAAAGAGCCTTACTATTCTGGACCTAACTCCACCATTTACCTGATGAAGGATGGGTCTTAACGTCATCTCATTGACTACAACTGATGCACCAACAGAGTTCAATGAGTCTTCTATGCTTCGCAAAGTAAAATATTACCAAAGGCACTGAACCGCACTTTAGAAAACAAAGAACTCTACACATTCAGAAATTGACAGCGCTCTAAATAACCGAAAGTAAACTAGTTATCCTCCCTTCATCATCCTTATCGATAACCTCTCCACCATCCCCCGCTCCCCAATTTTCCCGTCTACGTTTCCATGGCATTCATCCATTGTATGAAGGACCTAGTTTTAGGTTTACTGGTTACTGCAGTGTCCATGACACCGCGCTAGGAGCTAGTACAAATACACAAAAGGCCCAGGATAAACACCATAGTTATTCATCTTTTAATTCCCAACATCTGGCACTGCAGTAAATATTTAATGGTTTACTTCAAGGAATGAATGGCCTGCTATTTAAACTGACAACTGTGGGGGGAGGGAGAAGAGAAGTACTTGACATCAAAACGGGATTCTACATCTCAACGTCTCAGGCCTCAGCACTGTGCGCCAGTTCTCTCGGTACAGTTTTTCCGTTCAGCACTTTCTTGGTTTACTCTTAACAGTGCAGTTAATTTTAACTGTTACCATTACGTTGCAAAAATAATCCCGGCCAGAAAATCTGTCCAAATTTGCACGAACATCTCGACTTTATCACAGGAGGATTTTAAGCCTAAAACCAGCAGGATCTTGCCATCTCCTAGTAAAAACATCCATAAAGAAGCTTCAACAGCCCCCAAATGGGTGAACACGTACACTTCACTAAACTCTTTCACTTCTCGACCATTCAGAATTTCCTTCCTCGATTCCCCTTCCTATGCAGGTCTCTGGCTCTTAGCGGGTAGAACTCTACAAACAGTTCAACCCTAATTAAGAAAAGAGTATATTTCCCATTCTTCTGGGTCCTCCCCGCGGCTCTCCCTCTTCAGGTCACCTCAAGCGCTTCCTCCGTCTTCATCCACCCTTCCCCGCCTATCCCAATCTTTGGTAGGCCTCAACCCTCCACCACTCCGCCATTGTTATTTACATCGTCGTCTGGGGAGGCTGAACGCTTCACCCCGTGCGGATGGGACTCCCTGGCAGCACTCATCGTTGCGGACACCACAACGGGAAAGGTCGAACCCACTCGCCCGTTCTCCTCAGCCGCGACGCCAGCAGCCTGCAGCCTGCCACCGGCCCAAGCAGCAGCGCCACTCCACAAGGCAGAGTCCCTCCGGGCCTTGTCCTCCACAGTCGTCACTGCCGCGGGCGCTCGCTACCTCGGCGCACTCTGGGAGTTGTAGTTTCCTGGTTCACAACATACCGCCTGAACAAAGGAGATGGATGGGTGACTAAAACTACAACTCTCAGGAAGCCCAGCGGCGCCGCCAGCACTGTGTGGCGGGAGTGCCCTCCGAGGCTCCGCCTTCCTCGGCTAGTGGAGGTAGCTTTCCCGCGGATGGGTATGGCGGTGAGCGGCGTAATGAAGCTTCGTTGCTACAGAAAGAGACTTAGCCTGGGGTTTTGCATTTCACTGTGGGACGCTGCCCCTTTTACAAATCCATTCGTTACAGTTAAGCACTTGGGTTTAAATGTAATGTTTCAGGCTTATAGAACCTCTCGAGTAGCCTCACCCCCAAACAAAAACCTTTCCGGAAAAAAATATGGCTCCTACCATTTCCCCTGTGGTGTTCGCTATGGCTCGTAGTGAATTTCTAAACCGGCGGGGCTGCTTTTAGAAGATTCCGGACAAACATTTTCCCGCTTTCTCATTCTCACTGGGATGAGTTTAGTATTGGTGTTAAATGCCAGTTAATTGGCCAGTATTGAAACTAGGCTCCACCTGAGGAAAATCTAAGCTTTTAACGCTGCTTTATGTGAAGCAGGAGTGACCCTCTCCAACCTCGCTTCTGGTATGTAGGTTTTGTACTTTGAGGGCCTTCAGAAAGTGAAGTCCATCTCTGCGAGAGAGCCCTGTAGCTTTTCCTTTTAAGAAATAATTTACTTTAGAAGGAAATTGAGGTGAAATTCACATCATGTAAAATCAACCATTTTATAGTGTTTAGTTGCCTGCCTGTGTGCTAAGTCGCTTCAGTCATGTCCGACTCTTTGTAGTGGACTGTAGCCCTCCAGGCTCCTCTGTCCGTGGAATTCTCCAGGCAAGAATATTGGAGTGGGTTGCCATTTCCTTCTCCAGGTGATCTTCCTGACCCAGGGATCAAACCCGCGTCTCTTGCATTGCAGGCGGATTCTTTACCGCAGAGCCAATGGGGAAGCCTAAAGTGTATAATTAAGTGTCATGTGATGTATAAACAATGCTGTGCAGCCATCACCTCTACCTAGTGCTAAGACATTTTCATCACCCCAAAATGATTAAGCATCTCAGTACCCCTTAAGCAGCCCTTCCCGCTTCTTCCTTCTACTCACCAACTGCTAGTTTAGTAAGAAAGAAAGCACTAAATGTAAAGTATTAATTGGATATTGGAGTTTAATTCATGGAGTAGCAAGGTATCTCAATTTTTAACTAGGCCAGAACCTGGCTGAACCTGAACAACTTTTTCCTTACTTATTCTGAAGCTATCTTACCTTGTTCAGAATTTTAATTTTGTTTGAAAACCAAAGTCAGTAAGTACGGTCTGTACAGATAATACAGACTGAAAGTGCAATTTGGTATTGAGCACAGCCTATGAAGCTGCTCAGCTATTAGCTTCTGAACTCAGATATTACTCTAATTTGACTGCCTGTGTGGTCCTATTACTTTCCTAAATTTCTGATGATCACTGAACCTTTTATAGAACTATTGACTAGTAGAAGACAGTTCTTTAATTTATGCAGTCTTGTATTAGAATTTTACTCCTTTATTTTGGAAGCAAAAGAGTAACAATTCTTGTTAGGAAATATTGTAAAAAATCTAACTGTGACATCCTATTTTATAACAAAGCAAGGGCGTCTTTATCAATTAGTTCTGTGGTAAAAATAAACCTTAAATCAAAGAGAAGAGTAAACTCAGGAGGAGGAAAGGTATTTTGGGGAAGTGGTTGCTTGAAATTATTTATAACATTTTGTCTGACTCTATGATTCTATAAAATGTTTATAAGTTTAACTACAATGAAATACAATTAAATTAGAGAATTTTCTAGGATGGGCTATGGTTCACACTCAAAGGTTTTAACAGACTGTAGTATATATAATTTAAAACCGTTAGTTTTGTTATAAGTAAATAGGATGGCTGAGTTGGTAATTTACATTGCTAAAAGAATTCTGAAGTGAAAAAAGAACTATCAGTGAGGTTGGTGAAAGTCCAGAAAAGATTAATGATCTAGTGACATGTCTTTTATTTTGGCCCCAGAATTGTTGGTACACGGATGGCTAAATCTTCAAGTTACCATAAAACAAGATTAAAAGCCAACAAACAACATAGGAGATAGTAGAGACTGGATCATTTTATCAGATTCTACTCAGTTTCATCTACAGAAGGCTATAGGTAAGGATGAAATTATGCAGTGTAATAAATGCATATGTGGTAGAAAAACTTAGTAATACTCTTCTTCCTTGTTTTTAAAACAAGAAGTTGCTCTGAAATACCTTCTTCAAGACTGGGACTGTTCTATATTGTTTTTGTTTCTGTATCTTCTAGCACAATGCCTACCACAGGATAGTAAGTTTTTTTGAATTAATATAGGAAATTTGAAATTATACAATGCAACAGAGTGACATCTCATATAAGGCCCAGAAACTCTGCAATGTCCTTCTTTCTTGGGTAGTAAAGACAAGGAGAGGAGATCCTGTTACTAAAAGGATTTTGAAATAATTGTCCTAATTATAAAGACCATGCTTTCCTCATTTTTATATACTCAATGCTTAACATGTAGTAGGCATTCAAAAATGTTTGTTGAGTGCATACATTGATATCCCTCAACAAAGAGGAGTCATAACTAGCACAGTTAACAATGTAAATAAAAATATAAGAGATCTGCCGTTTTACCTGAGATTAAAAAAAAAATTTCTGGAGCCATTATTTTAACTATTATATGGATATTATTGAATATCCATTATGCACTGTATACTTTGCTAGGTACTGATCTCAAAGCTTCACAACCATTTGCAAGAAGTTTTATTTTATAGATAAGAAAAGTTAAATACCTGCTCATAATCATACAGCCAATGAGTGAGTGACTAAGCTGCGATTGAGTTCTTAAGTCTGTCCAACTCCAAAACCCATGCACTTTCCACTGTGCCAGTATAATTCAACAATTTATATAGAGTCCTTAGTATGTGTCAGGCAGTGTACTAAATTTCTGGAAAACCAGAATAAATAATGAGTAATCCCTTACCTAGAAGAGTTTACAGCTTGGTGAGGGGAGAATGATTAAGTAGCAACAGTAAGTTACAGATAAAATACTCTGGAAGCAGTTCATTTTAGCTGAGGGAAATGGGGGGAAATTCTTTCCCCAGAGTTTTTGAGCTAGGCCTTGGAAAACAGTGGAGCAGGGTGGCGCATGTATTTGGGAATAGTTAGTGTTCTATGTGAATGAAACCTGATAAGCATGAAAGTATCATATTCTGAGAGAAAACCCGGTAGGCTGATCAAAGACAACCTGATCAAAGTCTTAATTTAGGTCTGTTTAGGTTCCCATCATCTGTTTAATAGATACATTCTCCCATCCTTGAACAGGTCCCCAGTTAAATTCTTTTTCTACACCACAGCCAGATCTATCATCTGAAAATGGAATGTAGAGACTCAGCTACTCAAAAAATTTCTGGAGCTTCCCATTTTATACAGATTTTAAGTTGATATAATTAAGCCTATAATTAAGGGTCTATATTCTGACCTCAGTCATCTGTTCCAATACTACTTTGTACTGGTGTTGTGTGCTTAGCCACTTCAATTGTGTCTGACTTTTTGCGACCCCATGGACTGTATCCTGTCAGGCTCCTCTGTCCATGGGATTTTCCTGGCAAGAATACTGCAGTGGGTTCCAGGGGATCTTCCCAACCCAGGGATTGAACCTGTATCACCTGAGTGATACAGTATCACCTGCAGTGTAGGAGTACACTGCAGACAGATTCTTTATCCCTGAGCCACTACCTTTTATTTATCTGTATTAATCTGTCATTACTGTTTATAGCAAAAGTATATGTGCTATTCATATGAAGTTACTATGAATAAAGATACATGTCGTACTGTCTGTTCTAGACTGTAAGATTCTTTTGGATAAGATCTAAGCTTAGCACCATGTCTTGTAGATAAACCATGACTCAATACCTTTTTGTGAGGAAGAAGAGCTTGAGATTAAAAGATAGTTTTTCCTCCATAATCTCTTTGCTGTTCTTGCCAATTATAAAAGTAGTATGTTTTATATGAGGCTAAATAAATTATGGTAATGCATACAGTAGATTACCACGTATCCATTAAAAAGAAAGAGGAAGCTCTACACATACTAATATGAGACAATCGGTAAGATACATTGTTGAATAAAAACAGGAAGGTATGGAACAATGTGTATGTTACACTGTATTTGTATTAAAAAGGCAGAAAAGAATTAATATATATGCATCTAATATTTTCACAAAGATACCCAGGAAGTAACTGATAATATTTGTAGCCTCCATGCTTGTGGTGGTGGCTGGGGGACTGAGTACACTGGTAGCAGAGAGTCTTTTCACCATACTTTCTGTATCTTTTGAATTTTAAATTATTTGAATCTATTAACATATTAAAATTAACCATAAATGAATACATAAGTAAATGAAATTCGATTTTAAAAAAGTTAAGGTCATAGTGCCAGAGTTGTGAGGTAACTAGTGAGTTTCATGGCTTGGCTATCCCCAGATGGCTCAGTGGTAAAGAATTTGCCAGCCAATGCAGGAGATGTAGGTTCCATCTCTGGGTCAGGAAGATCCCCTGGAGGAGGAAATGGCAATCCACTCTAGTATTCTTGGCTGCAAAATCCTATGGACAGAGGAGACTGGCAAGCAGCAGTCCATAGGATTGCAAGGAATCATCCACAAGTGAGCACACACACACACATCAAAGAGGAAATAAAAATCACTCATAAAGCCATAGTTGTGAGGTAACTAGTTAAGATCCAAGTGTAATCCCTTCTTGTTTCTTTTTTCTTTTGATTTGGAGGATATACATTTTATTTTCAGTACTATTAATGGTTATATTTTAGTTTTTGCTCCAATCAAGATTATAACTATCTCAATGTCTCCTGACTTCTGTTAAATGTATGAAGAATTTAACACCTTCCCTTTTGCCTTGTTCTTCCCTCGTTCACTTTCAGGATAATATAATTTAGAATTTAAGTACAAATTTTTGTTATTGCATCAATTTTTATATTACAAATATTTTCCATCAATCATATTTTGGCATATGCCTTAGGCTCTTTACATAGCAGGTTTACTGAGATATAATTCACATACCACTTAATTCACATAATAAAGTATACATTTTTCATTCATAAAGTACACAATTATTTTTTAATATAGTCACAGAGTTGTGCAGTTATCACCACAGTCAATTTTATCATTCCAAAAAGAAACCATGTATCCATTAGCAGTTTTTCCTTCCACTTCCTCCAACCCTAGGCAACCACTAATCTACTTTCTGCATCTGTAGATTTGCCTATTTCATATAAAGGGAATCGTTCTATACGTGGTCTCTGGGGATTGGTTTGACTTAGCATAATGTTTTCAAGGTTCATTCACAGTGTAGCATGTAGCAATGCTTTTATTCATTTTTATAGTAGAATAAGATTCCATCATGTGGATATACCATATTTTATTTATTCATTCATCACCTCATGCACATTTGGATTGTTTCCATTATTTGGCTATTATAAATAATGCTGTTATAAACATTATGTGCAAGTTTTTGTGTGAACATGTTTTCGTTCTCATGTGTTTATGTCTAGGAAAGAAATTGCTGTGTCATGAGGTTACTCAGCGGTTATCTTTTTGAAGAATTGTCAGATTGTTTTCCAAAGTGACTGCCCCATTTTACATTCTCACTAGCAATGTTTGAAGGGTCCAATTTCTCCACAGTCTGGCCAGTACTTGTTGTTATGTGTTTTTCTTTTTATTATAGCTATCCTAGTGGATATGAAGTTACTTTCAGTCTGAAACCAAATTTTTTAGTTGTTTTTCAGTAAAAGATGATGTCTTTGTACTTGGTGCAAAACACCAAGTATACTAATGGCTGTGTATATTAAAGGATTTTATATTAATGGACAAAAACAAAGAGATAACATATTATTAATTTGTACCAATAGCTCGCAAACTTCAGTGTGCATTGGAATCACCTGGAAGATTTTTTGTGAAAGTTTATATTGTTGGGCCCTACCTGAGTTTCTGAATCAGTAAGACTGTGATGTGTCAGAAGATTTTGTAGCAAGTTTTTATATGCTGCTGATCTGAGGACCACATTTTTAGAACCAGTGATTTGACAGACATGTTGGTAATGCTTTCTTTGTCCTCAGTTTCTTCCTTAAGTGTTTCATATGTGTTAGCTAATATATCATTTTACAGATGAGGAAATTGAGGTACACACAGATTAAGTAACTAGACAAGGAAATTGAGACCTATAAAGATTAATAACATGTTCAAAATCACACATCTAAAAATAGCAGGGGCTTCCCTTGTGGCTCAGTTGGTAAAGAATCTGCCTGCAATGTGGGCAACCTGGGTTCGATCCCTGGGTTGGGAAGTTCCACTGGAGAAGGGAAAGACTACCTACTCCACCTGGAGTAGCAGCTGCATGGTGCTGGAGCAGCTGTGAGGAGATACCCCACGTCCAAGGGCAGAGAAGCCCCAGCAAGATGGTAGGCACTGGAGTGGCAGCTGTGCGGTGCTGGATCGACTTTGAGGAGATTCCCCATGTCCAAGGGCAAAGGAGAAGCCCCAGCAAGACTGTAGGAGGGGCAAAATCACATTTAGAATCAAACCTTATACCCACCAGAGATGCTTAGAGGGCTCAAACAAACCTTGTGTACACCAGAACCCAGAGACCCCACAGAGACTGAGACAGAACTGTGTTTGATTGTCTCCTGTGGAGTGACAGGTCAGCAGTGGACTGCTGCAGGGGCAGGGGCTATGGGTGCAGCAGACCTGGGTATGGCATAAGCCCTCTTAGAGGAGGTCGCCATTAACCCCACCATAGAGCTGCCAGAACTTACACAGGACTGGGAAATAGACTCTTGGAGTGCACAAACAGAACCTTGTGTGTACCAGGACCCAGGAGAAAGGAGCAGTGACCCCACAAGAGACTGACCCAGACTTGCCTGTGAGTGTCCAGGAGTCTGCAGTGGAGGCACGGGTCGGCAGTGGCCTGCTGCAGGGTTGGGGGCACTGCATGCATGGGACCTTTTGAAAGAGGTCTCCATTACCTCCACCATAGTTTGGCCCCAGGTAAAAAACAGGGAGGGAACACAGCCCCACCCATCAACAGAAAATTGGATTAAAGATTTACTGAGCATGGCCCCTCCTGTCAGAACAAGACCCAGTTTCCCCCTCAGTCAGTCTCTCCCATCAGGAAGCTTCCATAAGCCTCTTATCCTTCCCCATCAGAGGGCAAAGCAAAAAAGCAAAGTGAGGTCACTCAGTCATGTCCAGCTCTTTGCAACCCCATGGGCTGTAGCCTACCACGCTCCTCCATCCATGGGATTTCCCAGGCAAGAGTACTGGAGTGGGTTGTCATTTCCTTCTCCAGGGCATTTTCCCAACCCAATGATCAAACCCAGGTCTCCCCATTGTCGGCAGACACTTTTACAGACACTTACCGTCTGAGCCACCAAGGAAGACTCGTCAGAGGGCAGACAGACTCAAAACCACAATCACAGAAAACTAGCCAATCTGATCATATGGACCACAGCCTTGTCTAACTAAATGAAACTATGAGCCATACTGTGTAAGGGCACCCAAGACGGACGGGTCATGGTGGAGAGTTCTGACAAAACGTGGTCCAATGGAGGAGGGAACGGCAAGACACTTCAGGATTCTTGCCTTGAGAACCCCATGAACAGTATGAAAGGGCAAAAAGATAGGACACTGAAAGATGAACTCCCCCAGTTGGTAAGTGTCCAATATGCTACTGGAGATCAGTGGAGAAATAACTTCAGAAAGAATGAAGCCAAAGCAAAAATAACATCCTATTGTGGATGTGACTGGTGATGCAAGTAAAGTCCGATGCTGTAAACAGCAATATTGTATAGGAATCTGGAATGTTAGGTCCATGAATCAAGGCAAATTGGAAGTGGTCAAACAGGAGATGGCAAGGATGAACATCAACATTTTAGAAATCAGCTAACTAAAATGGACTGGAATGGGCAAATTTTTACTCAGATGACCATTATATCTACTACTGTGGACAAGAACTCCTTAGAAGAAATGGAGTAACCATCATAGTCAACAAAAGAGTCTGAAATGCAGTACTTGGATGCAATCTCTAAAACAACAGAATGATCTCTGTTCGTTTCCAAGGCAAACCATTCAATATCACAGTAATCCAAGTTTATGCCCCAACCAGTAATGCTGAAGAAACTGAAGTTGAATGGTTCAATGAAGACCTACAAGACCTTGTATAACTAACACCCAAAAAAGATGTCCTTTTTTGGGGGGACTGGAATGCAAAAGTAGGAAGTCAAGAAATATCTGGAGTAACAGGCAAATTTGGTCTTGGAGTACAGAATGAAGCAGAGCAAAGGCTAAGAGAGTTTTGCCAAGAGAGCACACTGGTCATAGCAAACACCCTCTTCCAACAACACAAGAGAAGACTCTACACATAGACATCATCAAATGGTCAATACTGAAATCAGATTGATTATATTCTTTGCAGCCAAAGATGGAGAAGCTCTATACAGTCAGCAAAAACAAGACCAGGAGCTGATTGTGGCTCAGATTCAGTTCAGTTCAGTTCAGTTACTCAGTTGTGTCCGACTCTTTGCGACCCCATGAATCATAGCACACCAGGCCTCCCTATCCATCACCAACTCCAGGAGATTACTCAAACTCATGTCCATCAAGTTGGTGATGCCATCCAGCCATCTCATCCTCTGTCGTCCCCTTCTCCTCCTGCCCCCAATCTCTCCCAGCATCAGGGTCTTTTCCAATGAGTCAACTCTTCGCATGAGGTGGTCAAAATATTGGAGTTTCAGCTTCAGCATCAGTCCTTCCAATGAACTCGGATTATGAAGTCCATATTGCCAAATTCAGACTTAAATTGAAGAAAGTAGAGAAAACCATTCAGGTATGACCTAAATCAAATCCCTTATGATTATACAGAAGAAGTGAGACATAGATTCAAGGGATTAGATCTGATAAAATACATGAAGAACCAAGGATGGAGATTCTTGACATTGTACAGGAGGCAGGGATCAAGACCATCCCCAAGAAAAAGAAATGCAAAAAGGCAAAATGGTTTTCTGAGGAGGCCTTACAAATAGAGAAAAGAAGAGAAACTAAAGGCAAAGGAGAAAAGGAAAGATATACCCATTTAAATGCAGAGTTCCAAAAAATAGCAAGGAGAGATAAGAAAACCTTCCTTGGTGATCAATGCAAAGAGATAGAGGAAAACAATAGAATGGGAAAGACTAGAGATCTCTGCAAGAAAATTAGAGATACTAAGGGAACATTTCATGCAAAGATGGGCACAATAAAGGACAGAAATGGTATGCACCTAACAGAGGCAGAAGATATTAAGAAGAGGTGGCAAGAATACACAGAAGAACTATACAAAAAAGATCTTCACAATCCAGATAATCACAATGGTGTGATCACTCACCTAGAGCCAGACATCCTGGAATGCGAAGTCAAGTGGGCCTGAGGAAGCATCATTGAGAACAAAGCTAGAGGTGGTGATGGAATTCCAGTTGAGCTATTTCAAATGCTAAGAGATGATGCTGTGAAAGTGTTGCACTCAATATGCCAGCAAATTTGGAACACTCAGCAGTGGCCACAGGACTGGAAAAGGTCAGTTTTCATTCCAATCCTAAAGAAAGGCAATGCCAAAGAATGCTCAAACTACTGCACAATTGCACTCATCTCAATGCTAGTAAAGTAATACTCAAAATTCTCCAAGCCAGGCTTCAACAGTATGTCAACTGTGAGCTTCCAGATGTTCAAGCTGGATTTAGAAAAGGCAGAGGAACCAGAGATCAAATTGCCAACATCTGTTGGATCATTGAAAAAGCAAGAGAGTTCCAGAAAAGCATCTATTTCTGCTTTATTGACTATGCCAAAGCCTTTGACTGGGTGGATCACAACAAACTGTGGAAAATTCTTACAGAGATAAGAATACCAGACCACCTGACCTGCCTCTTGAGAAATCTGTATGCAGATCAGGAAGCAACAGTTAGAACTGGACATAGAACAGACTGATTCCAAATAGGGAAAGGAATACGTCAGGGCTATATATTGTTACCTTGCTTATTCAACTTAAATGCAGAGTACATCATGAGAAATGCTGGACAGGATGAGGCACAAGCTGTAATCAAGATTGCTGGGAGAAATATCAATAACCTCAGATATGCAGATGATACCACCCTTAAGGTAGAAAGGGAAGAACTGAAGAGCCTCTTGATGAAAGTGAGAAAGGAGAGTGAAAATGTTGGCTTAAAACTCAACATTCAGAAAACTAAGATCAAGGCATCTGTTCCCATCACTTCTCAGAAAATAGAGGGGGAAACAGTGGAAACAGTGGCAGACTTTATATTCTTGGGCTCTAAAATCACTGCAGATGGTACCTGCACCTGTGAAATTAAAAGACACTTGCTCCTTGGAAGAAAAGTTAAGACCAACCTAGACAGCAATTTTTTAAAAGCAGAGACATTACTTTGCCAGCAAAGGTCCGTCTAGTCAAAGCTATGATTTTTCGAGTAGTCATGTATGGATGTGAGAGTTGGACTATAAAGAAAGCTGGGCGCAGAAGAATTGATGCTTTTGAACTGTGGTGTTGAAGACTCTTGAGAGTCCCTTGGACTCCAAGGAGATCCAGTCCATCCTAAAGGAAATCAGTCCTGAAAATTCATTGGAAGGACTGATGCTGAAGCTGAAACTCTAGTACTTTGGCCATGAGATGCAAAGAAGTGACTCAATGGAAAAGACCCTAATGCTGGGAAAGATTGAAGGCGGAGAAGGGGGTAACAGAGGATGAGATGGTTGGATTGCATCACTGACTCAATGGACATGAGTTTGAGTAAACTCTGAGAGTTGGTGATGGACACCATCGTACATGATTTAGCAATTGAACTGTATTAAACTGAAAAATAGAAGAGCTGATGGTTTGCTCTGGCTGTAGTGTTTAGGTTCTTAATAACCTGTTAGCTGCTTTGTGTATAGTTAAGTCACACATTTACTGAATGAAAACTTGCAAACAATCAATTTCCTACAAATTTGGGATACTTAGTTCCAAGAAAAAATTGTTCTCTTTCAAGGTAATTTAAAAAATCAGGTATTCCTTCAATGTTCTTGTGTCTAGTAGTTAATTCATTCATTGCTGTGTCCAGTAATAAAATATTTTTATGTTTATGATATTTTATGTTTTTTATAAGGTAGAACTACTGTGAATTATACTTTTATAATAGCAAGTATTGTTGAATATCTAAGTAGAATTGTGACCTTGGATTGTCATTGAAATTTTTTGGGTTTCAGTTTCTTCATCAAACTGTGCTTCTGTGATTTGGACTTAGTTGTTTTATTGTATTATCAGATGATGACAATTATTTTTTAGTTGATAAGGGAAATTTAATTCAACAGATGGAGTATTCCCAGTTTCAAGATTTTTCTCCCATAAAATGTTCTCAATGTTAGAAAAGTTATGGTGATAAAACAAGAGTTGATAGTGCTTTGTTTGACAGCTTGTTTCTCTATGGATATTTGTGTGTGTGTATGTGTGTGTGTGTGTATTTTGGAGGGGGCTGTGTCAGTTCTTAATTGTGGCATGTGGATTTTTCTCTAATTGTGGCACAAGGACTCCAAAGTGCACGGACTCAATAGTTGCAGCATGGGGGCTTAGTTGTCCCGCAACATGTGGGGATCTTAGTTTCCTGCCCAGGGATTGAACCTGCATCTCCTACATTGGAAGGTGTATCCTTAACCACTGGACCACCAGGAAAGTCCCTGGACATTGTGTTTGTGATTATGATTTTATATTTAGTTAGTAATTTCTTTATTTTTTTTTCTATTTTGTATATCAGTATTTCATGGTGTTTTATAATTTATTAATGTTTTATCTCTTAGACTGATCTGAAGTTTCTAAGTGTATACTACCTCAAATACTTTGTGTTTTACCTTGATTATATGCACATTAAATTCAGAAAACTTTACTAAGCATTTCTAGAGGATGCGTAAGAAAGAATTTAAGGAATTTAAATTTTACTTGTAATAGTTTTCCTTCAGTTTTTTTTTTTGTTGTTGTTCAGCCACTCAGTCATGTACAACTCTTCATGACCCCATGGACTGTAGCACTCCAGGCTTCCCTGTCCTTCACCATCTCCCAGAGCTTGCTCAAACTCATGTCCATTGAGTCGGTGATGCCATCCAACCATCTCATCCTCTGTCATCCCCTTCTCATCCTGCTTTCAATCTTTCCCAGCATCAAGGTCTTTTCTAATGAATCGGCTTTTTGTATCAGGTGCCCTAAGTATTGGAGCTGTGACAACCTAGGGGGATGGGATGGGGTGGGAGGTAGGAGGGAGGGGACATACGTGTGTTTATGGCTGATTCATGCTGATATATGACAGAAATCAACACAATATTGTAAAGCAATTATCCTTCAATGAAAAATAAATTTAAAAAAAAGACAAACCTCTAAATCAGAACCTCTGGAAAGAAGGCCTAAGAATCTCCCCTTTAACATATGCCCTAGATCCTTAAACAGTCTAAAAGACTGAAAACAAATTTTTTAAGATTAATAAGAAGTAGTAGGGGTGTAGCAAATTGTACAGTTGCTAAATTGTTACCAACTCTTTTGGTATTGCAACCCCATGAACTGCAGCACACCAGCCTTTCCTGTCCTTCACTATCTCCCTGAGTTTGCTCAAACTCATGTCCATTGAGTCAGTGATGCCATCCAACCATCTCATCCTCTGTCACCCCCTTCTCCTCTCACCTTCAATCTTTCCCAGCATCAGGGTATTTTCCAAGAGTTGTTTCTTCTCATCAGGTGGCTAAAGTATTGGAGCTTCAGCTTTAGCATCAACCTTCCAATGAATATTCAGGACTGATTTCCTTTAGGATTGACTGGTTTGGTCTCCCTGCAGTCCAAGGGACTCTGAAGAGTCTTCTCCAATACCACAGTTCAAAAACATCAATTCTTTGGCACTCAGCCTTCCTTACAGTCTAACTCTCACCTCCATATGACTACTGGAAAAACCATAGCATTGACTAGATGGACCTTTGTTGGCAGTGTAATGTCTCTGCTTTTTAACACACTCTTTAGGTTGGTCATAGCTTTTCTTCCAAGTTGCAAGCATCATTTAATTTCATAACTGCAGTCACTATCTGCAGTGATTTTGGAGCCCAAGAAAAAGTCTCTCACTGTTTTCATTGTTTCCCCATCTATTTGCCATGAAGTGATTCAGTTTACCAATTAGTAAAATACATCAGGCAAATTTGTCAATACGTTGAAAAAAAATCACTGAATTTCTGTTCAAGGGAATACTGAGTATTTAGGGGCACTAGAGGGTTTGTCTGATTCTAACTGTGTATTTTTTGTAATCTTTTATTGACGAGGCTATTTTATAGCTCTTTAGAGATAAAAGTTAAAGTGTACAAAATAGAAAACAAAAAAGCTTCCATATAGGAAAAAAAAGAATATAGAAAACAATGCAATGTTTTCTACATTGCATTGCAAATGCAATGCAAAATAGAAAACAAAACAATGCAAAATAGAAAACAATGCAAATGTTCTCTGCCCATAACAATGTAAATGATTCCTCTTCTCAGCAATGCAGGACATTTTTTTCCAGTAGAGAATATAAATCTTTGTAAGTTAAATTCTATTATGAATAGATTTTCACTTCTTGCTAGATTCCTTATTAATTAATATGTTAAATAAAATCCCTGACACTTCACATTTTGACTCATGGTTATTGTTTTATATAAACATGACTCATGTTTATATGAGTCATGATTTTACCATTTTGGAAATTATACATTAAGATTTTTAAACACTTATAAAATGTACATATAAATAGATAAGTACAAGCATATATGTGGGCTCCCGGTGGCTCAGTAGTAAAGAATCCACCTGTCAACGCAAGAGATGTAGGTTTGATCTCTGGGTCTGGAAGATGCCCTGGAGAAAGCAATGGCAACCCACTCCAATATTCTTGCCTGGGAAATCCCATGGACAGAGGAGCCTGGCAGGCTACAGTCTATGGGGTTGCAAAGAGTTGGACACGATTGAGCATGCACACACACTCACAAGCACATACGTATATGAAATTTAAAGAAATACTCATATGATGTGCTGAAAAGTAACAAAACAATAATTATTTAAACTAGGTAACATTTTTGCTTATTACAATGTATGTACACTTAAGATAAAATATATTCATAAGCAAGAAGAAAATTAAAAAATAAAACTTTTATGATCTTACCATCTAGAAATAATATGACCTTGGAATAAGGTGTTTCAGACTTACATTTTGTGTTTATTTAATTTTTTTCTAACATAGATAACAATGTATCCCATATTGATTTAAATGATTTAGATCTTTGTTTTTTTAAACTTAAGAGTATATCAATGAGCACTTTTTTGACACTTAGTTTTTAAAGATTGTATTTCAGCATTTCTAAGGAGAAGAAACTAACAAAGCTTCCTGCTAACTAATTTGGTTCTAATAACTTTGCAAGTACCATGTCATTATTTTAAAAATGAAAGGATGTTAAGAAGGCACACAAAATCACCAAATGCAGAAGAAATTAAAGCAAAAGTATTTTAATACTCTGTATCCCAGAGATGGTCACCCTGTGTGGGATCTTAGAGGTCTGTCTATACACATTACCATGATGAATGAAATCTTTTTTTCAATTGTTTTTGTTTAAAAAGAAGCTGGCGTGGAGGTTATTGGGGGATTAAGGGTGGGGAAGAACCTAAGACTACAAAGGAAATGAAGCCTGGAAAATCAGTATAGGATAGCGGTCCTGTCCTAGCTGTTAACATTTAAAAAGCCCTTTCAAGGACCATAGAAATAAAGGCTACAAATGTCTGGAGCTTGAAATGGCTTTTGTACTTTTGAACCTGTTATGAAAGCTTTTCTTAGAACTCTCCTTCTTTCCCCTCCTGCGAAACAAAATAGTTAAGCAAAAAAAAAAAAAAAACCAAAAGAGAGCGCGAGAAATTAAACAGGAAAAGACCAGATATAAAGGATGTTACCATAGCTTATTTTAAATTTCTGAGCCAGAAGAACAATTTCTTCTTAAAAAAAAAAAAAAAGGAACAAAGAGGAAGAACTGCCATATTTCAAAGTCTGAAGGAAACAAAAGAGAATAAGTGGTTATATCCTTGAATCTTGTGAATTGCTGGTAGCTCCAGTGTAGCTGCATCTCCAGCAGGAGTCAACACTTTCTGATTTTGTTGCTACTGAACTGGTTTTTGAACAAGTTACAGAAGTAAAGAGAAAGAGGCAATGTGCGTTGAGACTATTCTGGTTTTGATGCAGTATTTGGTTGAACACCAATGTTCTCTATGTTTTCATAAAGAGTAAGTTTTTTAAAAAAAATAGTCAAAGGACAAGGATTGCTAATTCTTATAAAGTTCCTCACCAGAGACCAAGTATGACTTTCCTTCCTTGTTTTGATTTCCTTGTTATTTTGTTATAATAGAAATGGAAGAATGAATGACCGACATGTAGTTTTTGTTCTTTCACCAACAAGATTATAAAGGGACTCCAAGTCTCTCTAATGGAGTCTAACTCTACTTAAATTAAAAACTTTAAAGTCCTGAAATGCAATATGGAAGTTCTAGATTTTAGTCCTATCACTGCTATTAATCATGTCCTTGTCACCTAACCTCTCTTAGAGCCAAACTAGTTTATTGTTTCTTACATCTGCAAAGTTCTATAATTCTGTGAATTTAAAAAATGTGACAGTAATGCTAAAGGGTAAAATCCTCTTTAAAAAGCAGGTGTCAATTTAAAAAAAGATTCCTAAGTTTCAAATGATGAAACTAGTAATATAAAAACAAAATTTTTGTGTGACCACAGAATTTAATTTTTTGAATAAATATTTTTAATTGAAATACAACAGATACACGGAAAAGTGCACAAATTGTAAGTATTATAGTTCAGTTGTCACAAAAATGAACATATCTATGTGACCTCTGCTCAGGTCAAGAAATAAAACATTTTAAGTAGCTCTTTAATCTTCCTTCTGTTTTAGTTACTACCTTCTCTTCCTTTCCAAACATAGCTATCTTGACTTTTAAAAATTTTTCCCTGTTTTTGAGTTTTATTTAAATAGAGCCATACAGCATATATAATTTTATATCTAGCTTCTTTTATATAATGTTGTATTTGAAAGTGTATGGTAAAATTTAAGTGTTATCATGATCATGATCATTATCACCATAAGGAGAATTTATTTTTTTGTAACAGGAGGAGAGATGAACAGTTTATGTACAGTAGACTCTACTTATTACTGTGGCCAGTGCCCTATCATAAAAAGATAAAGTGAGTCACAAACGTGAGTCTTGTGCTGTGCTCAGTCATGTCCAACTCTTTGCGACCCCATGGACTATAGCCCACCAGGCTCCTCTGTCCATGGGATTCTCCAGGTGAAGAATACTGGAGTGGGTTGCCATGCCCTCCTCCAGGGGATCTTCCCAACCTAGGGATCGAACCCAGGTCTCCCATATTGCAGGCAGATTCTTTAACTTCTGAGACACCAGGAAAGACCAAGAGTGAGTCACGTATGTAATTTAAAAATTTTACTAGTCACACTAGAAAAAATTAAAAGAAATAGATGAAATTAATGTTAATAACGTATTTTATGAAAATCAATATATCCAAATGGCTATTGTTTCAGCATGAACTCAATATAAAAACTGTTGAAATATTTGACACTAATTTATTTATATAAAGTCTTCAAAAATCCAGCGTGAACTTTTGTATCACAGCACATCTTGATTAAGGATAGTCATATTTCCAGTAGCCCAATAAGCCACAGGTTGCTACTGGCTACTGTGTTGAAAAGTACAGATTTGAGTCTTTTCATGATAAAATGGGAGGATGATCAGTGCTGTAAATTTAACATGATTTACTCATGCTTTTAGCAATATTATACTGCAATGTATACTAATAGTGGGTTGGTAGTCTATGTTGGTGGCTCAGATGGTAAAGAGTCTGCCTGTGATGCAGGAGTCTCAGGTTTTATCCCAGGATGTGGAAGATCACCTGGAGAAGAGAATGGCAACCTACTTCAGTATTCTTGCCTGGGAAGTTCCATGGACAGAGGAACGAGGTGGGCTACAGCCCATGGGGTCACAAAGAGCCAGACACGACTGAGTGACTAACACACACACACATACACACACACTGTAATGTATACTGATAGTGCGTTGTTAATTTATGTTTGAGATATAGGATTTTGGGTATTTTATGTGAATAATAACTCTGAACTCTACCACTGAAACTTATTTTTTGAAACTTTTCCAACAGGACTATTTTGTCAGAGTTTAAATTGGCAACTTTAAAATCAGAACCTTGAACCTATAGGAGTCCAGTATATTCTGAAGTAATTTGCATCCTAGTGAGAAACAGCAAGAGAGACATTTGGTGGCCTAAAAAGACCTAATGGAAATTAAGAGACACAATGTTCAGAGCAACTGGTAGGTAAATAACAAAGGCATATATAACAACTGAAATTTTTATAAGGGAAAAACAGTGGCTATGACTGACTATATAAAAATAACTTTGATATTAACTGAATGTTTATGTCCTTCCAAATTCATATGCTGAAACCTAATCTCCAAAGTGATGGTATTTGGAGGTAGGGCCTTTGGGAGATGAATAGGTCATGTGGGCAGAGCCCTCATGAATGAGATTAGTGCCCTTTTAAAAGAGACCACAACAGCTCCCTTGATCCTTCCACCAGGGAGGACACAGCAAAAAGATAGCCATCTATGAGGAAGTGGGTTCTTACCAGACACCAATCTGTCAGGGCCTTGATCTTGGACTTCTCAGGCTCCAAAACTGGTAGCTATAAATGTTTGTTGTTTAAGCTACCCAGTCTATGGTATTTTTGTTATAGCAGTCCAAATGGACTAAGATAAACTTTGGAAGTTTAGCATAGTAACTTTAGGGAAGTTGGAAATCAAACAAAAGTTCCATAGAAGCAGATTTTTTTTTTTTTTCCTGGAGAACAACGCTATAAATAATGTCTTGTTCACTAGGATGATCTTCCCTAATGGCTCAGATGGTAATCAAATCTGAGACCTAGGTTCAATCCCTGGGTTGGGAAGATCCCCTGGAGAAGGGAACGGCTACCCACTCCAGTATTCTGGCCTGGAGAATTCCATGAACAGAGGAGCCTGGCAGGCTATAGTCCCTGGTGTCACAAAGAGTCAGACACAACTGAGCAACTTACACTGTCTCTTTTCACTAGGATAAGCCTACATAAATCTATTTGAACTATACTATAGTTGAAATATTTATCATTTGCAGTAACAAATACTATTGTAATGTTAAAAGTAAAAGAAAATAATTTGTATTTTATAGTTTTTAATGCTTTTGAAAAATTATGTAAAATTCTTTAGAAGATGAGAAAGGAGGTAGACGATGATATGGCTGTTTTTAAGGACTAAATGGTTAATGAGAGGAATTAATTTTTATCACTTTTTATCATGGAAATTTAAATGTATATACACAGGCAGACAAAATAGTGAGTATTCATACTGTATTCTGTTTAATAGGAATATAAAAGGTTTTTGGCAGAGAAAAGTTCAAAGTTTTCTCCATCAGTCACCAGGTGACAGTCCAGCCTGAGATGGTTTAATAGCTATTTGATTTGGGTTCTGAAGAAGTGGAAGGAACTGAAGGTGGTATGCAGTTATGATAATGTAGATTGCATTGATTCATGAACTGAATAGATAGACATATGGCTAAATGCTTTACAGACCAGAAATTAGATTCTAAGAGGAAGATGATATAGGATTCCTGGGTTCAAGTATTTCTTTTTTGATCTGTGGTTATTATTAACTGTTTTTGCTTAGTTTCTTTTTTAGTTTCAAAATTACATGATCTTTATATTTTGCGTGAATTTTAGAGAGTTACTGGTTGTTTGGAAAACTTAGAGTAAATTTTTAGGGACAAAGTATGATTCCCTAAGAAAGTTTATTATAAATGTATTAGCCATATGAAATAAAATTTTTGTTTATATTGTGAAGTAAAATATGTAGTGTAAAATAGAGAATCATTTGTCTATATTTTCAAATTTTCCTTTAAAAACCAAAGCAAATATGTAAAGATTTTGACAATGCTTTGTATACCACTTTTATATATAAAAATATGTATATATTCATATACATACATCTGTATTTATATTCCTTTCTTGTATAATCTGAGGTTGTAAATGGTTGCAAAAATTTTTGCCAGTATTTTTTACCACGTTGTGGAAAACTTCTTAGGCATATTTTTGGATGGGGCTATTAGCACAAAGCAATGTGGTCTAGAAGACAAAGCCTGAATCAGAAGTAAGAAAGACTGAAATCATTGTGGTCCTGACACTTATTATGGTGTGATCTTGGGTAAATAACTTATCTTTTTGGATCTCAATTTTTATATGAGTAAAAAGAGAAATTTGAACTAGATAATTTCTAAGATCCTTTAAGGTGGCAGCATGATATAATGAAAATAATATTGTTTTTAGAATCAGATGCATCTGGTTTTCATTCATTCAGCAAGTATTTATTGAGAGAAGTATTGTGCCAAGGACTGGAAATACTAATAAGTGATATAAACAAATTAACTAATTAGTCTCTATCTTTATGGAGCTTATGTTCTATTTTGGTAGACAACAAAAAAAAATACATAAAACAATTTTAAAAATTAGTAAGTGCCATATGGAACTTCCCTGGTTGTTGAGAGTCCACCTGCCAATGCAGGGGACATGGGTTTGATCCCTGGCCTGGGAAGATTCCACATGCCTGGGGACAACTAAGCCCATGCGTTACAACTATTAAAACCTGTGCTCTAGAGTCTGTACCCCGCAACAAGAGAAGTCAGCACAATGAGAAACCCACCCACCTCAACTAGAGAAACCCTATGCATAGCAATGAAGACCCAGCACAGCCAAAAATAAACAAATAAATGATTTTAAAAATAAGTGCTGTAAGGAAACAAACAAGTGATTCTTGACAGTGTGGTTTAGGACTGTTTCTCTGAGGTTGTAACTCAGGATGAGAAGGAACTAGCTAGATAATTAATAGGGAAGTGCGTTAGATAGAACAGCATCTGGAAAGGCTTGCAGATGGAAAGAAGTTCTGGGAGCTGAAAGAAGAGCATTGTGCATTAGAGTGTAGTGAAAAGATGGGAGAATGGCAAAAGATGAGGTTGGAAAAGATAAGCAGGGTTTTGTAGATCATGCTATGGAGTCTGGATTTTATCTTTAGTACAATAGTAAGCCTTTGTAGAGCTTTTAGCAGAAGAGTGTTTGATGTTTGATGTTTTAGGAAAGTAATTCTGATTGCAATATAAAGAATGGATTAAAGGAGGTTTGACAGCAGAAGTGAAGCTTTTGCACAGTCCAGTTGAATAATGAGGACCTGAGTTAAGGTGGTATGGTGGAGATGGAGAGATGTGGAATAATTTAAGATATATTTTAGAATTAGAAACAGCAACTTTCTGATGAATTGGATATCATGTATGATAGAAAGGAAGGAATAAAAGATGATTCTTAGGTTTCTGACTTGAATGACCAGTAAACAGAATTTCTCTTTACTCAGATGAGGGAAGATGAACAGATTTGGGTGGGTAGGTATCATGATTTCTTTTTCTGTTTCTTCATTGGACATTGATTACTTCGATCTTTTTGACATTTTTAGGTGATGATATCAAGAAATGGAGTAGGTAATTAAATATTCAAACCTGAAATTCTTATCAGTCAGGGCTAGAGATACATATATGAAAGTCATCAGTGTAAGGATAGTATTTAAATCCATGGGAATAGATGAACTATTCCAAGAAAAGAGACAAACCTTAGAGGACTTTGGCCTGAGTCTGAGGAACCCTAGAACTTACAAGTCGGGTTAGAAGAGGTAGATTCAGCAGTGGAGGCTAAGAGATAATGGCTAGTGAGGATGAAAGAAGTCAAGAAAGTATGCTATTCATAGAAGAGGTCAGTGTTTCAAGAAGGAAAGAGGTGTTGAGTGTGTTGAATGCTGATGAGAAATGCAAATTAAAATGAGCACAGAGAAATGACCGTTGAATTTGGCAATGTTTGATTTGAATTCTGACTCTGATACTTTCTAGCTGTGTGATCTTGACTACTTCACATTGTTGTTGTTTAGTTACTAAGTCATGTCTAACTCTTTGTGATTCCATAGACTGTAACTGGCTAGGCTCCTCTGTCCATGGGATTTTACAGGCAAGAATGCTGGAGTGGGTTGCCATTTTTTTCTCCAGGGAATCTTCCGGACCCAAAGATCAAACCCATATCTCTTGCATCGTCAGGTAGATTCTTTGCCACTGAGCCATTTTACATTATTGAAGCTCAATTTTCTCATCTTCAGAAATGGAAATAACAATATTTTTCTCTCATGGTTATTGTAAAGTGTATGATGAACTAACATGTCTTTATCTGAAACAGTGCCTGAAAAATTTGGGATGCTCAGTTAATATTAATTTCTTTTTTCTCTAGATGTGTAATGCCTTTTTAAATTTTAAATAGAGCACACATATCATTGCTTAAGGATGTTGTTTCTGAAAACTCTGCTGTTTAGTTAAAAGCCATAAAATAAAAAATTTCCATTAATTTTAATGGTAAATTATGATATATTTCATCCCAACCCAAGATACTCAGACTCCTTACAGATAAAAAATATAATATTTAAGGAACAATGAAATTAAGTTTATATAAATGGTAAACATAAATGTAGATTATACACAAACTAAAAAATTATAAAGTTATATTGTATTTGCTGAAGGAAGAAAAAAAGAATGGGTAATGGATGGTGGCTTTTAGAAGAGGAGGTATTCATTCTTTGAAAGGTATGTTCTTTCTGTACCATTTTTCCACAAATATTTTAGACTTTTAGGGGTTCATAATTATCTTGTCTTCACATGAATTTGATATGAACTTATGGCACACTTCTAGAGTTTTACAAGTTACTACCTCTTCATTCTTTTGGCAAGGCTGAACATTTTGGGTCATGGTACACATTGCAGAATTTTCCAGATGATATTCTCTGACTAGAAATTGTTAAGTTCCTTAAACCAGTGAGTATTTTTGCCTAAAAGTGTAATATTAAAATATCACATCTTATGGTATATTTATGTAGTGTGTTTTTGGGTAAAAAAGTTATTCTAGGGAAAAGAAGATGTCATCTGAAAAGTGACACTTTTTCAGAGCTGTTTAAAACTAATAACTTGCTATCAGATTTAAGTACTGATTTATTGATCATCTACCACACACATGACTATGTTGACTCTGTGAGGATAACTAAAAAATTTATAATATAATGAATAGCTTTTAGCAGGCAGAATTTTTAGGTAATTCTTAATTTTAAAAGAAAAATTGTGAAAAAGCAAAGCCACTTTTTAATGTCATCTCTCTCTAATAATGTGAAATGCTCCCTCAATTGAATAAAATTTGAAACTCTAGTTTATATTAACTGGAAATGAGAGAAACTCATTACAAAATAACATGTTTAAAAATTTTTTCTTTTAGTTGAGATCTAAACCCCTAACCAGCAAACGATCTTGTGGAGAATCATAAAGCCACTCTGGGTAGGTTTATGTATGTACTAGAGAACCACTGTCCAGGCAGGTTGAATTTCCACTGCATGCTGAACTTATACATCTAAGGCAATGTATTTCTTGGCAAAAATCTGAATTTCCTGCCTGAAGTCTTGGCATAGACAAGCACAAGATCAATGAGTTCCAAGATAGGACTCTGTGCCTTAAATATCCATGTATAACTTCTATTGGCATGATGCTTTCAAAGGAAATACATTTGGTAAATTATTCATTTCCTCCTCCAAACTATAAAATTGATATATGGTGGCTTTAATAATCTTTTGTGCAACTGTTATTACTGGCTTTTGTTGTTTAGACCTTGATCCCAGAGCAATAGCATGTGCAAATTGAAAATTAACCCAAAAGACTTCCTTATGCGAATATTACAAACTGAAACTTAAATCTATTTCTCTCTGATCATTTTCTTTTTTTTTTTTTTGTATGATAATAGATTTAGTATCCAAGTTAGTAGCCCATCCAATGATGGGGTTTATAGGCATCCCTAAACCTGAAAAAATGGTTGAAATAAACTCAGGGGCATTTTTTTTTTTTTTTTTTTTTACTTTGCTGTAAGTAATTCTGTGTGGTTTATTTCAATTTATTTACTTTTTTCTCTAGAATTACTGTAAAGATTTTCTGTTTCACTCATTATAGCACAGTGTTTTTCACATTTGAATAGACTGCATCAACATGAATTCTTTATAAGGACCTTAAAAACAAACTTTGCCAAGTCCCAGAATACAGAAGTGAATTCACATCCCAATACTCAGCTGCCTCATGAATAAAGGAGAGCCTGTGCCTGACACTTTGAAGCTGTAGCTGTTAAACCATACAGAATATTTACCTCAATAAATCATTATAAGAAACTAAGGTACAATTATACCCACAGAGAAAAGGAATTCAAAACACTGATTTATGTGTTTCAGTGCCTATTCCCTTTTCCCACTATGTTTTGAATTTTATGCGTGTTTGTCATCTTTGGCTGCTCCTATGTATCTTTAAACTAATGGGTTCTGATTTTTTTTTAACATTCCTCATTAAGTTTGTTATTTTTCACACACACAGGCATGATTTGCATAGTGTACAACATTTTGCATTTAAAATTAACTATATCTCATTTCTTAGGGCAGAAGAAAAAATGGAAAAAGTGACTTATTTTAAATAAAACACTGACTTGTGCAATTTGTGACAGTTTAAATTGAAATTCCAAATTAAGGATTTCATTTAGCATTTATTTTGGAGTACTAAGAGAGTAAGGAACTGAAATATAAACAGGAAGTAGATTTAGATCACTACCTTTAAGAACCATCTTCTACTGAACTATTTTGTTTATTTAAAGTTTGGTAACAGTATTATGGAAAGATACATTTGTTCACCAATGTGTATTTTTTTGTCTTTATGAAAGTAAAAAAATCCCAAAGCAAAATAAATCAGTAATGTGAAGAAAGGATAGTGAGAATGACAGAGTCGATGCACAGATAGGAGGAGTAGGAGGATTTTGCCGAGAATAATTAATTACGGTCATCCAGATGTAGTAGGAAAAAATGGTTTTGTAATGGTATGTTATAAATTGAAAGAATAGAAGTGGTATTTTGAAACAGTTAAATAATTTATCAAAAGAGTAAAACATTGTTTCATTGGTTTAACTTTTTTTTCCCCATTGGTTTAACTTATAACAATTTAATCTTTATGATTTTAGAAAATCAAAGTGCATACTATCTCTGAGCCCTATCTATAGAAATCAGGGGCTGAATTTAGTTGATTCAAGTTATGTGATCAGTTTGAATTACAGAGTTGTAATTTTAAACAAAGTAATGTTATCTTACATGTTACCCCCTTTTTCAATCCATGTGAAATTGAGGATGTTATTTGGATTAAAGCCAGAGTTTTCTTACTTTACCTTTTCAAATAGGAGGAATATCAGGATACATATAGATTGTAGGTTACCTGAGATTCTGGATCTTCTCCCATTCTCTAGTGTTGTGCGTATGTGTGTGTGTGCTCGGTTGTGTCCGACTCTTTACAACCCTGCGGACTGTAGACCGCCAGGCTGTCCCTTATTTCAAGGTCTTTTATTTTTAGAGAAGACTTTAAGAGAAGGCAGAGTTCAACACAAAGATATTAATAGTGAGATTTAGACATCTTATTAGAAAGTTTGACTTTTTCTCCTAAAGTGTAATTTTTTTTATCACACTCTATTAGGCAACTGTCTGCTTCTTTATGAATAGGAACAGAAGGAATGGAAAGCTAGATGATTTCTAGTCTTTTTCAGTTTGCTTCGTGCCAAATAGGTTTTCTTCTGTTAAATGATGTTTAAACAGTTTCTAAGAGAGTATTTAGACATTCTTGGTGGAACAGTCTTTAAATTTCCTTTACTTTTCCCCAAGCTCCCTATAATTTTGTGCATAAGAAGAGTTGAGTCCTGAACTATGTCTCATAATGAATGACTTTAAATGTGGGAGAAGTCATCTAAATTTTATTGACCTCTGAACTGCCAACATTGGTATTTTGTAGGAAACTCAAGTTAAATATGATGTTCTACCCTTTTTTTAACTTCTTACCTGCATAATTAGAGCACTTCACTAGGCTTTATTCATCCAATGAATTATTTATTGAATACTTACTGTGTGCCAAGTCCTGTGCCAAGAGTCTCAATTTCCTCACTTAATACAAGTACCTTGCAGAGTTGTTGGGGTGGTGTTTGTAAGCTATCTACCAAAGTGCTAATACAAAGATGTTTAATACATGGTTACTTTTTTTTTTTTAAAGGTTTGTCTTTGTTTGCTTAGCTTTTGTCATTCTACTACCCATGTTTTATTCATTACAGTATTTTGCAAACAATAGATTTCCATATATTAATACTTCTAGGAAGGGAACTCATTGTGATTCTTTAAAGTGGAGATCATTTTAGCTGAATTGAGTACAACATTTGGTTTTAGGCTTCTTGGCAACCCAGAGTAACTGAAAACTATAATATTATTATCTAATAAAAAGGAAATACATATGTTCCTCAAATGATACAAATGTTTCTCTAGCATTCAACTACAAGAGGACTTTATTGCATTGATTTTTATGTAATAGATTCTGAGTAAAATTGATGGCTCCTTCAGTAGCAAATTAGACTTACTGGTTTGACATGGAAACTGTTTAAAGGTGGGAGGTTAAAGTGGAAGTTTTGTAATTGGCAAGAGAAGTTAATTCAGTGAACTTTATTCATTCATTCAACAAGTGTTCATCTGAGTACCTGCTGATACTCAATGTACTCAATGAGAGAAAAATAGAATGTAGTCAATGTACTCAATGAGAGAAAAAGAGAAAAATTATAGTTGTATGACAGCTATTTGCAAGGTGAATCACAGAGTGATACATTTGGGAGAAATAAAAATTCCTCTGTGTTGTAATTCACAAGATGCTCCATGGGTAAAATTTTAAAATGTAAGCTATCAGATATGAGCATGTTGTAAAAAAGATGAAATAAACAAGTGAGCACAAATACATTTTTTAAAGTAAGTTTGTTTTTGATGGGAGAAGTAAAAGCCAAAGATATATCAGATATCTAAGATATTTATTTTATAGCAGTCAAGCTTTCCATTAGCATTCCCCTCTACCTTCCAGCTTATATTTCTAATTTTTATTATTATGAAACACTTTGAGAGACTCAAAAGTGGAAAAGGCCTTTGTAATTTAAATAAGTCTTTGTAATTAAAAATTCCTCTGAGTTGGAACCTGGCACAGAGGTCCCTTTCTATCTTGACTAGTCTTTTTCATAAAAATATTCATCAGTTTTTAATCAAACAAAATTTAAAAGAATGTTTCTGGCAGTTATAAAATAATTAAATGATTCATTACCAGGTGTTCAGAGAATCTTACAATGACCAGTTTATAAGTGTAATTTAATCATTTAACATTAGCATATGAAACATTTTGTGATGCCCTCATAGTCATCAATCTATATTTGTGAACTATATATTTTTTATGTATTATATTACATCAATCAGTGTGATTTGATCATGTAGTAACACACATTCTATGGACACACTCTGTAAGTTATTAAAATATCAGCAAATAAGGTATATTTTTAATATGGCAGGAAAGTGATTTCAAGTTTCATGTCATTTGTGAGCTTATAACAATTGTTTTATTAATTATTTATTTATTTTCTAAATGTTCAAGGGAAATCTATTCCTTCAACAGATGTATGAAGAAGGATTTTACGTATGTTTATTGCATAGGTAGTTTCTTTGACATGGGCTATTTCAGTTGAGTTGTAAAATACAATATTCAGGATTTTTCTTTCCTTGTTCATAAAATATTACAGTACAACACAGGCTTTCTGAAGGTGTCTGGGACATCAAACACCTTCAGAAGATTGGGGACTCAGGAAAACAAGAAGGCTGGCCATTGGGCTTGGTATAGGGAATCTTCCAAATTTTCCATGCCTAGAGGGAATGAAGGATACTAGTGAAAAAAGTGACTGAACTTCAGAACTAGCCAGTATCCTCAGGCTGGAAAAAGGTCTGTAAGAGGAGGGTTCTAATGCTGATAGCAGTACTTTCCGATGCCCTGACTCAGCAAAGCATATAGAATAAATTTAACAATTTACATAGTCACTGTGTTTCCACTAAGTAGCATACTCATTAACTGCTCATACAGAGATATAGGCTCTATTTTGTAGAAGGGTTCAAGCACTTCAGAGAAATTATCTTTTCTGATAAACACCAGCATAACATTAAGAAAAAAAAAAACACACATGGGAGCTTTTCTTTAGAATATAAAGTCTTAGATAACAAGGATTTGGGAATTTGTTTTGAATATGTACAGTGGTTAGCAAAATTGCATGAACATTAGTGTAAATGATATTTTATGATAAAAATACAATTAGATAATTCTATATTTTATTAGTTTATAAGTTATTTGTGAATTTTCTCAAATTATTAATAAGATGTTTCCTTTATCTCATAAATATTTTAGAATAATTAAATGAAATTCTTTAATATTTAAATTTAGACTAACTCCAGGAACCAGATAATGAAGTATGTTTTAGGGTCAATAATAGGGAAAAAATGTATATCACATTTGCAAAATTTATTCTCTATTTAGAATTTATAATATAGGAGATAACAATACAGTGTGATATGGTTTGAAGTGCACTGAAATTGTAATAAAAGACCTAGGTTCTTGTCTTTGCTCTACATTTGGAAAGTAACTCACTAGGTCTCAGTTTTAGTTGATTAGTCTTCAAGGAATGCTATATTCTTAAAGTAAGCTTCACACTAAAACTATAGTATAATGAGTAATTAATTAAAACGAGTAATAGTATACAAAGTTAGAAAACTCACAAACAAGTTTATGAAAAAGTCAAAATTTATTTCAAGGAAACCAAAGCATCTATGTATATGCTGTCCAATTTGGTTGCCACTAACCACATTTGGCTATTTAAATTTCTATTTAAATTAACAAGTATTAAGTAAAATTCAGAATTTAGTCTTTTAGGCTCACTTAAACATGTTTCAAATTATCAGTAGTTACAAGTGTCTAGTGGCTAGACAGATACAGAACTTTTCCAACATGGCAGAAAATTCTATTTATATGTATAGCACTAACCTGGGTGCTCAAATGGTCTTGATTTTTGTAGTGGTCAAGGGGCACTATGGTTTAGGTTTCCTACTGTATATCATTATATCACAGACATGTAAGCTGACGTCTGCTATGGTCAGATGGATTAGTTTTGGACTTGGGGCTGGTGCTACCAACCCAGAGAACTCCCAGTATTTATTAGTTTGGGGGGAATCCCTTGCATCCTCATATGCCAAGGAAAGACTACTGTTTGGTTGGGTCTGAGAAATTCAGAGCAAACCATTCAGGTATGACCTAAATCAAATCCCTTATGACTATACAGTGGAAGTGAGAAATAGATTTAAGGGACTAGATCGGATAGACAGAGTGCCTGATGAACTATGGATGGAGGTTCGTGACATTGTACAGGAGACAGGGATCAAGACCATCCCCATGAAAAAGAAATGCAGAAAGGCAAATGGTTGTCTAAGGAGGCCTTACAAATAGCTGTGAAAAGAAGAGAAGTGAAAAGCAAAGAAGAAAAGGAAAGATATTCCCGTTTGAATGCAGAGTTCCAAAGAATAGCAAGGAAAGAGAAGAAAGCCTTCCTTAGCAACCAATGTAAAGTAATAGAGGAAAACAACAGAATGGGAAAGACTAGAGATCTCTTTAAGAAAATTAGAGATACGAAGGGAATATTTCATGCAAACATGGGTTCGATAAAGGACAGAAATAGTATGGACCTAAAAGAAGGAGACGATATTAAGAAGAGGTGGCAAGAATACACAGAAAAACTGTACAAAAAATATCTTCACAACCCAGATCATCATGATGGTGTGATCACTCACCTAGAGCCAGACATCCTGGAATGTGAAGTCAAGTGGGCCTTAGAAAGCATCACTACAAACAAAGCTAGTGGAGGTGATGGAATTCCAGTTGAGCTATTTCAAATCCTGAAAGATGATGCTGTGAAAGTGCTGCACTCAATATGCCAGCAAATTTGGAAAACTCAGCAGTGGCCACAGGACCGGAAAAGGTCAGTTTTCATTCCAATCCCAAAGAAAGGCAATCCCAAAGAATGCTCAAACTACCACACAATTGCACTTATCTCACATGCTAGTAAAGTAATGCTCAAAATTCTCCAAGCCAGGCTTCAGCAATACGTGAACCATGAACTTCCAGATGTTCAAGCTGGTTTTAGAAAAGGCAAAGGAACCAGAGATCAAATTGCCAACATCTGCTGGATCATCAAAAAAGCAAGAGAGTTGCAGAAAAACATCTATTTCTGCTTTATTGACTATGCCAAAGCTTTTGACTGTGTGGATCACAGTAAACTGTGGAAAATTTGAAAGAGATGGGAATACCAGACCACCTGACCCCACCTCTTGGGAAAGCTATATGCAGGTCAGGAAGCAACATTTAGAACTGGACATGGAACTACAGACTGGTTCCAAATAGGAAAAGGAGTACGTCAAGGCTGTATATTGTCACCCTGCTTTTTTAACTTATATGCAGAGTACATCATGAGAAACGCTGGGCTGGAGGAAGCACAAGCTGGAATCAAGATTGCCGGGAGAAATATCAATAACCTCAGATATGCAGACCACCCTTATGGCAAAAAGTGAAGAGGAACTAAAAAGCCTCTTGATGAAAGTGAAAGAGGAGAGTGAAAAAGTTGGCTTAAGCTCAACATTCAGAAAACTAAGATCATGGCATCTGGTCCCATTACTTCATGGGAAATCGATGGGGAAACAGTGGCAACAGTGGCTGACTTTATTTTTTTTGGCTCCAAAATCACTGCAGATGGTGATTGCAGCCATGAAATTAAAAGACGCTTACACCTTGGAAGGAAAGTTATGACCAACCTAGACAGCATATTAAAAAGCAGAGACATTACTTTGTCAACAAAGGTCCATCTAGTCAAGGCTATGGTTTTTCCAGTAGTCATGTATGGATGTGAGAGTTGGACTGTGAAGAAAGCTGAGGGCCGAAAAATTGATGCTTTTGAACAGTGGTGTTGGAGAAGACTCTTGAGAGTCCCTTGGACTGCAAGGAGATCCAACCAGTCCATCCTAAAGGAGATCAGTCATGGGTGTTCATTGGAAGGACTGATGCTGAAGCTGAAACTCCAATACTTTGGCCACCTGTGTGAAGAGTTGACTCATTGGAAAAGACCCTGACGCTGGGAGGGATTGGGGGCAGGAGGAGAAGGGGCCTACAGAGGATGAGATGGTTGGATGGCATCACTGACTCGATGGACATGAGTTTGAGTAAACTCCAGGAGTTGGTGATGGACAGGGAGGCCTTGTGTGCTGTGATTCATGGGGTCGCAAAGAATCAGACAAGACTGAGCAACTGAACTGAACTGAACTGCTACTTCCTTTTGAAGTATATGTATATTATATATTTATGTATGTATTTCATTTTAGTTTAATTTATATATACCCCTACTTTGTTCTAACAATGATTTAGGACAACTTCTCCTTAGAATATTTTTCTGTTATTTTCTGCAGAGTGACTCAATTAGGTCTATTCAATATATATTTATTAAGCACAATTGCTCAGCTAGATATAAAAACTCTGGGAAATGTTCAGATCTTTGAAGAACAGTTTATGCTATTAAGGAGTTTTTAATATAAAGAAGAAAAAGATATATTTACATGAAAAGCTTAAAAGTGGAAGATAATTTTAATTAGGTCCCATTTGCTCATTTTTGCTTTTGTTTCCTTTAGGAGACAGATCCAAGAAATACTGCTGTGATTTGTGTCAAAGAGTGGCATGCCTATGTTTTCTTCTAGGAGTTTCATTGTATCCAGCCTTACATTTAGATCTTTAATCCATTTTGAGTTTATTTTTGTATATGGTATTAGAGAGTGATCCAATTTCATTCTTTTACATGTACCTTCCCAGTTTTCCCAGCACCACTTATTGAAGAGAATGTCTCTTTTTAATCATATTTCTTGCCTCCTTGTCATAGATTAATTAACCATAAGTGTATGGGTTTATTTCTGGGTTCTCCATTCTGTTCCATTGATTGGTGTCTCTGTTTGTGCCAGTACCATGCTGTTTTGATTACTGTAACTTTGAAGTATAGACTGAAGTCAGGGAGCATGGTTCTTTTAGTTCTGTTCTTCTTTCTCAAGATTGTTTTGGCTATTTGGGATCTTTTGTGTTTTCATACAAATTTTAAGATCATTTGTTCTAGTCCTGAGAAAAGTGCCATTGGTATTTTGATAGGGATTGAATTGAATCTGTATATGGCCTTGGAAAGTATGGCCATTTTAGCAATATTAATTCTTCCGATCCAGAATCACAATGTATCTTTCAATCTGTTTCTGTTGTCTTCAGTTTCTTTCATCAGTTTCTTAACAGTTTTCTGAGTATAGGTCTTTTACCTCCTTGGGTAGGTTTATTCCTAGATATCTTATTTTTTTGATGTGATGATAAATGAGATTGTTTTCTTAATTTCTCTTTCTGATAGTTCATTATTACTGTATAGACATGCAACAGATTTATGTGCTTTAGCTTTGTATCCTTCAACTTCATTAAATTCATTGATTAGTTCTAGTAGTTTAGTATCATGTCATTTACAGTGACTGTATTACTTCCTCACTTCCAATTTGGATTCTTTTTATTTGTTTGTATTGTATAATTGCTGTGGCTAGGGTTTCCAATACTGTGTTGAATAAAATTCGTGAGAGTGGGCATCCTTGTCTTCTTCCTCATCATAGAGGAAATGCTTTCAGCTTTTCACTGTTGAGTATGTTGTTAGTGGTGGGTTTATCATGTATGGCCTTTATTAAAATGATAAGACAACCTACT
This sequence comes from Cervus canadensis, assembly GCF_019320065.1. Lineage (NCBI taxonomy): Eukaryota > Metazoa > Chordata > Mammalia > Artiodactyla > Cervidae > Cervus > Cervus canadensis. The sequence goes on from NC_057396.1 coordinate 32,604,861, forward strand.
GAATGGGATAAAGTATTTGTAAATGATATGACTGATAAGAGGTTTATATCTAAAATATATAGACAGCTCATATAACTAAGCAAAACATTTTAAAAATGTGCAGAAGACCTGAATAGACTCTTTTCCAAAGAAGACATGCAGATAGCCAATAGGCACATGAAAAGATCCTCAATACTACTAATGATCAGGGAAATGCAAATCAAAACCAAAGTGACCTATCACTTCACATGTGTCAGAGTGACTATCATCAAAAAGAACACAAATAACAAATATTGGCAAGAATGTGGAGCAATGGGAACCTTTGTACACTTTTGGTGGGAATGTGAATTAGTGCAGCCAGGGTGTAAAACAGTATGGAGATTTCTCAAAAAGCTATAAACAGAGCATATGATCCAACAATTCAACTCCTGGTGTATATCTAAAAAATCCAAAAACAGTACTCTGAAAATATACACGCATGCCAATGTTCATAGCAGCATTACTTACAATTGCCAAGATATGGAAGCAGCCTAAAAGTCCATCAACAAATAAATGGATAAAGAAGATGTGACACACACACACACAATGTAATACTACTCAGCCATAAAAAAGAAGGAGATTTTGCCATTTGCACAGGTGGACTTGGAGGGTATTATGTTAAGTGAAATAATCAGAGAAAGACAAATACTTTATGATATCATTTACATGTGGAATATAAAAAATACAACTAACTAATGAATGTAACAACAATAACAAAAATAACCAGACTCACAGATACAGGAAACAAACTAGTGGTTACCAGTGGGGAGAGATAACTGGGGAGCGGCAATATAGGATATATAGGATAGGGGGATTAAGGATATATAGGATATATAGGATATAAGGATATATAGGATAGGGGATTAAGAGATAGAAACAACTATGTACAAAATAAGTTACAAGGATATATTATACAGCACAGGGAATAAAGCCAATATTTTATAATAACTATCAGTGGATCTTTAAAAATTGTGACTCACTATACTGTACATCAGTAATTTATATAATATTGTGTATCAACACTTCAATGAAAAGTGTAATAATTACATCCTTACAAATAAGAAAATATAATATGGGTTAAATGTCCAATAAATGATATTACATCATATGTATTGTAGAAGTCCAATAGAAGGAGAGATCTGTGAGCTTGAGTGGTTGAAGAAGTTAAGGAAGAAAGGGACTTGAGCTAAGATTGAGTATGTTGGTAAGAACTTTCTAGCAAGGAGATTCTATGAGGCAAAGATCATATGGAGGAATCAACAAGATATGTTTGGCTAATGTATTAATGAGGGTAGTCCAGGCTGTGTAACAAGTAACACACACCACTCACATTTCTCTGAAGTTTAGAATAAGAGTTCTGACCCTTTGCCTCTATTTCTCTGAACCATCTTTGATTCCTTTCTCTTCCTTACTGTCCTTAGCTAATTAATCTTATATTTTATAGATTCTTCTTTTCCAGGGAGGTATGAATTTTTTCCTTTATTTCCAAAAATGCCCAATATCTCAACCACTATAGAACTTTATTTTTCATATAACAGTCTAAGTCCTGGTCTAATTGGTGAATGGCCTTCTCTCATGTAGTGATTCAGGAATCTAGACTCTTTTGTGACTCAACAATTCCTTAGATCAGGAGGAAGGGGAGAGTGTGGAACAGTACATCTGGTAATTAAAGTTTTGTCCTATAAATGGGATTTATCACTTCCACTTGCATTCCATTGCCTGGAATCAGCTACACAGTTATGTACTCCCAAACAGCAAAGGAGGCTGAGAAATGTAGTCTAACTGTGCTCAGAAAGCATATTTTGTGATCATTTAGTAACCTTTATCATACACAGTAAGCCAATAAATCTAGCTTGGCTAATTAGGAAGGTTACTGTAGGAGAACAATGAGAAATAAGCCTGGAAATTTAGCTTGGGGTCACATTGTGGGAGACTTTGACTGACAGTCTAAGCACTGGGAACTTTATCTTATAATCATTTGGGTACTATTGAAAGTTTTTGTACAAAGGAAAGATATGGTAACAATGGGATTTTACAAACACTAATCCAGTATTTAGAATGACTTGGAAGAGGGAAAGGTTATGAGAAAGGAAAAAGTTATCCAAGTTACTGATAACAAGGACTTGGTCTATAACAGTAGGAGTGGAAATGGAGGTGGAGGCATCAATTTCTAATCTACTAGATGACACCACCCTTATGGCAGAAAGTGAAGAAGAACTAAAGAGCCTCTTGATGAAAGTGAAAGAGGAGAGTGAAAAAGTTGGCTTAAAGCTCAACATTCAGAAAACTGAGATCATGGCATCTGGTCCCATCACTTCATGGCAAATAGTGGAAACAGTGGCTGACTTTATTTTGGGGGGCTCCAAAATCACTGCAGATGGTGATTGCAGCCATGAAATTAAAAGACGTTTACTGCTTGGAAGGAAAGCTATGACCAACTTAGACAGCATACTAAAAAGCAAAGACATTACTTTGCCAACAAAGGTCCGTCTAGTCAAGGCTATGGTTTTTCCAGTGGTCATGTATGGATGTGAGAGTTGGACGGTGAAGAAAGCTGAGCGCCGAAAAATTGATGTTTTTGAGCTGTGGTGTTGAAGAAGACTCTTGAGAGTCCCTTGGATAGCAAGGAGATCCAACCAGTCCATCCTAAAGGAAATCAATCCTGAATATTCATTGGAGGGACTGATGCTGAGCCTGAAGCTCCAATACTTTGGCCACCTGATGTGAAGAGCTGACTCATTTGAAAAGACCCTGATGCTGGGAAAGATTGAAGGCAGGAGGAGAAGGGGATGACAGAGGATGAGATGGTTGGATGGCATCACCAACTCAATGGACATGGGTTTGAGTGGACTCCGGGAGTTGGTGATGGACAGGGAGGTCTGGCCTGCTGCGGTTCATGGGGTCGCAAAGAGTCGAACATGACTGAGTGACTGAACTGAACTGAGGAAGAAACTGTAAAATATGATTAATGATTAGCTTGTATCCTATGGAAGAGGGAGAAATTAAAATCATGGGGAGAAGGGAGAGAATTTTTTTTCTCTCTAAATATTCAATGAAGTATTTGGCTATGTGGTATTTGCTACTCCCCCCCTAATTTTGAACTAGTCCATTGGAAAGGAGTACATCAAGGTTGTACATTGTCACCCTGCTTATTTAACTTATATGCAGAGTACATCATATGCTGGTTTGGATGACTCACAAGTTAGAATCAAGATTGCCAGGAGAAATATCAACAACCTCAGATATGCAGATGATACCACTTTAATGGCAGAAAGTGAAAAAGAACTAAAGAGCCTCTTGATGAAGGTGAAAGAGGAAAGTGAAAAAGCTGTTTTAAAACTCAGCATTCAAAGAAACGAAGGTTATGGCATCTGGTTCTATCACTTCATGGCAAAAAATTGGGGAAATAGTGGAAACAGTGTCAAATTTCATTTTCTTGGGCTCTAAAATCACTACAGATAGTGACTTCAGCCATGAAATTAAAAGATGCTTGCTCCTTCGAAGAAAAGCTATGACAAACCTAGACAATGTATTAAAAAGCAGAGACATCACTTTGCTGATAAAGGTTCGTTTAGTCAAAGCTATGGTATTTCCAGTAGTCACTTACGGATATGAGAGTTAGATCATAAAGAAGGCTAAGTGCCGAAAAATTGATGCTTTCGAACTGTGGTGCTGGAGAAGACTCTTGAGAGTCCCTTGGACAGAAAGGATATCAAACCAGTCAATCCTAAAGGAAATCAACCCTGAATATTTATTGAAAGGACTGATGCTGAAGCTCCAATACTTTGGCTACCTGATGCGAAGAGCTGACTCATTGGAAAAGACCCTGATGCTGGGAAAGATTGAGGGCAAGAGAGAGGGTGACAGAGGATGAGATGGTTGGATGGCACCACTGACTCAATGGGTGTGAGTTTTAGCAAACTCAGGGAAATAGTGAAGGACGGGGAAGCCTGGCATGCTGCAGTTCATGGGGTTGCAAAGAGCTGGACACAACTTAGCTACTGAACAACAATTTGCTACATCCCTACAATTTTTTTAATTAATCTTAAAGAATTTGTTTTCAGTCTTTTAGACTGCTTAAGGATCTAGGGTATACATTAAAGGGGAGATTCCTGGGCCTTCTTTCCAGAGGTTCTGATTTAGAGGCTTGTCTTTTTAAAAATTTATTTATTTTTAATTGAAAGGTAATTGCTTTATAACATAGTGTTGATTTCTGCCATACATCAGCATGAATCAGCCATAGACATACATACGTCCCCTCCCTTTTGAACCTCCCTCCTACCTCCCACCCAATCCTATCCCTCTAGGTTGTCACAGACACCAGGTTTGAGTTCCCTAAGTCATATGGCAAATTTCCACTGGCTATCTATTTTACATATGGTCATGTAATTAATATATGTTTCAGTGCTACTCTCTCTAATCATCCCACCCTCTCCTTCCTGCATTGTGTCCACAGTCTGCCCTATGTCTGCATCTCCATTGCTGCCCTGAAGGTAGATTTATCAGTACCATCTTTCTAGATTCCATATATATGTGTTAATAGAGATATGTCTTTTTTATAAAAGTGATGAATGATTATGATGCAGACATGGTCTGCAGTTACATTTGAAAAACATTGCCTTAAATATATGTATTGACTCATGCTAAGTTGATGCTTTACTTTTTTCTGTAGTAAGTGGTTAAAAATTTTCTACAGGTTGATAAAAGATACTTGAATCTTTAGGTTCTGAGTAGAATCATCAGAATCATTCTTTTTTTTTTTTTTAAAAAACTTTTAATTTTGTTTTGGGGTATACTGGATTAACAAACAATGCTGTGACAGTTTCAGGTGAACAACAAAGGGACTCAGCCACACATATATACATGTATCCATTCTCCCCCAAACTCTGCTCCTGTTCAGGCTGCCACATAACTTTGAGCAGAGTTCCATGTGCTATACAGTAGGTCCTTGTTAGTTATATGTTTTAAATATAGCAGTGTGTATATGCCCATCCCAAACTCCCTAAGTATTCCTTCCCTCCATCTTCCCCCCACCCCCACAGCAACCATAAGCTTGTTCTCAAAGTCTCTAAGTCTGTTTCTGTTTTGTAAGTAAGTTCATTTGTGTCATTTCTTTTTAGATTCCACATGTAAGAGATATCATATCATGTTTCTCTTTCTCCATCTGACTTACTTCACTCAGTATGACACTCTTTAGGCCCATCCATGTTGCTGCAAATGGCATTATTTCATTCTTTTTAAAAGCTGAGTAATATTTCATTGTATATATGTACCACATCTTCTTTATCCATTACTCTGTGGGTGGACATTTAGATTGCTTCTATGTCTTGGCTATTGTAAGCAGTGCTACAGTGAATATTGGGTTGAATGTATATTTTCAGATCATGTTTTTTTTCTGGAAAAATGCCCAGGAGTGGGATGTTAGGGTCATATGATAGCTCTACTTTTAGTTTTTTAAGGAACCTCCATAGTGGCTGTATACCAGTTTACATTCCCACCAATGGTGTAGGAAGGTTCCCTTCTCTCCACACTCTCTGCAGCATTTATTGTTTGTGGATTTTTTGATGATAGCCATTCTTTCTATTCATTAGAAATACTGATGCTGGAGCTCCAATACTTTGGCCACCTAATGCAAAGAGCTGACTCATTGGAAAAGACCTTGACGTTCAGAAAGATTGAAGGCAATTGAAGGTGGCAGAGGATGAGATGGTTAGATATCATCACCGACTCAATGGACATGAATTTGAGCAAAATCTGAGAGATAGTGGAGGACAGAGGAGCCTGGTGTGCCAGAGTCCATGGGGTCACAAAGAGTCAGACATGACTTAGTAACTGGACAACAACAATTCTGGCTGGTATGAGGTAATATTTCATTGTAGTTTTGATTTGCATTTTTCTAATAATTAGCAATGTTGAACATCTTTTCATGTGCCTATTGGCCATCTGTATGTCTTCTTTGGAGAAATTTAGGTCTTCTGACCATTTTTTGAGTGGGTTGTTTGTTTTGATGCTGTTAAGTGTCATGAGTTTTTAGTAAATTTTGGAGACTAATCCCTTATTGGGCTTCCCTGGTAGCTCGAAGGTAAAGTGTCTTACTACAGTGTAGGAGACCCGGGTTTGATCCCTGAGTCAGGAAGATCCCCTGGAGAAGGAAATGGCAACCCACTCCAGTACTCTTGCCTGGAAAATCCCATGGACTGAGGAGCCTGGTAGGCTACAGTCCATGGGGTTGCAAAGAGTCAAACATGACTTAGTAACTGAACAACCACAACAATTCTGGCTGGTATTAGGTAATATTTTATTGTAGTTTTGATTTGCATTTTGGCCACATCATTTGCAAATATTTTCTCCCAGTCTGTGGGTTGTCTTTTGTTTTGTTTATTGTTTTCTTTGCTGTGCAAGAGCTTTTGAGTTTAAGTAGGTCCAACTTATTTATTTTTGTTTTTATTTCCATTATTCTGGGAGACAGACTGAAAAAGATATTGCTGCAGTTTATATCAGAGAGTGCTCTACCTATGTTTTTCTCTAGTTTTATACTGTTCAGTCTTACATTTAGATCTTTAATCCATTTGAGCTTAATTTTGTATATGGATAAAGAATGACCTAATTTTATTTTTTTTACATGTAGTGTCAAGTTTTTCCAACACCATTCATTGAAGTGACTGTCTTTCCAACATTATGTGGACTTGCCTCCTTTGTCATAGATTAATTGTCCATAGGTGCATGAGTTTATTTTTGAGTTTTCTACTCTGTTCCATTAATCTATATTTCTATTTTGTGTCAGTATATTACTGACTATACTGTTTTGATGGCTGTAGCTTTGTAGTATAGTCTGAAGTCAGGAAACTTGATTCCTCCAGCTCCATTTTTCTTTCTCAAGATTGCTTTGGCTATTTGGGGTCCTTTTGTGACTCCATACAAATGCTAAGATTTTTTTGTTCTAGTTCAGTGAAAAATGCTATTGGTGATTTGATAGGAATTGCATTGAGTCTGTAGATTGCCTTGGGTTGTATAGTCATTTTGACAATATTGATTCTTCCAATCCATGAACATGGTGTGTCTTTCCATCTGTTTATGCCTTCTTCAGTTTTTTCATGAGCATTTTATAGTTTTCAGAGTACAGGTCTTAGTCTCTTTAGATAGATTTATTCCTAGGTGTTTTATTATTTTTGATGTGATGGTAAATGGAATTGTTTTGAATTTTTCTTTCTGCTCTTTCATTGTCAGTGTATGGAAATGCAACAGATTTCTGTGTATTAAGTTTGTAACCTGCAACTTTATCAAATTTATTGATGAGTTCTAGTATTTTTCTCATAGTAGCTTTAGGATCTTCTATGAGTGTTCTTGCCTGGAGAATCCCAGGGATGGAGTCGCACAGAGTCGGACATGACTGAAGTGACTTAGCAGCAGCAGCAGCAGCATGTATAGTATCAGGGCTTCCCAGGTGGTACTAGTGATAAAGAACCTGCCTGCCAATGCAGGGAAATATAAGAGATGTAGGTTCAGTCCCTGGGTCAGGAAGATCCCCTGGAGGAGGGCATGGCAACCCACTCCAGTATTCTTGCCTGGATAATCCCATGGACAGAGGAGCTTGGTGGGGTATAGTCCATATGGTTGCAAAGAGTTGAACATGACTGAAGTGACATAGCACATGTTCCCTCTGCCTACTTTCTGGAGAGTTTTTATCATAAATTGATTCTGAATTTTGTCAAATGCTTTTCTGCTCTATTGAGATGACCATATGGTTTTTATTCTTCAGTTTGTTAATATGGTATATCACATTGATTGATTTGTGTATATTGAAGAAATCTTGCATCTGTGGGATAAATCCCACTTTGATCATGGTGTATGATCAGTCCTTTTAATGTGTTGATTGATTTGGTTTGCTAGTATTTTGTTGAGGACTTTTGCATTTATGTTCATCAGTGATATTGACCGGTAATTTTCTTTTTTTGCGGTATCTTTGTCTGGTTTTGGCAGAAACATTCTTGAAAGTTTGCTTTCTCTATTGTCCTAGAACTCGTAGGACAGAATATGCTTTTATTTCCTTCAGCTCCCTGAAGTGTTGATATTAAGAATCAGAAGTACTTAATGTCCTGTCCCAAATTAGTCCAAGTGATTCTTCAGTCAGAGAAATACAAATAACAATTTACTCACTTTGCTTTCAAAATATTACTTCTTTGTGTACTATGTTGATATTAGGGTGCTATCTGAATTTGTGGGATTGTTGTGATGCACACACTTTTTTGAATATCTGTCAGAAAGGTGGTGTGCTGACTTTTTCCCTTCCCAACATGTGTGATTTTGCCTTCTTCATTCTCCAAATGCAGTATATATATATAGAGAGAAATGTCTATGAAATTAAAAGATGCTTACTCCTTGGAAGGAAAGTTATGACCAACCTAGACAGCATATTATAAAACAGAAACATTACTTTGCCAACAAAGGTCCATCTCGTCAAGGCTATGGTTTTTCTGGTGGTCATGTATGGATGTGAGAGTTGGACTATAAAGAAAGCTGAGCACTGAAGAATTGATGCTTTTGAACTGTGGTGTTGGAGAAGACTCTTGAGAGTCCCTTGGACTGCAAGGAGATCCAACCAGTCCTTCCTAAAGGAGATCAGTCCTGAGTGTTCATTGGAAAGACTGATGCTGAAGCTGAAACTCCAATACTTTAGCCACATGAAGTGAAGAACTGACTCACTGGAAAAGACCCTGATGCTGGGAAAGATTGAAGGCAGGTGGAGAAGGGTATGACAGAGGATGAGATGGTTGGATTGCATCTCCGACTCAATGGAGATGAGTCTGAGTAGACTCTGGGAGTTGGTGATGGACAGGGAGGCCTGGCGTGCTGTGGTCCATGGGGTCACAAGAGTTGGACATGACTGAGTGACTGAACTGAACTGATACAGATACATATCCAGCCTTTTTTTATATCTGTTTCTTTTATAAAATTTATTGATTTTTTAATTGAAGCATAATTGCTTCACAGAATTTTGTTGTTTTCTGTCAAACCTCCACATGAATCAGCCATGGATATACATATATCCCCTCCCTTTCAAACCTCCCTCCCATCTCCCTCTCCTTCCCACCCCTCTAGGTTGATATAGAGCCCCTGTTTGAGTTTCCTGAGTCATACAGCACATTCCTGTTGGCTATCTATTTTACATATGGTAATGTAAGTTTCCAAGCTACTCTTTCCATACATCTCACCCTCTCCTCCCCTCTCCCCATGTCCATAAGTCTATTCTCTATGTCTGTTTCTCTACTGCTGCCCTATAAATAAATTCCTCAGTACCATTTTTCTAGATCCCATATATATGCATTAGAATATGATATTTATCTTTCTCTTTCTGACTTACTTCACTCTGTATAATAGGTTCTAGGTTCATCCACCTCATTAGAATTGACTCAAATGTGTTCCTTTGTACGGGTGAGTAATATCCCATGTGGTGGTGGTTTAGTTGCTAAGTGGTGTCCAACTCTTGTGACCCCATGGACTGTAGCCTGCCAAGCTCCTCTGTCTATGGAATCCTCCAGGCAAGAATACTGGAGTGGGTTGCCATTTCCTTCTCCAGGGGATCTTCCCAACATAGGGACTGAACCTGGGTCTCCTGCATTACAGAGTCTTTACCGACTGAGCTCCGAGGGTGTATATGTACCACAACATCTTTATCCATTCATCTGTTGATGTACATCTAGGTTGCTTCCGTGTTCTAGCTATTGTAAATAGTGCTGCAATGAACAATGGGATACATGTGTCTTTTTCAATTTTGGTTTCCTCAGAGTATATGCCTAGGAGTGGGATTGCTGGATCATATGGTGGTTTTATTCCTAGTTTTTTAAGGAATCTCTATCCCATCTTCCACAGTGGTTATATCAGTTTACATTCCTACCAACAGTGCAAGAGCATTCCCTTTTCTCCACACCCTCTCCAGCATTTATTGTCTGTAGACTTTTTGATGATGGCCATTCTGACCGGTGTGAGGTGATATCTCATTGTAGTTTTGATTTGCATTTCTCTAATAATGAGCGATGTTGAGCATCTTTTCATGTGTTTGTTAGCCATCTGTATGTCTTCTTTGAAGAAATGTCTGTTTAGGTCTTTTTTTCCCACCTTTTGATTGGGTTGTTTGTTTTTCTGGCATTGAGTTGTATGAGCTGCTTGTATATTTTGGAGTGTAATCCTTTGTCAGTTTCATTTGCTATTATTTCCTCCCATTCTGAGGGCTGTCTTTTCACCTTGCTTATAGTTTCCTTTGCTGTGCAAAAACTTTTAAGTTTAATCAGGACCCACTTGTTTGCTTTTGTTTTTATTTCCGTTACTCTAGGAGGTGGGTCATAGAGGATCTTGCTTTGATTTATGTCATCGTGTTCTGTCTATGTTTTCCTCTAAGAGCTTTATAATTTCTTGTCTTACATTTAGGTCTTTAATCCATTTTGAGTTTATCTTTGTGTATGGTGTTAGGAAGTGTTCTAATTTCATTCTTTTACATGTAGCTGTCCAGTTTTCCCAGCACCATTTATTGAAGAGGCTGTCGTTGCCACATTGTATATTCTTGCCTCTTTTGTCAAAAATAAGGTAGCCATAGGTGCATGGTTTCATTTCTGGGCTTTCTATCTTGTTCCATTGGTCTATATTTCTGTTTTTGTGCAGTACCATACTGTCTTGATGACTGTAGCTTTGTAGTATAATATGAAGTCAGGAAGGTTGATTCCTCCAGCTCCATTCTTCTTTCTCAAGACTGCTTTGGCTATCCAGGGTCTTTTGTATTTCCATGTGAACTGTGAAATTTTTTTTGTTTTAGTTCTGTGAAAAATGCCATTGGTAATTTGATAGGGATCACATTGAATCTGTAGATTGCATTTCATAGTATAGTCATTTTCACAAAATTGATTCTTCCTACCTAGGAACATGGAATATCTCTCCATCTGTTTATGTTGTCTTTGATTTCTTTCATTAGTGTCTTATAATCTTCTGTGTATAGTTCTTTTGTCTCCTTAGGTAACTTTATTCCTAGATATTTAATTCTTTTTGTTGCAGTGGTGAATGGGATTGATTCCTTAGTTTCTCTTTCTGAGTTTTCATTGTTAGTATATAGAAATACAAACTTTTACAAAATTAAAAGTTTTTTTTTTTTTTTAAAGAATCGTTCTGATTATTCTACTCAAAACCTAAAGATTCAAATATCTTTTATTCTGTGTATTGATTTTGTCATATCCAGCTTTTAACAGCAATACTTTGAGAGACTGGGAAAAGAGGAAAAGAAATTGGGGCTTTTGTCTTTTATTTTGTATTTTTCTATACTGTTTTTTTTAAAAAACCTAAATATATGTCAATTTTAAGAACTTGTTACTTCCTTTTTATCTACATTAAATAAATATAATAGTAATAGTAGCTACCATTTATCAAGTACTTCACCTCTAACAGTCCCTCCACATCATTTTACTTACTATTCATAAGAATTCTGCAAGATTGGTATTAACATTCCCATTTTACTTAGCAAACAGAGATTCAGAGATTTGGGTATGTTTATAAAACATGCCTAAAGGCATACTACTATTAAGTGGCAGAGCTCAGAACTAAATCCAGGTGTCTCTTACCCAAGTCCAGTTTTTTTATGTCTACATATGAAGGTTTTATTTACCCTAATCCCTTTGGATGGCAGGAAAGTTGTGTGAGTGGCAATGTTTACAGTTCTCCAGGAATCTTTTAGTAATTAAGACCAATGACTAAGAATAAAATAGTGAAATTACAGAGTAGGGGCTAGAGGAAGGCTGCAATGTCTGCCTCTATGAAGAGGCAAAATAAAATTCCATCAAGTGTCCTATGACTGGAGTAAGTTAGTCTGGTTATTTGATTGCTGGATATTTATTATCACTTTGTACAGATTTTTTATCAGGCCTTAGGGATTGACTATATCATTCACTGTGGTTCTGCCATGAAACAATTCCTCTCAGAGTAAAAGGCTTTAATGAAATGATTACTTTCAGAGATGTTGGCAGGGTTAAGAAACTAATAAGAAATGCTGAGGTTCCCAGAAACCAGCAACAGGAGGATACCATTAACATCATCAGGCCTGAAGGTACAAAAAGATGGAACAGTATTATCGGAGCCCAGAGCCCTAGAGGAGGGTCTGCTAGACAGAAGCCATTGTTTAGGTATTTAGTCACTACTATTAATAGAATTGAGGATCTATAGCAGGATGAGAATGGAGAAGAAATACTTGGATTTTCTTTTCTTTCTTCCTGCCCATCTCCTGCTGGTGCTTTTTACTAACCAAATAATAAATAGAAACCATCTGACAAAGAGTCCATGCAACACAGTTTGTGATTTCAGCCAAACAGGGCTCCAAGTGGAAAATGGGTCCATGGTGGGGCAGGGAAAATGGAGAATAAGTAGTACATCCCATTATCGCTTTGCCATTGTTTCCAGGTTAAAGACAAAATTCTTACCGTGGCCTACAATGTCCTACACTGTTGACCCTCGATGATCAATTCAGTGTCTTTTCATTCTCTCCACACCAATTTTACTTGCAGCTTATTGGTCCTTTGTTTTTGCCATGTATCTATCTGCCACAAATGCCTTTTCACTTGCTGTACCCTTTTCTGAGACACTTCCTTCTCTTTCCTCCCCATCCACCTAATTAGTGCTTATATATCTTTTCAGATCTTAATTCAAAAGTTTCTTCTTTTAAGAAGCTCTCCCTGACTTTCCTGACCAGACCAAATTCCTTTTTTAAATAAATTTCTTTAGCTAAGTGTACCTTTTCTTTATGTCATGCATTATAATTTACATTTATTACATTTGTTTGATTGTATGATTAATGGATTTCCTCCTGCTAGACCAAAAACAACATGAAGGAAGTGAGTCTGATATTTGCTTACCAGTATATTCCTAGTGTCCATATAAGGTTTGACACTCAGTAGGTACTTAATAAATACTTGTCGAAAGAACACATCAAACTAAAAATGAATAAACGTCTTCAAAAGGTGCACATTCTCTTTGACAAAGACAGTGTGTTAGTCTCTCTGTCATGTCCAACTCTTTGCGACCCCATGGACTATGTCTGCCAGGCTCCTCTGTCCATGGAATTCTTCAGGCAAGAATACTGGAGTGGGTTGCCATTCCCTTCTCCAGGGTATTTTCCCAATCCAGGGATAGAACTCAGGTCTCCTGCATTTCAGGCAGGTTCTTTACCATCTGAGCCACCAGGGAAGCTTTGACAAAGATAATATGTGCATAAATAGAACAATATAAAGCAAATACAGAGCAGCAAGTAAAGCTGTTAAGGCAAGATTTCTTAAAGATTCCACAAAGGTCCTGTGGTGTTTGTATGTGTCTCATTGTCAAGTCCCTTGTTTGCAATCATACATAAATGTCTCATGCTGCAATGCATATCTAACAGAGCATCTAGCACTTATACACAGTAGACATTCATGAAATATTTCATAAATGTTGACAAATTATAAATGATAGAGTAGGCTTAAAATTACTGTGTTTAAGAATTGTCTGAGCATGATCACTTGTTAAAAATATAGGCTTCACTTTAGATATATTGATTTCAGTAGAACTTGAATAGAGCCTGAAAATCTGGATTCTAAATAAGCACCCCAAGGAATTCTGGTGCAGGTGATTTGAGGATTACGTTTTGAGAAATATTAGACCATAAGCTCCTTGGTGGCAGCATGATGTTCTGATTAAACATGGGTACAGGAGTCACAGATTCCTGGGCTTGAATCTTGGCACTTACAGTACTAGCTGGACTGAAGTGACTTAGCAGCAGCAGCAGCAAATCCTCTAGATCTCTCTTTCTCTTTTTTTTTTTTTTCTGCTGCAGTAGGTCATAATATCTACTTTCTAAGAATATGAGAAAATATATGTGAAACATTTACTGTAGCACCTGTTATATAATCCTTAGTAAGTGGTAGAACTGGTTTTTGATAGTCAACATTTAGCCTGGTGCCTAGAACATAATTGATGCTCAGTGAATGTTTGATAAGTAAATGAAATATAGTTATAAGATTATCATATTTATAACTAGAATGGTCATTTGGAATTGTCTATTCCAATATTCTCATTTTACATATTAGGAAATTCAAGCTCACAGAGGTTAGATGACTCATCCAAGGTTACATATCTAATGATCTAATTAGTGGCAGAACTGAGACCAGAACAAAAGGGTGAAAAGAAAGATCTGGTAATCACCATTTATTTAACCACCATTTGTAGCTAGTGTTAGATTTTAAATAGACTGACATGTTTTTCTGTTTGTAATCAATGATGCCTTCCCAAATGTTCCTTTCTTAAACCATTGAAACAACAAACAGTAAATCAGTAAGTAAAACTAAATGACTATGTAGTTGTTGTTTGATTATATTTCTTTCTTTTCTTTTAAATTGAAGTATAGTTGATTTATAATGTTGTTTCAGGTTAGTTTCAGGTGTACATCACAGGGATTCAGTTTTATACACACACACACACACACACACACATACACACACATATGTACATACACACACACATTCTTTTTCAGATTCTTTTCCCTTACAGATTATTTCAAAATATTGAGTATACTTCCCTGTGCTATGCAATAGGTCCTTGCCAGTTTTCTATTTTATGTATAGTAGTGTGTATATGTTAATCCCAAATTCCTAATTTATCCCTACCCTTTTCCCACTTTGAGAACCATATTTTTGTTTCCTATGTCTCTGTGTCTATTCTGTTTTGTAAATAAGTTCATTTGTATCATTTTGTTAAGATTCCACCAATAAGTGCTATCATATGATGTCTGTCTTTGTCTTGCTTTCTTCACTTAGTATGATAATCTCTAGGTTCATCCATATTATATTTTTTTCTAAACATCACCTCTGAGACCACAGTGTTTCCCAAATAGAATTCAGACATCACATGTATTCTTAGAACAGTAGAACCACAAGGTATTTGAAGAATCTATCTCTTGCCTTTGGACAATAATGGTCTAATATTTCCTGTTTCTGAAGCCCCTATTTAACCAATAGGTAAATTAAAATGGAATTAAAATGCATAGTGATTATTTTGGGATTGAGAATATTTCATATTTTCAAGTATTCCACTCAGTTGTATTTTTCTGCATTTTATTCTACTATATTTATTTTATTTATTTATTTTTTACTACATATATTTTAAACTTACATTCTAGATTTACTTAGCTTCTCTATTTAGAAGGCTTATTAAATTACTAGGTCTTAAGAATTAAAGAAAATTTTGCTTACTTTTGTGTTAGATGGAATTTAATCTCCATGTCTAGATTTGATAAACATAAAATGTAAATAGATTCACAGACATGGAGAACAGATTCGTGGTTGTCAAGGAGGAGGGGGTTGAAGGAAGGGTGGATGGGGAGTTTGGGGTTTGCAGATGCAAACTATTATATATAGAATGGATGGAAAACAAGGTCCTACTGTTGGCACAGGGAACTATGTTCAATGTCTTGGAATATAAAATTAATGGAAAAGAATATAAAAATGTATATATACATATATTGATTCAGTTTTATATATATACAAAACTGAATCATTTTGCTGTACAACAGAAGTTAACATTGTAAATCAACTGGACTGAAGAAGAAAAGGTGATAAGTATAAAATAATGCAGAATTTACCTTTATTCTACATGTTTTAATACAGAAGTGCATGGGATCAGTGGAAATGATATCTATTGTTGAAAGTTTTTTTTTTTTCTTATCCCTGATGCAATCCTTAAGGAATAAAATTTTGAATAGCATATTCCTTTGGTGGATTACATATAAAGATATGGGTTCTTTTGGGGGAGCTATATTACTTTAAAGTGGTAGGTACACTAAAGCAGGTGTTATATTTGGTAGGTTTATCCGTGCCATTCTTTCTTACTACTTCTCAATTATATAAGACAACATAAACAATAAGACTTTTGAAGTTTTAAATATATAATGCCATTACGTAAAGATTTAAAATTTTGTTGTAAATAGTGCCTCTTTACTTTGCTGAGGTGAGGAAGTATCTTACTTTTAGAGGATTGGCAGGCATTTTATTTTTCCCACAGTACAGAAATCATGGCCTCAAACACTAAATCCTAACTTCTAAAGTTTGGCAAAAGTGAGTTGAAAGAGACTTTTGGCAATAGATTAATAGTTTTCATGGGGCAGACTCATCTGCTGTGTTAAGAAGACATTATATGCATACTTACTCCTGTTGAAAACAAGTTAGGTGCTTGGTCTGGGAAAAAATTAAAAGTAATGCTCAATTAAGATAATTACTTTTCTAGTATAGAAAGTTTCATGAACTTATTTTTCAGGACCAAAAAAGCAACCTAAAACAAATACTGAACTTGATGCCATGGACTTGAACTAAATAATATTTGAGTTGGAAGAAAATGTCGGTATCTACAACTGAATTGTTAATATTTTTGTCCTATGTAGACAGTACTTCTGCACTACTCTCAGAACATGAACTTAGAATTTTTTTCTTGATTCTTTATTGATGAGGAAATTTACAGATACACTGATGGTAGTTCATCTGCTTTAATGTTGTGAACCTGATATTTACAATTGGGATACAATTTTATTTATTTATTTTTAAAATATGTATTGATTTATTTTTCGCTATGGTGGGTCTTCATTGCTGCGTGGGCTTTTCTCTAGTTGTGGCAAGCAGGGACTGCTTTCTAATTGAAGCGTGTGGGCTTCTCACTGCCATGGCTTCTCTTGTTGCAGAGCACAGACTCTAGGGTGCATGGGCTCCAGCAGCTGTGGCTCCTGGGCTCTAGAGCACAGGATCAAGCCTGTGGCACACAGGCTTAGTTGCTCCTTGGAACGTGGGATTCTCCTTGGATCAGGAGATTTGAAACTGTGTCTCCTACATTGGCAGGTGGATTCTTTACCACAGAGCCACCAGGCAAGCCCAGGGGATACAATTTTAGATATTTTTATTATAATTTAAGATAATTTTTATTATATTTAAGTATACCTGATTAAGGAATGCCTGGTTGATTCTGGCTGTTAAGGGATTCAGTTCAGTTCAGTTCAGTTCAGTTCAGTCGCTCAGTCGTGTCCTACTCTTGGCAACCCCATGAACTGCAGCATGCCAGGCCTCCCTGTCCATCACCAACTCCCGGAATTTACTCAAACTCATGCCCATCGAGTCGGTGATGCCATCCAGCCATCTCATCCAAGTATAAAAAGATAGATGGGATTATGTGGGTTACATTGAAAGTTAAAGCTTCTGTATATAAAAAAACAAAAACAAAAACTCAAGAGATAAATGTCAAGAGAGTGGTGGCCAAGATGGCAGAATAAAAACACCCTGAGCTCACCATCTCTCATGAACGTACCAAGATCACGACTACCTGTACAACCATCACCAATAAAAAAAGTTTGGAACCTACCAGAAAAGATATTCTACAGTTAAAGATATAAACAAGAAACCACAAAACTGGTCGGAGGGGTGGACTTGCAATATAATCAAATCCCATACTCCCTAGATGGGCAACCCCCAAACTGGAGAATAATTATATTGCAGAGGTTCTCCCACAGGAATGAGATTTATGGGCCCCACATTAGGCTCCCCAGCTTAAGGATCTGATCCTGGAAAGACAAGGCCCAGAGCGCTGGACTTTGAAAACCAATGGGGCTTAATTACAGGAACCCCACAGAACTAGGAAAAATAGAGACTTCACTAGTAAGGAGTGTACAGAAAATCTCTTGTGCACCTGGATACAGGGCAAAAGCAGAAGCCTGGGCCAGACCTACCTGCTGGGGCTTCCCTGGTAGCTCAGATGGTAAAGAATCTAACTGCAATGCGGGAGACCTGGGTTTGATACCTGGGTGGGGAAGATCCCCTGGAGAAGGGAATGGCAACTCACTCCAGTATTCTTGCCTGGTGAATTCCATGGACTGAGGAGCCTGGCATATTACAATCCATGGGGTCACAAAGAGTTGGACACGACTGAGAGATTAACACTTTCTTTCACTTTCCTAGAGAAGTGGGAAGCACCCTAGAGACATAGACACTGCTGATAGACATATTGGGGGACACTGTTGGCAGCTGATATCTTGGTTTATTAGCCCCAAGAAAGATCTGGCCCCACCCAACAACATGCAAGTGATAGTGATGGGACAACTTAGACCAAACAAAAACCTGGGGAGTGACATGGCCCCACTCATCAGCAGGCAGGCTTCCTAAACACTAAAGAGTCCACAGCTTCCTCTGGGATAACCCCTAGACATGACCTGACCCATCAGAGGGGCAAGACCCATCTCCACTCACGAGTAGACAGGCCTTGGCCCCTCCCACTGGGAAACCAGACCAAACCTTTAGGCCCACCTTACGCACCAGGAGGAGACACAAAAGGCAAGAAAACTATGATTCTGCAATGCAGGCCAGATCCTAACCTGGGATCAGCTGGGCCCTGACTTGGTCTACTAGCAGGCCAACACAACCTTAGGGACACTCTCGACCCCATACTTGAGTGTGTCAGAAGTTGACGTTCTACCTCCTCCAATAATCTGAAACAAGCTCTGGTATCCTTGGGCCCTGAAGTCAGATTCCAGGAACCAGCTCTGCCTGCCAGTAGATGGACACTAACCCCAGGATTGGCTTCATCTGCTACTGGGTGGGCAAAAGTCCACCCTTTGGGACTTTTGGGACCATGACTCTGCCCACTGGTGAGCCAGCATTAATCCCAGGTGCCACCCAGGATGCTACAACCAGCCAGCTCATGACCAGGCCCCTCTAAACAGCAACCAGCTGCATGCACACAGGCAAGGCCTGGCAACTAACCAGATCAGGGACCTACCAGACCACCCAAATAAACTTCCACAACAGAAGGACACATGCAACTCTCTTAGGGTGAACTCCTAGAGCATATAACTTGGGTGATGACAGGAGAGTGCACTGTTGGGATGCACAGGATACGTCTTACAGAAGGCCACTTTTCCAAGGTTGAGAAATGTAACTAACCTTCCACATACATAGAAATAGACTAACAACTTGGACAAAATGAGGCAACAGAGGAATATGATTCAGATGAAGGAAAACGATAAACCCCAGAAGAACAAAGTGAAGTAGAGATAAGAAATCTACTTAATAAAGAGTTCAGAGTAATGATTGTAAAGATGATCAAAGAACTCAGGAAGAGAATGGATCACAGAGTGAGGAGTTAGAAGTTTTTAGCAAAGAGCTAGAAAATATAAAGAACAACCAAACAGATAAAAAATACAATAACTGAAATGAAAAATACACTGGGAGGAATCTATACTAGACTAAATGATTCAGAAGGATGAATCAGTGAGTTAGAAGACAGGGTAGTGGAAATCACTGCCACTGTACAGAAAAAAGAATGAACAGAAATGAGGACAGTTTAAGAGACCTCTGGGGCAATATCAAGTGTACTAATATTTGCATTATAAGGGCCCCACAAAGCGAGGAGAGAGAGAACAGGCCTGAGAGAATATTTAAAGAGACAATAGCTGAAAACTTTTCCTAATATGGGAAAGGACATAGTTACCCCAGTCCAGGAAGTGCAAAATGTCCCATACAGGGATTACCCAAAAGGAATATACCAAGACACATTGTAATCTAAGTGACAAAAATTAAGGATAAAGAGAGAATACTAAAAGAACAAGGGAAAAGCAATGCATAACATACAAGGGAACTCCCATAAAATTATCAGCTGATTTTTTCGGGGAAAACTCTGCAGACAAGAAGGAATTGGCATGATATATTTAAAATGATGAAAGGGAAAAGCCTACAACCAACAATACTCCAAGATGGCAGAGTAGAAGGACATGTGCTCTTCTTCTCCTGAGAGAACTCCAAAATTGCAACTGACTGCTGAACAACCATCAACAGGAAAATGTTGGATCCCACCAGAAAAAGATACCCCACATCCAAGGGCAAAGGAGAAACCCCAACAAGATGGTAGGAGGGGCGAAATCACAATTAGAATCAAAACCTCATACCCACTAGAGACCCTCAGAGGGCTCAAAAAAACCTTGTGCACACCATGACCCAGACACCCCACAGAGACTGAGCCAGACCTGAATTTGAGTGAGTGTCTTCTGTGGAGGTCAGCAGTGTCCTGCTGCTGCAGCAGGAGCTCTGGCTGCAGCAGACCTGGGAGGCACACCTTATGGTGTAAGTCTTCTTGGAGGAAGTCACCATTAGCCCCACCATAGAGTCACCGAGCAAGTGACCCACAGACTGGAGAATACTTCTACCAAAGAAGTTTTTGCACTATTACAAAAGCTCTAGGACCCACAACAGATTTCCTAAACTGGGGGTCTGGCAAAGGGACTGAGAACTCCCTGGGAATTTGACTTTGGAGGCCAGTGGGATTTGATTACAGACCTTCCACAGGACTGGGGAAATAGACTCTTTGAGAGCATGAAAAAACCTTGTGTGCACTAGAACCCAGGAGAAAGGAGCAGTGACTCCACAAGAGACTGAGCCAGACTTGCCTGTGACTGACTGACCAGGAGTCTCCGGCGGAGGCATGGGTTGACAGTGACCTGCCGCGTAATCAGGGGCACTGAAAACAACAATGCTGGCATAAGTCCTTTTGAAGGATGTCGCCAATACCGCCAGTACCCCTATCATAGTTTGGCCTCAAGCCCAGGGAGGGATCAAGGCCCTGTCCAATAACAGAAAATTGTATTAAAGATTTACTGAGCATGGCCCCACCCATCAGAAAAAGACCCAGATTCCCCCACAGCCACTCCCTCTCATGAGGGAGCTTCCACAAGGCTCTTAACCTTGTCCATAAGAGGGCAGAAAGAATGAAAAACACAATCACAGGAAACTAACCAAACTGATCACATGGACTACAGCCTTATCTAATTCAATATGAGCCATGCCATGTAGGGCCACCCAATATGTACGGGTCATGGTGGAAAGTTCTGACAAAATGTGGTCCAGCGGAGAAGGGAATGGCAAACCACTTCAGTATTCTTGCCTTGAGAACCCTATGAACAGTATGAAAAGGCAAAATATAGGACACTGAAAGATGAACTCCCCAGGTTGGTAGGTGCCCAATATACTACTGGAGAAGAGTGGAGAAATAGCTCCAGAAAGCATGAAGAGGCTGAGCCAAAGTGAAAACAACACCCAGCTGTGGATGTGACTGGTAATGGAAGTCATCTCCGATGCTGTAAAGAACAATATTGCACAGGAACCTGGAATGTTAGGTCCATGAATCAAGGTAAATTGGAAGTGGTCAAACAGGAGATGGCAAGAGTGAACATTGACATTTCAAGAATCAGCGAACTAAAATGGACCAGGATGGGCGAATTTAATTATGATTACCATTATATTATCTCCTACTGTGGGCAAAAATCCCTTAGAAGAAATGGAGTAGTCTTCATAGTCAACAAAAGAGTCTAAAATGCAGTCCTTGGATGCAATCTCAAAAATGACAGAATGATCTCTATTCGTTTCCAAGGCAAACCATTCAACATCACACTAATCCAAGTCTATGCCCCAACCAGAAATGCCGAAGAAGCTGATGTTGAATGGTTCAATGAAGACCTACAAGACCTTCTAAAACTAACCCCCCCCCCCAAAAAAAAAGATGTCCTTTTCATTATAGGGGACTGGAATGCAAAAGTAGGAAGTCAAGAGATACCTGAAGTGACAGGTAAGTTTGGCCTTGGAGTACAAAATGAAGCAGGGCAAAGGCTAATACAGTTTTGCCAAGAGAGCACATTGGTCATAGCAAACACCCTCTTCTAACAACACAAGAGAAGACTCTACACATGGACATTACCATATGGTCAATACCAAAATAGATTGATTATATTCTTTGCAGCCAAAGATGGAGAAGCTCTATTCAGTCAGCAAAAATAAGACTGGGAGCTGACTGTGGCTCAGATAATGAACTCCTTATTGCAAAATTAAGACAAATCAAAGAAAGTAGGGAAAAGCATTCAGGTATGACCTAAATCAAATCCCTTATGATTGTACAGTGGAAGTGATAAACAGATTAAAGGGATTAGATATGATAGAGTGCCTATGGATGGAGGTTTTTGACATTGTACAGGAGGCAGTGATCAAAACCATCCCTGAGAAAAAGAAATCCAAAAAGGCAAAATGGTTGTCTGAGGAGGCTTTACAAATAGCTGAGAAAAGAAGAGAAACTAAAGGCAAAGGAGAAAAGGAAATATATATCCATCTGAATGCAGAGTTCCAAAGAATGGCAAGGAGAGATAAGAAAGCCTTCCTTGGTGATCAGTGCAAAGAAATAGAAGGAAAACAATAGAATGGGAAAGACTAGAGATCTCTTTGAGAAAATCAGAGATACCAAGGGAACATTTCATGCAAAGACAGGCACAATAAAGGACAGAAATGGTATGGACATAATAGATGCAGAAGATATTCAGAAGAGGTGGCAAGAATACACAGAGGAACTATACAAAAAATATCTTAATGACCCAGATAACCATGATGGTGTGATCACTCACCTGGAGCCAGATATCCTGGAGTGAGAAGTGAAGTGGGCCTTAAGAGGCATCACTACAACAAAGCTAGTGGAGGTGATGGAATTCCAGTTGAGCTATTTCAAATCCTAAAAGGTGATGCTGTGAAAGTGCTGCACTCAATATGCCAGCAAATTTGAAAAACTCAGCAGTGGCCACAGGACTGGAAAAGGTCAGTTTTCATTCCAATCTCAAAGAAAGGCAATGCCAAAGACTGTTCAAACTACCACACAATTTCACTCATTCACACACTAGCAAAGTAATGCTCAAAATTCTCCAAGCCAGGCTTCAACAGTACATGAACCATGAACTTTCAGATGTCAAGCTGGATTTAGAAAAGGCAGAGGAACCAGAAATCAAATTGCCAACATCCGTTGGATCATTGAAAAAGCAAGAGAGTTCCAGAAAAACATCTACTTCTGCTTTATTGACTATGCCAAAACCTTTGACTGTGTAGATTGTGAAAAACTGTGGAAAATTCTTAAAGAAATGGGAATAGTAAACCACCTAATCTGCCTCCTGAGAAATCTGTATGTAGGTCAAGAAGCAACAGTGCTTCTGTTGCTTCCAAGAGTTCCACTTTTGGAACTGGACATGGAACAACAGACAGGTTCCAAATTGGGAATGGAGTACATCAAGGCTGTACACTGTCACCTGACTTATTTAACTTATATGCAGAGTACATCATGTTCAATGCCAGGCTGGATGAAGCACAAACTGGAATCAAGATTGCTGGAGGAATATCAATAACCTCAGATATGCCGATGACACCACCCTTATGGAAGAAAGTGAAGAAGAACTAAAGAAAAAAAAAAAAAAAGAACTAAAGAGCTTCTTGATGAAAGTGAAAGAGGAGAGTTTAAAAGCTGGCTTAAAACACAACATTCAGAAAACTAAGATCATGGCATCCAGTCCCATCACTTCACAGCAAATAGATGGGGAAACAGAGAGACTTTATTTTTTGGAGCTCCAATATGGTGACTGCAGCCATGAAATTAAAAGACTCTTGCTCCCTGGAAGAAAAGCTATGACCAACGTAGACAGCATATTAAAAAACAAAGACATTACTTTGCCAACAAAGGTCCATCTAGTCAAAGCTATGGTTTTCCAGTAGTCATGTATGGATATGAGAGTTGGACCATAAAAGAAAGTTGAGCGCTGAACATTGGTGTGCACGTGTCTCTTTCAGATCTGGTTTCCTCAGTGTGTATGCCCAGAAGTGGGATTGCTGGGTCATATGGCAGTTCTGTTTCCAGTTTTTTAAGAAATCTCCACACTGTTCTCCATAGCGGCTGTACTAGTTTGCATTCCCACCAACAGTGTAAGAGGGTTCCCTTTTCTCCACACCCTCTCCAGCATTTATTGCTTGTAGACTTTTGGATAGCAGCCATCCTGACTGGCGTGTAATGGTACCTCATTGTGGTTTTGATTTGCATTTCTCTGATAATGAGTGATGTTGAGCATCTTTTCATGTGTTTGTTAGCCATCTGTATGTCTTCTTGGAGAAATGTCTGTTTAGTTTTTTGGCCCATTTTTTGATTGGGTCATTTATTTTTCTGGAATTAAGCTGCAGGAGTTGTTTGTATATTTTTGAGATTAATCCTTTGTTGCTTCATTTGCTATTATGGATCGGGTAGAGAGGGAGGTGGGAGGGGGGATCGGGAGGGGGAATACATGTAAATCCATGGCTGATTCATGTCAATGTATGACAAAACCACTACAATATTGTAAAAGTAATTAGCCTCCAACTAATAAAAATAAATGAAAAAAAAAAGAAAGTTGAGCGCTGAAGAATTGACGCTTTTGAACTGTGGTGTTGGAGAAGACTCTTGAGAGTCCCTTGGACTGCAAGGAGATCCAACCAGTCATCCTAAAGGAAATCAGTCCTGGGTGTTCATTGGAAGGACTGATGCTGAAGCTGAAACTCCAATACTTTGGCCACCTGATGCGAAGAGCTGACTCATTTGAAAAGACCCTGATGCTGAAAGATGGAAGGCAGGAGGAGAAGGGGACAACAGAGGATGAGATGGTTGGATAGCATCGCCAACTCAATAGACATGAGTTTGACCAAGCTCCGGGAGTTGGTGATGGACAGGGAAGCCTGGCGTGCTGAAGTCCATGGGGTCACAAAGAGTCGGACATGACTGAATGACTGAACTGACTGAACTGAACTGAATTGAACATGTTTTCATGTGCCTCTTGGATCTCTATATGTCTTCTTTGGAGAAATGTCTATTTAGACCTTGTGCCCATTTTTTGATTGGCTTGTTTGTTGTTTTGATTATGAGCTACATGAACTGATTTGAATTGTTTTAAATTCATTGAGAATTCTCTTCTGGAAAAGAATATGGTCTATCTTAGTAAACAATCCTGTGCACTAGAAAACAATGTGCATTCTGCTGTTATTAGGTACATTGTTCTACAAACATCAGTTAAGTCAAGTTGGTTGATAAATTGTTCAAGACTTTTACATCCTTCCTGAATTCCTATCTACTTCTTCTATCAATTATTGAGAGAATATTGTTGAATATCCAACTCTAATTATGAATTTATATACTGACTTTCAGTTCCATTTATTTTTTCTTTGCATATTTTGTAGCTATTATCAGGTGCATGAACAGTTAAGATCATTATGTCTTCTTGATAAATTGACCCTCTTTTTCCTTAGTAATGGGCTTCACTAGTAGTATTCTTTGCTGTGAAATCTACCTTGTCTTGTATTAATACATCAATTCCAGATTTCTTTTGACTCCATTAGCATGGTTTATTTTTCCAAAAATTTTAACTTATTAAGGTGGGTTTCTTGTAAGCAATATATAGTTGCGTCTTGCCTTTTTATCCAGTCTGACAAGCTCTGCCTTTTAGTTGCAATACTTAAGAAATTTATATATATCCATTCACCTGCTAAAACATATCTTGGTTGCCTCCAAGTTTTGGCAATTATGAAAGGTGCTATAAAATCCATGTACAGGTTTTTTGTGGACATAGGTTTTCAGTTCCTTTGGGTAAATACCAAGGAGTGTGATTGCAGGCCTGAATGGTAAGAATATGGTTAGTTTTGTAAGAAAGAGTCTTCCAGAGTGGCTATACTGTTTTGCATTCCGAGCAGCAATGATTGAGAGTTCCTTTTGTTCCACATCCTCACCAGCATTTGGTATTGTCAGGTTTTTAGATTTTGGCCAGTGTAATAGGCATGTAGTGGTCTCTCATTGTTCTTCAATTTGCATTTCCCTGATGACATGTGATGTTGAACATCTTTTCATGTGTTTATTTATTATTGTATATCTTTGAAGACACGTCTGTTAAAGTCCTTGGCCCATTTTAACATTAAATTATTTGTTTTTTTATTGGTGAGTTTTAAGAGTTCTTTGTATACTTTTGATAAAAATTCTTTACCAGATATCTTTTACAGATATATATATATATATACACACACATATATATGTATATATACATACATACATATATATGTAGTTCCTCTCGGCCGCCGCCCCAACCTCTGGCATGTGGTAGCTCTTTTCGGCTGCTGCATCTCTTGAGAAACCTGTATGCAGGTCAGGAAGCAACAGTTAGAACTGGACATGGAACAACAGACTGGTTCCAAATAGGAAAAGGAGTACGTCAAGGCTGTATATTGTCACCCTGCTTTTTTAACTTTTATGCAGAGTACATCATGAGAAACGCTGGGCTGGAAGAAGCACAAGCTGGAATCAAGATTGCTGGGAGAAATATCAATCACCTCAGATATGCAGATGACACCACCCTTATGGCAGAAAGTGAAGAGGAACTAAAAAGCCTCTTGATGAAAGTGAAAGAGGAGAGTGAAAAAGTTGGCTTAAGCTCAACATTCAGAAAACTAAGATCATGGCATCCGGTCCCATCACTTCATGGGAAATGGATGGGGAAACAGTGGCAACAGTGGCTGACTTTATTTTTTTTTGGCTCCAAAATCACTGCAGATGGTGATTGCAGCCATGAAATTAAAAGACACTTACACCTTGGAAGGAAAGTTATGACCAACCTAGACAGCATATTAAAAAGCAGAGACATTACTTTGTCAACAAAGGTCCATCTAGTCAAGGCTATGGTTTTTCCAGTAGTCATGTATGGATGTGAGAGTTGGATGGTGAAGAAAGCTGAGCACTGAAAACTTGATGCTTTTGAACAGTGGTGTTGGAGAAGACTCTTGA